>NC_081352.1:31693821-31914264 GCF_029784015.1 Lycium ferocissimum | reverse complement strand
CCCGGGATTGGGGCTTACACCGGCGTGGCAGCCTTTTTTTTCCATTTATTTAGTCCAAACATCGAGGACCCTCATTTGGAGACCCGTCGTGTGTATTAAATTAATTCGCGAGGCCGGTTTGACGAGCCGCTCGTTTGCCTCAAATTTCACTCCCGTACCAAACGGGCTGAGGACCTGTGCGGATGGCTTACACAGGCAGGGCGCGGCTTATTTTTCCATTTATTTAGTCCAAATATCGAGGACCCTCATTTGGAGACCCGTCGTGTGTATTAGCCTTTAGATTCGGCGAGTTCGGACGAGCCGGCTCTATTTGCTCCAAAATTTCACCGGTCCGTACCAAACGGGCTGCGGACCTGTGCGGATGGCTTGCACGAGCGGGGCGCGGCTTATTTTTCCATTTATTTAGTCCAAACATCGAGGACCCTCATTTGAGGACCCTGCTGATAGTATTAGCCTCGACTCCCCCGCGGTTCGACGAGCCGCTCGTTTGCCCCAAAATTTCACCCGTCCGTTCAAACGGCCGAGGACCTCGTGCGGATGGCTTACACCGGTAGGGCGTGTACTATTTTTCCATTTTATTTAGTCCAAATATCGAGGACCTCATTTGAGACCCGTCTGCGTATTAGCCTTTCGAATTCTCGCGAGTTCGGATTGCAGCCGCCCGCTTGCTCCTACCCCCACCACCGTCCGTGCAAACGGGCTGGGAACCTGTGCGGATGGCTTACACGGGCTGGGCGCGGCTTATTTTTCCATTTATTTTGTCCAAACAACGAGAACCCTCATTTGGAGACCCGTCGTGTGTATTAGCCTTCACTCGCGAGTTTGGACGAGCTTCGCTTATTTGCCCTAAAATTTCACCGGTCCGTACCAAACAGGCTGGGGACCTGTGCGGATGGCTTACACGGGTTGGGCGCGGCTTATTTTTCATTTATTTAGTCCAAACATCGAGGACTCTCATTTGGAGACCCGTCGTGTATATTAGCCTTTGAATTTTCTTATGTTTACCCCCATCGGTGCAAACGGTGGGACCCGTGCGGATGGCTTAAAACGGGCCGGGGTATATTTTTGCATTTATTTAGTCCAAACATCGAGGACCCTCATTTGGAGACCCGTCGTGTGTATTAGATTGGTTTAGCGGTGCGATTTTGCCGAGCTCGTATCCCCAAAATCCATTCTTGGGTCCAAACCAAATGGCCGAGGACCAGCTATGGTGATTATCACACGGCATGTTTCTAATTTTTCATTTATTTAGTCCAAACATCGAGGCCTTTTGAGACCCGTGGCTGTGTATTAGCCTTTGAATTCTCGCGAGTTTGTACAGCCTCCTCTTAGCTTCTTATAAAATTTCACCGTCCGTACTCAAACGGGCCGGACCCGAGCGGATGGTCATAACAATCTTCACGCGCTTTATTTTTCATTTATTCAGTCCAAACATCGAGGACCCTCATTTGGAGACCCGCCGTGTATATTAGCCTTTGAATTCTGCGAGTTCGGATGAGCCGGCTCTGTTTAGTCCCTCAAATTTCACATGGTCATACCAAACGGGCTGGGGAAGTGCGAAGGCTTATGGAAATGGACGGCTTATTTTTTCATTTATTTAATCCAAACATCGAGGACCCTCATTTGGAGACCTGCCGTGTATATTAGCCTTTGTGTATTCTTATATTTATTGGAACAAATGGTGAGACCTACTTCAACACAGCAGCATTGGTATCATGTGTGCAAAATTTCCCTAAAAGTCGAGGCCCGGTGGTGGGGATACTCAAGGGATTTGCTGGTTTGGGTGGTGCAATTTTGGTCAGATGAGCCAATCTTTGGGATATGATAACAAACATGTATTTGTTTCCATCATCAGCATATGGAACTTCCTTGGCCGTATTGGGGGTGGATACTTTTCTGAAATAATTGTCAGGTACATGACATTCACTTCTTACTTGTAACAAAGTTTACATGAATGTTCAACTGTGTTCTTTTGACAACAGAGACTATGCCCTATCCGAGACATGCAGCTATGGCTGTTGCTCAAGTCATAATGGCCATTGGACATTTCCTCTTTGCTATGGGTTGGCCTGGAGCTATGCACATTGGTACTCTTTTGGTTGGGCTTGGTTATGGAGCTCATTGGGCGATCCGAATTGTTTGGCTTGAGAAATTTTGGGGCTTTGTACAATTTCCTCACTCTTGCAAATGCTGCTGGTTCATTGGTGTTCTCAGGAGTTATTGCTAGTAGTAGATATGATATGGAAGCTAAAAAGCAAGCTCAAGAGTATCGTGGCACCCAATCAAATTTCCCATCAGTTTTGTCTAGCTTTCTTGCTTTAGACGAACCTCTAAAGTGTGAAGGTGCTATATGTTACTTCCTCAATTCCATGATAATGTCTGGACTCTGCATTATTGCAGTTGTTCTAAGCATGATTCTGGTGCACCGAACAAAGACTGTATATGCTAATCTGTATGGAAAATCTCGTGCATAATTCTTCAACTGCGTGAAACAGGTGTAGAAAGTTGATTCTCATGCTTCCAAGTGCATTTTAGGGAGGTGAAACTGCAAGCCATCATCTCAACACCTCCAAGCTGGGATCAAGCGATAAAGGAGATGGGACTACTGCCTTGCTGTTGGAAGTTGTCTGTTTTTCATTGAGAGGATTGTTTTGCAAGTGTTGATTACTGTATATTTTATTGTCGAACATGAAACTTTGGAATGTTGATTGTCAACTTCCTTTCTGTTTCAAGCAGTGCTGATCATATTCTTTACATTGATTCTTTTGTTTGATGGTCGAATGTTCTTTGTTTTACACTATGCTGAAGATTTTCAACACCTAAACAAACGACTAGTGTATGATCTCTAATGATTTCTAAAACTTCAAAAGCAGCTTCAATTTGTCTTCCCCATTAGAGGCATGTTAGTTGTGCTGCCAACACATTGTATGGTTCGCATTTAAATGTTAGTTCCCTCTAAAGTCAAATACTGATTTGGTAAAAAATTCAAGAAGAGCTAACCTGAAACGATAACATCAACCAGAGAAGATTGAACAAACTGAAGAAAAATGGTAAAATGATGAAAGACATGAATAAGAGCCCATTTGGATTGGCTTATAAGTTGCTTATGTTCGTTTTTAGCTTTTGAGTGTTTGGTCGTAAATTTAAAGTCATTTTGTACTTAAAATAAGGGTCAATTGCACTGCCCTTCTTTTGGGTGGTCTTTAAATTTTGCCCTTCATATTTGAAATCTTTAAATTTTGCCCTTCGCTAAATTTCACGGGTTTCGTGTTCGAACCCCCCACACAAATAAAATTTTAAAAAAAAAAAATTCGCAAGGCAAAGTTTAAAATTCGCTATGCCCCCATCGGCATACACTCAGAAGGAATTAGCAAAGTTATGCCTAATTCGCATACTTATGCCTTATGGCGATTGGCATAAATATGCTTGATAACTTTGATAATTCCTTCACAAGTTTATGCCGGATCCGCATAAAAGTTTGCCCATTAAAAGTATGCCCCCAAATAAACTTGTTAAGGATTTACCAAACTTATGCCGACGTAGGCATACTTATGCTTTATGGGCAAACTTGCCTATATATATATGTATTTTTTCAAGCATATATACCAAAGTTACATGGAAAAGTATTATGCCGCAACCAAATGTCCTTCCCAGTATACAAATTCACACTTTTGGCCGGCAATACAAGGTAGATTAGCAATCGTGATATTCGTAAATTTGGCATTCAAGTGCCACCCGATTGCATCTTCCGTGCGTACCCAAGAAATATTTTCCCATCTTTATTTTGAATGCTCCATCACAAAAGGACTGTGGTACGACATTATTGGTATGGCTGGGTACACTAGAAGAACAGGGGCGCAAGATGAAATCAAATGGATCTCACACATTGCTAGACACAAATCAAAGCCACCGCTCCATTACTTGTCGCATTTTTGGTATGCTAGTGGCATTGGTTTGGAGAGAAAGGAACCTACTCGTATTTCAAAACACTCAGCTTCTTCCTCGATAGACTCGGGCAGAGAGATTGCACAACATATTCACATCTAAGGCAGAACAACTTCAAATGGCAAAGAGCTCTTGCCGCAATGAATTGCTATCCCTAATAACTGTAGTTGATTGAAACCGTTGTTTTTTTAATGTAATAGTTGCTCCTAGTTTGACTTATACAAGCTAAATGAGTAGGAATTTACTACATCAAAGGTCGTTTATTTTTTTGGATGGAATAAAATAGACTTTCAACCAAAAAAAAAAAAAAAAGTTTGCATTATAAGGCAAAGTTTGTTTTCTAGATGCCCCTCTTTTAGTTATGTTTAACTAAAAGTCTTTTTTTGCCTCGAGGGACAGTATTCTTAGTTATGCCTGATCCTAACTTTAACTTTTTCTTAAAGATTGTACGGCCGGATCCCAAGATACACTCCCCCACCCCCGCTTGCGAAATTATTTTTTATTTTATGCCCGAGCGGGGTTCGAACCCGAACTTCATGTATTTGCTCATCTTTCCAAGCAAAGGGCAAAATTTAAAGACCACAAATATGAAGGCAAAATTTAAAGTTACGAGGGGCAAAATTTAAAGACCACCCCAAACGCAGGCAATCCGTGCAAAAAAATGTAAATAAGCTCAAAAAAATAATTGGGCCCGTTTGACTTAACTTATCTAAAACAGCTTATAAGCCAAAAAAAAAAAATTAGGCTACCCCTACTTATTTTTTTATTGGTAAACTTACAGAAATAACTACCTTATTATAGGTTCTTACCATTAGTAGCTACCCCTTTCAATATTACGATATGTAGCTAATTTCATTAGCTTATGTATTTGAACGCGTGTATTCCAACGTCTTCAAATACATAACTAATCCGTAAATAATAACTAGATCCCTAAATTTAGGCATTAACGATGGTGTTTATTAATAGCATTTAATAATATCTTTTTTTAATATCTTTCTCTCTTCCTTCTTTTTGTAAGGTAAATTTTGTTCCATAATTTTAGCTTCCATTTCGTTCTCCAACCATGATTTTCCTTCTCTCCCCTTCTTTTGTAACTAAATTCAAAATTCAAAAACATTAATAATAGAAGGAAACACAAAAACAGAGACTACGATCATTCAACTGGTAATTCGAAAAATACATGATTTGTAAATTCAAAACACTTAAAAACAATTGTATTTAAGTGTTTATTGAAAAATTCAAATACACAAATACATTCAAACATTCAATTTAAATGACTGTGTATTTGATTCGTAGTTCATCACTATTTCAAATACACAAATACATACAAACAAAATATGTCACTCATTGGTTCAAATACACAAAATCATGCAAACATATGCATCACTGGTTCAAATACACAAATACATGAAAACATTCATAAACGAATTTAAATGACTGTGTATTTTATTCGCAGTTGATCATTATTTCAAATGCACAAATCCATACAATAAAATACGTCACTGTTTCAAATACACCAAAGATAAAACATTCATATACAAAATGACGTATGTATTCGATAAACGCTAATCAACGGTTCAAATACACAAAAACATGCAAAAATATGCATTACTGGTTCAAATACACAAATTACATACATATTAATTAATGAAAACAAAAATAATTAAGGGTTTAGGGTTTAGTGGAAAAGAAGAAGTTAACAATGATAGCTGTTGTTGAGAAGAAGTTAGGATTTAGGATTTAGTGGAAGAAGTAAAGGGAAGAGAGAAAGAGAATTATGGTTGAAGAAGGAAAGGGAGGCTAAAATTATGAAATCAGTTTTAATAATAGTCAATGCCTATTATTAAGGGATTTGTTTAACCATGTATATGTATAGTTACTGATATAGCAATGGATGATAAATTAGAAAAGTAAATTAGTTGCTAAATATAAATAACTAAAAAGGTAGTTATTATCAATAAATTGGTCTTATAAGAAGCTACATCGAGTAATTATTCCTTTTTTTTTTTTGGCTTATAAGCTGTTTGCAGCTTATAAGCTATTAAAATAAGCCCATCCAAACAGTCAGCTTATAAGCCAAAAAAATAAGTTGAGCTACCCCTACTTTTTTTTTTTCCTTTTTTTTTTTTTTGGCTTATAAGTTGTTTGCAGCTTATAAGTTACTTAAAATAAGTCCACCCAAACAGGCTCTAAGTTGTAAAGTTTTGACAACTAAGTAGCAGCTTTTAAGTGCCACGTATAATAGCAAACATCCACAGCTTTAGACAGGTAGTTGAGCTTACCTCAGTTGATAGATGACGTGACTAAAATGCCCTCTACCTAAATTTTAAAGACAAAAAACTGCCATGTCGATCCAAGGGTCTATACTCACGCTTCTATAGTTTATAAATCTCTCTGCATGGTTGAGATTCAAGTAAATAGCAAATCTGCACAAAAAGATATGCATCAAACATGGAAAGGCAAAGGGTTAAACAAGTAGTGCATTTTTCCTCTTTGCCAATGGTGTTAAAGAATCCAAATCGTCCATTTCATTCTCTACTTATACAACCTGTGACAAGGACTCATGATTTCAGTAATGCAATTTACAAACAAAAGACATCAATGACAGAACCACAATGTAGCACTGTGGCCTGCGTATGTTTCCAAGTCACTACTAGTAATAACCAAAATTACAACAGAATGTTTAAACAATGTAAGACCAATATCAGCAAGTGGGACTGGGATTGGCCTCAGAGGATTCAGCAGCAGAAGCAAGTACTAACTGAGGCTGAAGGATGACGCCCTCTCTTCGTGCCTTTCTACGTTCACGCTGTAATCTGAACGACTCTCTCTTTCGGTTTCTATAGCTATTGGGGTTTTCAGGTGGCACCTCACGTGGATAAACACTTATCTGCACATTTATTCACATTCTGTATACGTTAATCACACTGGTGTACCGCAAATATACAAGCAGCAAGCAAGAGACTCAACCTTTTTTCTATCAGGCCCAAACTTCTCAAATTTAACTAGTCCATCAATCAAAGAAAAGATTGTGTGATCCTTGCCAAGTCCAACATTCTTTCCTGGGTGGAACTGGAAATATCACCAAGAGGACAATTAGTAAATCATCAAGAAAACAGAATAATAAGGGCAAATCAGAGCTGAAAATAATACCAACCAATTGGCATAAACCCTTTCACTACCTAACTGATAGAAGACTACTCATAGCTAATTATCCAGCTCAGCATAAGCATCATATTACAGAAACTCACACCTTTGGTAAAGAAGAACAACTCAATTCGGATTATATATCAAAGTGCAGCCTCAAAGTACCAAAAGATTTACATACTAAACTTAGATAAAATACCTATAAGTTAGAGCAGATTACAACTGCGCTTGTCATTTCTTTACGAGACCTACCAACTATGTCTTCATGATAGGTCAGATACGAGAGCTCAGAATGTTAAACCTAATAGCAATTTGTTCCTTCAATTGACAACAAGATAAGTATCCCCTTAAACCTTCCAATACCTCGTTTTGTAGTCAATCTAACACCGTTTAGGCAATCCACATATTTCCGACAAATAAAATACAAATCAAATGCTGAAAGCCAGAAGAATGGAGCAAGGATATTGACAGGATGTCAGGACCTAGGAAGCACATATATGCTGGTGAGGCATTGAGGAAAAAAAAAACTGGAATTACATAGAATTACACTCTACTTGTGTGGGTTCATCTTAATTCATGTCAACCATCATTAATCAATCACAAGAACTATCACAACTTCCACAGCAGCACTTGAGAAAGTTTTTTTTTTTTTTTTTTTGGATAAGGTAAGAAAGATGTAAGTGTTCAAGTCCCTAACTGCAAAAGATAATATTGCATTACAGATGACCTACTTGTTCATCATTCATCTACTAGCCTATGTGTAGCGAGACATCAATTAGTCATCCCTATTATGCACTTCACTGAAGAGCTATAGCTCACGCAAGCTTGAAATCAAGATTGATTGCAGAAGGGAGACTATTCTCATTCCAAAAATATAACATTTTGGGGCAATGGCTCAATTTGCGCATATCATGTATAAAAAGGACACAAAGACGTCATCTTTCAATTTCATCAAAGGAGAATAACGATAAAAAGTTCAACATATGTGAAGGTGTTCGAAGTGAGGGTCAAAACACTTAATTTTGACCATGAACCCGGGTAAAGATTCTTCAAATATATAAAAATAAAATTAACATATTTGAAAACTATACGAAAAATATTACAAGTCAAGATAGCTAATGATTTAAAAAGTTTGAGAAAATTATAGTTTAATGGAAAAATTGTTTTGACTCCTCAAATTGTAAAGGGAGTATAAGAGACCTTTGTACCGCGCTGGCGAACGATTATAGAACCTGGTTTAGCGACTTGGTCACCATAAATCTTGACACCGAGCCTCTGTCCAGGTGAATCTCGACCATTCTTAGTGCTACCTGCTCCTTTCTTGTGGGCTGACTCAATTGTCAGTAATGGTGATTTCAACGGCAATGAAACGGAGAACTTGGGACCAACTGGAAGAACACCAAAGTCACCCCGAAGGAAAGAATTGGAAGATAAAGAGAGTCCTTTGAATGCTCCAACAAGACTCAAACTCACTGCCATTTTTACAACCAAATGAATGAATACAGATACAAGAGTGTATTGGGGAGGAGACGGACTGTTATTTAAAACCTTATCGCTTATCCTCTTATCGATATTGTGTGCTCGTCGCACCAAATCCTTTTCTTAATTGACTTATATACTTTATTTTATTTTGTAAAATTACGGCCTCCAACGTTTATTATATTTTACAAGTTAGTTTTAAGAATTATTACTAAAAGAAAATTTTACACATGAAAACAACAATAACATATGAAATCCCTCTATTGGGGAAAATTCGTATAACACAATTGGACGAATTACATGGCGACACGTGTCAACGGGGATAAGGCTGATCCAAGTCAGCACTCAAGTGCCTCCGGGGGGATCAAATGTCTCCGGAGGCTCGTTAAGATTTGTGTCCTTGGGGGATTGTGAATCTGATAGAGCACCGATTGAAGAGGCCAACAGTCGACCGTTACCAGAAGACTTTGCACCTCCCACGGGATATTAATAGGCATTATTGTCATCTTTATTGTTCATCATTACTACGACATTAATTTGTATTATTAATAGGGGCATAGGTCATAGAATGTGTACCCCCGAGTCCAAGTATAAATAGGGCCTACCATTTCATTGTAAAGCATCCAAAAGGAGAGATATACAATACACACTTGACACTCGCGTTGTTTTATGATTTCTTGTCTACATTCAAATTATCGATATTATAATCAATAGCTTGGTCAGAGACCCTAGCTCAAAGCTTCTCCAAGGCTAAGTCTATCTCAATTCCTTACTTTCAGTCTTATTTAGTTTATATTGATTTCAACTGCATATTACATTACTATTTTGGTCACTTTTGATCCACGTGTACAAATTCAACTATACCGATTTATGGCTAAACTGTTTGGCCGCCACCGTTGGGTCTGGACAAAGAGTGGTATCGCAAGTGACCCTGTCTTTTAAATTAATACTTTAAGATTTTGTTACGCTCGTCAGCATGTCATGAGTTAACAACAACCCAACTACGTTAAACAATGCTAACAACGAACAAATCGACCCAGATGGCCTTCCACTTCATGATCCTGCAACAGTTGATCCGGCAATCTTGAATGTGGACGATGTAGCTTCAGGAGTCAGTTAGACCCAAAGAATCTACTGGGGATCAAATCCCTACCGATGAAACCCCCGAATAGGCGATGCAGATCATGACAAAGACAAAATCACGCAATGAGGGCAGAAATAGAAGAGATGAGGCAAACCATCACCTCACTCTCATCCAACCGTGCCACCAGGACTACAGCTTCTGGAGAGATGTGTACAAATTCAACCCTATCGATTTACGAATAAGCAATCCCATAGGTGTGGTAGGGTGCAAGGAGACGCTATCCTATCTTTGCTAGATAAGAAAATATCACTGAAAATAAAAAATAAATAGAAGAATTAAGTCATATGATTCTCTATTTCGAAGTGGCTGAGTTTCTAGATGGTACATGATAAAATATATACAAAATGGAGCAGTGTTATAAAATAAAGACTATAAAGTAAATACACCAAATACAAGTATATAGAGAGAGGCTGATATATTATTTAACTTTTAACTTAAGACCAAAATTCAGATGTTGAAGTCTTCACATTCCAATCTTGAATACCATCTTCTCAAGAGTTGAAGTTGGCAAAGATTTGGTGAACAAATTTGCAGGATTGTCACTTGAACGGATTTGTTGCACATTAATATCACCATTCTTCTGGAGATCATGTGTGAAGAATAATTTTGGTGAAATGTGCTTCATTCTATCTCTTTTTATGAAGCCTTCTTTCAATTGACCTATGCATTTAGCATTGTTTTCGCATAATACTGTGGGTATTATTGTATCACATTTCAGGCCACATCTTTCTCTGATGAAATGTATCACTGATCTCAACCATACAAATTCTCGACTTGCTTCATGAATAGCTACTATCTCAGCATGATTTGAAGAAGTAGCAACAATGGATTGCTTTATAGATCGTCGTGATATAGCAAGATTTCGACGTAAAACGGATAGCCCGTTTGAGATTGAGCTTTATGTGGATCGATAAATAACCCGTAATCGCATAACCAACAAGATCTAGACTACCATTCTTAGCATAAAAACGACCCGTATCGATAGTTCCCTTTATATATCGTAAGATATGCTTAATTATGTTTCAATGTTTTTAGTGTGAAGAAGAGCTATATCTTGCTAACAAATTAAATGAGAACGCTATGTCGGTCTTGTAGCATTAGCAAGATACACAAGTGCACCAACTGCACTAAGATATGGTACTTCAAGACCAAGAAGCTCTCCATTTTCTTCTTGAGGTCGAACGGATCTTTACTCGTTTCAAGTGAGCGAACAACCATTGGAGTACTTAACGGATGCACACTTTCCATATAAAATCATTTTAAAACTTTTTCAGTAGAAGTAGATTGAGGGACAAATATCCCATCTGCTAAATTTTCAATTTACAAACCAAGATAGTTTTGTTTTTCCGAGATCTTTCTTCAAATATTCAATCGCCTTTTGGAGCTCTTCGGGTTCGAGAGTTCAACATAAACATTAACAAACTCTAAAGCTAATCATCAACATAAACGTTTTCGAGGCTTCATAGCGAGTAATAAACTCTAAAGCTAATCGAAGTCTAAGCTACTCTAAGACTTATACCTTTTTTGGACGTTGGTCATAGTTTTCAAGTGAGTTTTTTAGTCTTTTCTACTTCTCTCTTTATTTTATTGTTTATGATGTAAAAATGTATCTAACACTATTATAAACCCTAAGAGAATATTTATACTCTCTACCTCCATCCCTAAATAACCTAGGCGCTCTAATCCTTCAAGAACCACAAGAAAAACATTCTTGCAATCAAGAAAAAATTAAGAAACTTCCGATCATAAAGGTAAATCTTTCAATAAAGAACCTTTGAATTCTAATAGATTACATAGTTTCTAAATACCTTCCCAAAGATAGAGAAAACCCTAATATTTTACAACTCAAATTCAATTGGTGTTTTCCGGTAAAATCGAATAAAAACTTATAGTCTATTAATTGATTGGAAATCTTCAAAGTTGATATTAATTGTGGAAGTTGATGTGGAGTGATTCTTTGAGGCGCAAAGCTTACGTTTGGAATGTTTTAACGAGATTTAAGGTAATGAAGAAGAGCAAGTTCATGATACGAGTGCGGAGTAGAAGAATTTGTTGTTTTCCAGACTTATTGATTAAAGTCGAAAGGGGTGAAGAAAGTTGTAGTACGCTTAAAGGCCAAAATTGAGGTATGTAAGGCTAACTCTCTATGTGTGGGAATGTTATTGATCTTCCCCACACCTCCTTCTTCATGATTTCTACGAATTACATCAGAAATAAAGATTATGTCCTAGTTTATGAAAAGTTCAGACCTTTTATCCTTTGAGAATATAGTTTCGTAGTTGTTCATGATTATCATTATGAATATTGTGAACTCAGTATGTAATCAGCATAAATTCATGTTTGACATCCCATGAGTCTCAGTCACAGACCACAAATTTCTTATGTAAAAGTAATACTTTAAATCCCGTGAATAGTTCATGAACCCATGTCTCAATTCAGTATAGAGGTAGTCAGTATTCCATATCATAACCTCAGTATGATTTTCAGTATCTCAGTATGACTCTCAAATCCATGTTAGAACTACAGTATGATTCTATGTCTCAGGATAGTAATAAAATGCACAGTATCCATGTTAGAACTACAGTATGATTCTCAAGTTCATGTTAAGAATTACAGAGTGATGATCACATGTATTTGGGCCCGAGGTCACAATATGCTTATGTATGCTTGGGCCCGAGACCAAGGAATTGTGCACTTATATATGGGCTCAAAGGCCACCGCTATATACAAATATATAGGCCCTAGGCCACTGTTATATAATTATTTATATATAATTATATGGACCCGAGGTCACAGTTATGAACTCTTATAAACAAATTATTTCCCCATGTTCAGTAGGGGGTTACTTATGATTATGATTCGTACGTTCTGTTCAGTTATCCTTATGTTCCAGCTTACAGTTACAGTTTCAGTTACAACTTACAGTTTCAGTTTCAGTTTTGCATTACTTCGTGTATCCATGTAATTGATTTAGGTTGCCCATTCCCCGAGCACTCCACAACTATTCATTCTTTCAGTTAGTTTTACATACAAGTACAATTCAAATGTACTTACGTCTTTTTTGCTCGGAGCCTGTATTTCACGATGCATACATTGATTTACAGGACCACGGATCTGCTCGTTAGGACATCATTATATCAGCTAGTTGGTAGGAGCCGCACTTACTTTGGGGTGTTGTCTTTACTTCCAGCAGTCATGTCATGTTAGATAGTCAGGTATGTTGGGGGCCTTATCCCAGCAACAGTTCAGTATTTCAGACTCATGTCAGAGTTTCATAGACTAGTCAGTATGTCATGTTGGGTTTTCAGTTATGATCAACCTTGTGGCCTACACTAGCATGTTTTCAGACTATCTCCGCACTTATATTTTAAAACAGTATTTTCAGTATTATTACGATGTCACATAATTTATACAGACTATTTCTGTTTTAACTTATATTCCGCATCAGTAAATGTCCCATGTTGATTCAGCAAGTCATGTCTTTCGCTCGGTCACATGCAGTCAGGCACCGAGTGTCGTGTTACATCCAGGCCCGGGTTCGGGGTGTGACAGTTTCTTGGGAATTTAGAAGAGAACTATGCATCTTTTATAACAAGTTTCGTTCCCTTAGGCAGAAATATAGTAGCTCTTTCGGAGCCTTCCATCAATTTCGAATTACCAGAATTGTACTAACATTTCCCTTTTTCCTAAGCAAGTGAGAAAAGTATTTCTCATCTTTGAATATGGCATGCTTTGTTGCACTATCAATCACGCAAATATCTTCATGATTGATCATTAACCCAAACAAAATTTGAGGAATTTCCATATATTTTGTAAAATAATAATATAGACAAAGTGAACAATGTAGTAAATATATTATTACTAAACAAAGCATTACATAAACTTTATTTACATAACTATGAAAACATATATGTATTAGATAATATAAACAACATGGATGAAAATATCTAAATTATTACATATCCACGACCAATCAGATGATCTATTTTTCCTTCAGGGTGTTTAAAGAAAACTATCACATCTAGATGCATGATGACCGACTAACTATCTTGGTGACCAAGTAACCAACTTAGTATCAATTTAAACACTATCTTGCTCCCCAAGTAATTTATAACTAATGGACATACATAAATAATTAATATTTACAACAAGAAGTAATTAATCAATTACTTACAGGTGTGGTTTTTTTTTTTTTTTTTTTTTTTTTTGAAAAGAATTACTGGCATAATTAATTAATGGCGAATGATGGAATCGAAAACAAATTTAGGAATTGATTCGGACTCAAGGCTACAAATTTGTGTCTGATTACTAGAAATTGGTTTTTGAATGTCGTATTGCTATGTGTAACGGCGTCGTTTGGTGCAATTAACCTTTGCCTAATTGGTTGAGAAACCAAAGGGTTCCTCTCTGATTAAATTATCAAAATCTGGTTACTTTAACAGCTTGTTTGGATGTTGTTATCTACTGCATTATATTGTTAGTTTAACTTTAATCATCACTCAAATTTTATTGTATCGTATCGTTAAATTTATTATTTATGTAACAATGAAAAATATCATTTTATGTAACCATCGATTTTTGTGGCCCTCTATCTTTTCTTCTCATTATTTTGCCTTAAAAAAAAAAATTACTCCGTACCCTACTTTTCTTTATAATATTATAAGTTTATCTTTCAAATTGGTGACCCAGTGTAATCTCATAGGCCACAATTGGTGTCTAGAATGATTCAAGTGCACGCATATCTTTTCCCTACCTCGTAGAGATAGAGAGGTTGATTATGGTAGACTCTCGGCTTGGGTGAAAAAGAAAATCAAAACTACAATTTCATAATTAAATCATTGGAATGTCTACTCACACCACTTCATTGTTCAGATAGACTTTCAAATGCAAACGAAATTAATACTTTATTCAAATACTCTGTCAAGCTATTTTTATGTAAACAAACTGAACTTATCAGCAGAAATTTCCCCGATTACTCCACACCAGCAAAGCAACTAGCCACTAAGTCTTGACTTTTTTTCTTTTTGCTTTTTTTTTTTTTTTTTTTTTTTTTTTTGATAAAGCTTGGGATGGTTCAACATCGATCACACTACAACAAATTCGATTATTAGTGACAAATTACTTCAAACTCATGCTTTATCAAAAACCTTTAGTGACTGGAAAAAATTCATCAATCATCCTTGAACACAGGTCACTAAATATATACAAAGACAATTTAGTGTTTTGTCGCTAAATAAAGTTGCATTAATTACGATTTTTTTTTGTCAGCAAATGCATAATAATTTATGATGAACTCATTCGTCAAGAAAAGTATAAAAAAATGTAGTTGATAGTATAAAAAATGTAGTTGATAGTGTGTTTTCGTCACTAAAAAGGTTATTAATACCGATAAAATAGCTACCTTGTCACTAATTTTTTAGTTTAATTAGTGATGACGTCAATTATCTCTAAAGTTATACGATATATTTCGTAGTTGAACAAAAGTAATTTCGTCACTAAAAACAATCTTTGAGACAACTTTGCTTTTACAAAAATGGCTTATAATTTTATAGTTGAAGCCTATCATGTCACAAAAAATATTGTATTTACTGACACAACAAAATTGTCACTGCAAATTGTTGTGATTAGTGACAATAACCATTGTGATAAAATGCAAATTTAATTCGTAATTAAAGAATGAATTATATTATTGATCAAAAGGCAATTCTAGGACAAAGACTATGTTCTGTCACAAATGTAATGAATTTACAACAAAATAATATATTCTATGAAAAAAATGTGATTATCTTGTAAAATACAATGTAATTTAATCATTGTGTCTTTCTCCTATCTTGTGAGCTGCTTCCACTTGTTTGAAGCGAAATAAATTTTGAGCTATTATTCTCAACTCTATTGATAGATTTAATGATGGAATTGCCTTAACAGATCACCCAACTGAATCTCTAATATCATTTCTTCCGATAAACTATTTCATTTTTGCACATAACACAAATTTCTTCTAGCTTTCCTTCCATGTAAGCACAATCACATTGTGAACTTTCTCTATTCCAACAGCAACTATTTTAAAAAGAAAGTCAATTAAGAACACTACATAAAATGCAAAAAATGGAGTATATACAAATTAGTAATGTTTAAATACAACTGAAAACTTTAACATAAGTGAAAGTTTACGAACTCTTAGTATATCATCACAGACTACTCTACTTGACAGCATAAACTTCATCAATATATTCATGAAAATCACTAACTACTACAATATAAGGTAAACAATGTAGAATTTCTCACATTAGATCAAACATGTCGTGAATTAAAAGAGAAAGTACATGTAATTATTGTTTATAGCCCCATTTATTCCTTTCAGTGACAGAAAAAAGAAAAAAAAAAGAGTTCTAGAAAACAAAATCCAAGCAAATCTTTAGAACATCACACAAACAAGACACCAACTTGTAAAACACACACTTGGGACTAAGCAATGACACGGATTAAGCTAGCCAATAGATTTTTTTTTTTTCATGAAGCCAACATAAATTCTTCCGATGAAAATTTCATTTTTGTAAATGTTCTTTATCTGTTCTATTCCAACAGCAACTATTTTAAAAAGAAAGTCAATTAAGAACACTACATAAAATGCAAAAAATGGAGTATATACAAATTAGTAATGTTTAAATACAACTGAAAACTTTAAGATTTAAAGTTTAGTATATCATCACAGACCACCTACTTGACAGCATAAACTTCATCAATATATTCATGAAAATCACTAACTACTACAATATAAGGTAAACAATGTAGACTCACATTAGAATCCAAACCTAAAGAGAACATTCCATATATTGTTTATAGATAATCGGTGACAGAAAAAAGAAAAAAAAAAGAGTTCTAGAAAACAAAATCCAAGCAAATCTTTAGAACATCACACAAACAAGACACCAACTTGTAAAACACACACTTGTGACTAAGCAATGACACGGATTAAGCAGCCAAAAGGCTCTTTTTACCATGAAGCCAACAGGTAAATTTAGGAAAATTTTTTTTTTTTTATTAAGAAAAAACCTGGTCTCTTACGAGCCGAGTAAAAGATAGAATCGCCGAGTAAGATTTAAAGTTGCACGACCACCGAGCTTCCCGAAGTGCACCACGGTTCAACTCCTCGCTGAAGGTTTTACCCTCGGAGAATCCAAGCCTAATCGAGAGCACATTCCATTTAGGTTGGGATTCGGTTATGAGCGGAAAGGCACCGCTGAAGCGAATTACCACTTGCGCCAACCCCGAGGGACGCATCCATTTTAGGGTTTTTCTAAAAAGACTTTTCCTACATTGTACTAGGGCCCATTTACTATTACCTATAAATAGAGGGTTATCCCTTCCTTTTTTAGGTTAGCTTTTACATTTCAACATATTGTAATCAGAAAAGTGGCATAAATATTTCCTCAAGTATTTTGGCTCGATTAACAGAAACTTCTTCCGGACCGGACCAATTCGCAACAATTGTCAACTTTTCTTCTCTATTTTTTTTTTTTTTTTTTTTTTTTTTGAAAGCCATTGCTATTATTTGCTAATACATATCATTACTCATTCGTTACTGCTCTATATTATAATTAAATCTAACCACATATCCTATCCACCACTTACAAATTTAATTGTTATCCACTATTTGGGGGTAAACAATCTGAATCATTTAACTCACGATTGAAATGTTTGCTCGCCAGTTGGTTGCATGTTGCCAACAATGTTAATACCTAATATTATACAAAGAAGTGTTTTATTCCCTTATCCTGAGTTTGTAATAGCATCTAAGAAAAACTTTAAAAACTAAAATATGCAACAAGGCAGAGTTTTCAGGATTACATTCCTGCTTACTGGACATTCATAGGTTATACCGTATACATCAACAATTAGGAAAAAGATGTACTACATCAAATTGGTTGTGGAAGCCTTAACATATTTCAGCCATCAAAGTGATGTGCAGAAACACGTGCACATTCTAGGCAAACACTTAATTCGGTCCCACTTTATGAGCACAAAAACAAATGGAAGTTGTGATTCAATTCCAAATAAAACCTTTCATTTCCAAAGCTATCCAACTATAATTTCCCCACAAGTTTATGTGCTCGAGTTAAACGCGCAACTCAAGCATTTCTTTCCATTATGGCTACTGCATAGTGCATAGTGCATAGTGAATTTTGTCTATTCATCAACAATTTCGCCACTCTAGCTATCTAATAACTGACTGTATGCATATTTTATTACTTGTAAATTCCAAATGGCTTTACGGTACCAAGGCACCAACCTCGAGTTACTAGAAAGTAATTTATAGTGTAACGGAAATGGCAAAAACATCTCTTGGAGGATTAAAACACCTCCAATATTTGAAACTAACTAGACACCTACAAAGAAGCGGAGAGATTCAGGGAATCCTCAAGAACTTACAATTTTTGTGTTTTATCCTTCAAAACAGAGGTTACCACTGGAACAAGTCCGAGAACATTGTTAGAGCTAAATGCTCCTGTTTTTCCACTACAGAAAATAAAGGGGTGAAGATGTCAGTAAAAGATAAATTTCATTTAGACGAGGCATACAAAAGAACATCTAGAAGACTGATACATGCATCGAAGTTTTTTTTTTTTTTTTTTTTTGTAAAGTATACCGAAGCACAATATCTGGACAGCTGATACGTTCTAATGTATATACTATTTGATACTTAATACCCTATAGAAGACCAAAATCAGAATAAGATTAAGTTCAGTAATTCATGTTTCATTCAATTCAACAATAACGATATCACTAAATCCATTTTAAAATACTCATTATATCATAGTGGTAGAAAGATTACTAAGCTGTTAAATGATTCAACTTGTGTTATTCACTTGAAGATGGTGCTGACGAAGGCTGACTAAACTGCGCACTTGCAAGCTGACTCGTTTTCTGGATAGCTTTCTGTTATACGGGGGAAATGAGAAAAGGATGTGATAAGCATGGGATGCATGGCTCGCGTTCAACCATATTCCTTAAGTTCTACATATCTAAATGCTTTTCTAAATGCCTTAATTGTCTTCTTCTTTTTGGCTCTAAGTTTAACTAAATGCAGTTAATGAGCTAAGGGGAGCTATAATTGAGCTAAAAAGGAGATAGGAGTTTAGCTGGAGTGAGTTAGATGAGTCAGTTAACAAGGGATCATACGTAATAGTTAGTTACAGGACACCTTATTAGACTGAAACTGAAATGTGATAACGAATCCACATCTTATACATTTTATCATGGTAGTAGGTGCTGTCAAATTATCAAAACTCGGAGATTTAGGCCGTCAATCTCTGCACTATTATGCCTTTCCGAGAGTAGATAAGAAATTAACAACATGGTTGTTTGTGGTTTAGTTTTCTTTCAATCTTGAGTTTGAAAAATAAAGGTATGTAACTTTTTTATGGGCATACTGCTACATTTCAATTCCACAGCTGTATAATAGAAAGGAATACCAGTTGTGATGATTAAAATACACTTTAGTCTTCTTTTAGGAGAGTTAACAAAATGCTACACTGGATGCTAAGTAGATGTTGAAGAAAGTACCCAAGTATTTTGGGTTTGATGGTGATCATGGCTAACACACAAATGAGAAATAATTTCCATCACTAAGCCAGATTTAGGTTGTAAATTTCTTAATATTCTACAATAACATAATCATTTTCTCACTATGCAAGCATGAATTGAACATAACACAAACACAGAAAGGAGGCAAGTAAAACAAAGGATTCAGTTGTGGAAAAAACAAAAAACGCAGAAGACACAACAGTAGGGAAAATGGAGTACAAGATTATGCTGCAGAGAAATCCAAAGAAATGAATCAAACATCATGATTCCAGAAAAGAGAAATTCAACCAAGAAAGTAATGCTTTAGATCCTTACAGTAACAGCTTGCCACATGTGGTCCAACTTATCTTCTTCGATGTCCGGCCATGATGCTTTCGAACAAATTGACTGTGGTAAAATAAAAGTGACTCTAAACTTTTCTCCAGCTTTTAGTCCTGCAACATCTTTATACCTGTTCTTTCCTCTCACAAATAAAGGAACAGAGGAATTTTAAGAGGTAATGCAAGTAAAATTTCTTAAAAGAGTTGAGTGAACTTTTAATACTTCTCAGAGCAAACTTATGAGATGTCTAGCATACATGAATAAAGCCAGAAATAAGAAAAGGAAAAAAGTACAAAAAGTGCAATAAACACTGTGGATTAAGCAGAATTTTCTTAATTATAAAATAGGACAACATCCCCTCTAAGTTTGGTTGGAAGGTGTGTGTGTGTGTGGGGGTTGGGGCGGGGGGGGGGGGGGGGGGGGGGGGTTCAACATCTATCTTTTCTCTAATGGCATGCGAATGCAACTATAAAAAACTATAAACTCCTAGAGAGCTCCCTCCAATTATCTAGGCTGGAACAAAGGTGATACTCTCCGTCGAACAACATCCTGCATCTGCTCCACTGTCAGCACAGAAGCTTCAGTATCAAAGTTGGCCTTCTCCAACTGCTGGTGAATCTGTCAAACATGCAGGTCAAATTTAGAAGAACAATATTGGACGACGTGCAAAATAAATAGCTAATTGATATGAAAATTTAGTTTTGTAAGTTGCATCACTTTTATCAAGTTGTAAACTCTGATACCAAAAGCTCACGTTCAGGTACTTCAGGTACTCTTTTAACTTCCCATATGTTATCTAATCTTTGATCAAACAGAGATTTCATGTTTTTAAATGTTTTATTTTATGAAATTAGCATCTTCATTTGTGAGGAGATCATCATAGTTTGTAGTTTTTCAACAATACCTTCTCAAGTATTGCAGACTGATCATCCATGTGAAAGCTGCGCATGTACTTCAGCATCTCCAGTTGCTGTCAAATGGTTATTTCCACTATTATTATCACATCTATAAACATAAATTAAGCCTTAAGAGAAGAGATCTCTTGCCTGCTCTTGTAAATTCTGTTGCATCGTTAATCTTTCAGCAAATCTGTCTGGACCAAGCTCGGCCTCTTCACAGGCCATTTCTTCTCTTCATGGCCAGTAAAACAGAAGAAAAATAATCCTAGTCAGTTTCTTCACAGAACTCAATATTCAGTAAATCTTTATTGGAGTTGTTGGCAAGGATAGCCTTAATGGTAAAGTTCCTTTAATTGAATAAAAATAAGAGAAATACACTTCGTAATATCCTATTGAGCACTGTGCCAAGAAACGTTCTTCAAAAGGTCCAAAGGTGAAAATAAACACAATATAGAAGTTCATCTTAACAATAAGCAGAATAACAGCAGAATAAAAGCATATATAGAAATGACCACATGCATTGCGACAACCTTAAAGACGGAATATGCTGATCTTACTTTGCAACAAATTCATAAAAACGAATCATCAGGTCTCGATCACTCTCATAGGTCATGTTTATTTTTCCCAAGCAAGCAAGACCAAACTTTGGATCTGCAACAGAGAAATAAAGAACTCCCACACTGGTTTTAGTAAAACAATGAAATAACTATATGAAGCAAGAACAATAATTGGAGGTATGCATTTTCCCCACATATTAGATGACACTACATTGCACCAATAGAAACATTAGTTTTAGTTTTTGAACCGACGAAAAGAAGGAAAGGTGAGAAGGTACGCAATCTTCTATCCTTTAATCAAATCAAACTAAGAAACCATGAAAATAAAAGGATTATCATCTTCTGGATAATGGGCAATATGGGTTGTTATTCCAAGCAAACATATAAAATTTTATGAAACAACAGAAATAGTACCATCAGCGACAACAAGTCTACGCAATCTTCTATCCTTTAATCAAATCAAACTAAGAAACAATGAAAATAAAAGGATTATCATCTTCTGGATAATGGGCAATATGGGTTGTTATTCCAAGCAAACATATAAAATTTTATGAAACAACAGAAATAGTACCATCAGCGACAACAAGTCTACGTGAACTAGTTTTGGAAATCAGGTTATAACAAATTTGCAACTCAGCCCTAGTTCCATCTGCAAAACTGGTTATTGGCTCCTCTCTTTTGAAACGAAAGCACCACTATATAATGACCCAGCAAAATGGTTCAATTAGATTAGAGTCAAAATGCTGATTCTTTTCACAGTTGTTCCAACATTAGTATGGACTAAACAGCAGCAAAAGAAGCATTTGCTCTTCAACAATCAAAATTGTCCGTGTTAAACTCTGGAAGTAAAGTGTGAATAGTTTAAAGCTCACCAATTCCCATCTCGAAAAATATCTCCTCTTGGATGGCAGTGGTAACAGCAACAGCTTCCTGCATATAATGATGTTCTTTTGGTTTCTAAGTACAACCACAAATGGAGAAAACAAATTATTGTAGAATATGGAAGATATTGACATTAAACAAGTCAAGGGATGATGACAACAGTGATTTTCATCAAAAATCAAATCATATCCTATAGGATTCAAAAGCTCCTGGCAAGTCCAACATGGAACGGTATCTTGAGTTCACATGACGTACTATTGTAACAACATTCTTCATTAGTCTGTATCCTAGATCTTTTCTCATTTTGGTTTCACCTTCACAAAGGGAAGGTACCATTGGAAATAAATGTTTGCACCTTAATGTACTCTTTTTGATTCTCTAGTAGAGGACATCAAGAGGAAGACTGCCTTTGAGTGCACAGGTTGTTCATGTGCTAATGTGCACACAATGGATTGGTGTCCCAGACTTCCAGTCACCTAGCCGAATCGGAAATATGTACCTATTTTCAGCCTTTTTTTCCATCTTTGACAACCATATATGGCCTTTTCCCAGTGGAGAAACAGATTTTGATGCTTTCCAAAAGGAGTTTGACTAAATTCATGGATGCGGAAACAAATTTTTATGCATATCTTATGTGATAGTTGGTGCACTTGTTTACTTCATTAGGTTCAAACTAAATGGCACAAGAATTTCCCACAAAATCCATGTTTAAATAAACATTAGACTCTAGTACAGTGAAATTGTCAAGTATAATTCATGGAAGATGCATTTCAAGGCGTCCACATGCATAGTGCAGTGTCAGAGCCCAACCATTAGTATAATCAAGAATAAACAATGGAATAAAAAGTTCAAAAGACTGAAAGATGGAATCTATAGTTGAGGATTCTCATTGTTTTCTAAGGATGGAGCAGAAGTGAGCAAGTAGAAGAAGAAAAGTGAATGAGAAGAGCGTAGATGGGAGCATTCACAGAATTGTTTCATCACGGTAAGGCCCTTTGATATTATTATTAAGAGCTCCAAATTAGCGCCAGTCTCACAAGTAGGGTATGGGGAGGCTTATTGATATTAGCTAGACAGAGAGAGAGTTATGGAAACCGTCACCTGCTGCTTGTGAGTGACAGCATCAGCAATCCTTTTCTTGACATCTGTACATCATCATTTCATTTGAGAAAGTAGTAAAACATTCGGACAAAAGAAAAGGCGGCTGCAAATGAAGTACCAGGGTGGGAGGTGAGGAAGGCGAAGCGATCAAAAAGATGAAGCAATTCCTCTTTCGATAGCATTCCTGAGGCTGCCATTGTCCAGAGAGTAGAGAGCAATGGGAATGAATGAATGTGTGTACCTATTCCCAGCTTCACGACGACGTTTGCTTCATATTCTTACTTCTGTTGTCAAGCCATTGCCATCGGGGCCCATTCTACGCTACTTCCAATTATTTCCATCTACCACTATTTAACTTCAACAAAATAATCTAATAAATTGTTTATTTTTAATCTCTAATCTTCCTAAATTTTCACTTATTCATACATCACACTCTTGAGTGTAAAATTATTAAAGAGGAATTCCTCGTCTCTTTCCACTACTACCTTTTCTTCCTTTTAACTATTTTTATTTTATTTTTCGATGAAAACATTTATTCCCTTGACAAGTTTAGGGGGGAAATGTCACCTCTCATCACCCCCCATCACTAGATCAGTCTTGACATTTTCAATATCAGTAGCATAAGCAAATTTTTAAATACTATTCTCCGGTTCATAATAAGAGTCCATTTAGCCTTTTTTATTTTGGTTCAAAATAAATGTGCGATTACATATCAACAAGAAATTAACTTTATTTTTTTAATTTATTTTTATTAAGTGTTAAGTGACCAGACCCAATATGTCAAGTTAACAGTAATATGCAAACTTTAATTAAGAAAAATTTAGTAAAAATACCTATTGTCTTCTTGGAGTTAGTATTTTCTCAAAGAATGTGCTAAAACCTACTAAGTAGACATTTATTTTCAAACGGGGGAGTATAAAATAGACGATAGACATCAATGATCTGTAAAAGTACACCATTTGCTAAAAAAGGATGATTAGAGTTGAGCTTAACTCGTAACATTACATCAAATTGCAACTCCTTTAATAATTGAATCATCCCTTAACCATGAATAATTATACATCTACACTAGTTTTTTCTGTAGCCCCAGTCGAAACTCAAAAGCATCTAATAGGAAATGGAAAAGACAGTAGCAACAACTGCAGATTGTGAAGCAACTGTACACAATTCCCTTTTATAGACATTGCAATTGTTGGACATCTTCCACACCTTTAATTATATTTTCTTTCTTTTGTGCAAATTAAAGAACAATACGTGTTTAATAACAAGAACAACAACAACAACATGACATCTAAATTATCTCCACTTTTGGCAGAATGCAGGGGAGGGTAGAGTGTACACAACCTTACCCCTATCTTGGGAGGACGTGTTTAATCTTACCTGAAATTAAAAAGAAAAATAAGAGAAAAGACACTGAATGTATATAGCTTTTACCCGAAATATGACACCGAATGCTGGGACAAAGCCTACAGCAAGTCTGGAAGAAACTAATTACAGAAGTCTGTCTTAAGCTATTACACCAGTAAAAGTCCTAATTATTAGTAACAACTAAATGGCAAGCATGAACACCTAGCACTGTGTTTATGCAGGGAGACCTATAGCATGTACTTTTTCCCTGCAGAGGTATATTCTGGTTTTATCTGGGAGGCGGAACATTGGATTTCGCAAAACCCACCCACGCGACGATGCCAACAGCAAGTATTATCCAGCCAAATATGTCATACTTGAGATCACTGCTCTTCTTCTTCTTTGAACTCTGGAATGCAAGAGTGGATAAAGATTAAACAACAATAACAATAACAGTAACAAGAAGCCAGAAGAGAACTAAATTTGACACCCCAATTAGAACCTATTCTTAAAGGATAGTAAGTCAGGACCCCGGTCCAGCAAGTTGACAATGAAGCATTGAACAGGGATAGGAAAAAGTTATTTACTTGAAAAAGGAACTATATGTGATCACAAGAACTAGCTTGACAAAGAAGCATATTTTACATCAAGTTGCTGCAGGACAGTCATAGAAGAGACGATTCCCACTCAGTCTCTCCTCTCAATAAAAATCAACTGAATGAAAGAGACAAAATGGATTCATAAAGCAAAAAGACCATGTTTTATCAGCTGAACAACAATAAAAGAAAATCAAGAAGCATTAAACTCGATATCAACTAAGAAAGAAATTGCAGGTAAATTACCATTACATCTTCTCTTATTTATGGAAGCTCACTCTAGTTTAAAATAACCCTTCTTGTTTTGAATTACATAGCAAAATCCTTTCAGTACTTGTTTCCAGTATAAAGTAGACCAAAAGGTAAAGAGGTCATTTGAAACCTTTAGCATATACTTTGGAAAGTCCTTAGCTATGTTTTGTTTAAGCCTTTGACACAATCAAATCTATAGATCTTTTTTGGGCAGAGTTTACACTTAATGTTACTTTCTCTGATAGAGAAAGAAAATTCAAAAAGTAAACAATAACAAAAAAGGGTTATCTTTCATAAGCAAGGGAAAAGCGAAGATATTCCAAACACAATTTTGTCAAGAATTTAAAGTAAAACAAAAGGAAGGGTAACCCACAAAATAGAGTGAAAATGAGGAAAGAGATGGAAGTGTCCATGGAAGGGTATCATTTTCTTTTGAATTCTCCCATGGCCAAATTCTCTGAGGGAATCAGTCGTGAACCTTTCTATACAGCGGCAAGGTGTATATAATATTCCAAACTGGAATGGTAGTAGCACTAGTTCACTCAAATCGAAAAGATACCTTTGTACTCGTTGAAATTGAAGGTCCCGGTCCCATAGCTTGTTGCATCGGACCATGTCTGTGGATCTCCTTGTGCAACTGCGGAGCCTAAACATAATGCAGAAAACATAAAAAAAATAACCCAAACATTGTGAACCTAAGATAGCTACTCTATCGACCTTTTAAGTAAAGCTATCACAAATTCTCAAAGAAGGATAAGCTAGATCAATTATCAGTCATCAGCACCAATCACCTAGACACTCAGACAATTAAATACAACAGAGAGTATGCAATTTAAGTTTAGGTCACAAACACAAAACAATTCAAGGCAAGATCAAATTTTAATTTCTTTGCCCCATCTGACCCAAAGAAAGTATAAAATGAATCTACTTATAATAACAAGACTTAAAAAGTTGTGTCAGATGGAGAAATAATGATTACATATATAGTATAAGGTAGATGCACACCAAACTAACCTGTTGATGTATAGACTGTTAGCATGTAGCATGTGATGCCATGAATAGTGACTCAAAAAATACCGCATTACCATGCTAGTAAAAACAAAAATAGGCACAATCTCTTCTTTTTTCATATTTGTTCCTTCTTGATAACTCAGAGGCACAATCAAATAAGTTTGTTAGATTAACATCCATGGACATCCTAATAACCCAATTTTTGTATGCCTGCAGTTTAACATGATTCTGCTTCAGTTTTATCACAGGTAGGTCATAATTGATACACTGATATCTTCCACATAGCTTCCTCCTCCTCCCCTCCTTTTTTCAGCTTGCTGCCTCTATCAAGTTCACAAAAGTTACTAAAGGAGTAACCATGCTTGACACAACAAGAACACGTGCAAGTCATCCTCTCTCATCTTCCCCATTTTTTGTTTCTGTGACCATGTTTCTCCTATATAAAAATTTGCTTTCAGCTCATAAAGGGTATCATGTTGAGATTTATCTCTAGTCTCCTTTGGAGCATTTCACGGTTCCTTAAACGCTTGACCAAAAATGGCTCTCAAGTCTCAGAAATATCTCCAAAATTAGTTACATGTTTCTAGTCATATCTACAGCAATTGTGTTTGAACTTCAAAGAGGCATACCTCAATAAGCCATGACAACAACAACAACAACAACATACCCAGTGAAATCCCACAATGTGGGGTCTAAGGAGGGTGAAGTGTACGCAGACCTAACCCCTACATTGGAAGGTAGGAGGTTGTTTCTGAAAGACTGTCGGCTTGAGAGAAAGCATGGCAACAAAGACAGATAAGGACAAGCAAACCAAAGCAGTATTAAAATGAAAATAACGAAAGCGAAAAAGCTACCATAGATAAATAAGATAAATTAAGTGCAAGAAACAACATATACTAGCACAAATCAAAGGGCAAGACACTAAAGACTAAAAACCGTGACTACTAGGAGCGGGACTATCTTCTACCCTAATATGAGTCCTCTATAACCTCCTATCTAAGGTCATGCCCTCGGTAAGGTAAAGCTATACGCCATGTCTTGTCAAATCACCTCTCCCAATGCTTCCGGCCTACGTACGCTTCGCCTCAAACCGTCCATGCCACCTCTCACACCTCTACACTAGGGCATCGTTGTCTCTCCTCTTCACATGCCCAAACCATCTCAGCCTTGCTTCGCGCATCTTATCCTCCATCGAGGCCACTCCCACCTTGTCCCGGATATCTTAATTCCTAATCCTATCTCTCCTAATGTGCCCACACATCCATCGCAACATTCTCATTTCCGCAGCTTTCATCTTCTGAACATGAGAGTTCTTGACTAGCCAACACTCCGTCCCATGACAAAATATTGAAAATCTAAATATATCTGAAGATTCCAAGGGTAGGTTACAGTAATCTCTCACACTGCATATATAACCCGTATAAAAACATTTGGCATTATACATGTAATGTTTGAACTCCATCAGGGATTAGAAGCTTAGTTCAATCATGGTTGATGTAAATACTTATAATTAGACAGTCATGTTGAGGCACTGTTGGTAGCTGTTGGTAGCAGAGGTGTGGGGTTATTGTGTTAGACTGAGCTAACAGTGGTTGTTAGCTGTTTTGCAATTCTCATTCATGTGATTAATATACAGTTAGTTAATTAAAAAAACATTTGGCGGGTTCGGTTATTCCACATTCATTTACTCAACCCACAGTAACCTTCTCATTGCAGCAATATAACTTCATTCTACATCCTATTCTAGTTACTCAATGTTTGCACCCTCAATTGCTTGACATTTGAAAATAATCACTATTTTAAAACCATTTCTTCAGCAATAGCTCATATAGCATTTCCCTCGTGACTCCTATAA
This sequence comes from Lycium ferocissimum, assembly GCF_029784015.1. Taxonomy (NCBI): domain Eukaryota; kingdom Viridiplantae; phylum Streptophyta; class Magnoliopsida; order Solanales; family Solanaceae; genus Lycium; species Lycium ferocissimum. The sequence continues at coordinate 31,886,143 of NC_081352.1, read as the reverse complement.
ATCTTTTATTGTTCTACTCTTCTGCTTAATGAAATGTAATGTGTGAGTCAAAGCTAACGTCTTAACTCATGCACTAGTCTAGACTACGAAAAGTTGGCTTGCAAAGCTAAGCGAGAGAGTCCTATTAGTATAGAAAAGACACAGTTACTGGCTCCTCGTAAGTCATAACTCATTTATTTTGGGCAATCAATTTTATGAGGCAAGGAAAAGCCACATTCAATCAAGGAAAGGGGGCTTACTTTTCCTGAGGCTGATTCATCCTATTCAAATTTGGCTATGCTAATGGAAAGGGAAAGTTTTCAGATGAGATGGACCCCAAGATATGAGCGAGAACCCCCAATTTCTTAGGGGTCGCACTATGTCCTGCTTGGGTAGCCTGATGATTAAGGGACAGGGACACTGTCAACAGGGTATGGTTCTTTTTTATCACCCCGGATGACGCACACTGCTTTAAATAAAGCGTGGTACTCGTGCTGGCAAAATGGATAAAAAATACAAGTATCCATTAAAAACGGGTTGGATTATCGATCTATTAAATACGGAACAAATATGGATTGATATGACCCGCTGTAAAAATGGATAAACCATGGGGAAAAACTGGATAACAGGCAACGGGAATCTGCTGATCAGTTGCTGTGGTTGTAGTAACCGTGACTATTCTTTTTCTGTTTTCTGGAAAACAAGGAAGGAGTTCTTTTATCAAGTAAAAGATTTCATTGATAATAACAAGGCCAACTTGGCCGTCAATCAATCACATAATTAATAATTCTGTTTTTTTCTTTGTATTACATTGGATGTGGTTAACCTGATGCTGAAACTGAGAAGAAAACATGCACTAAAACCCGATAAGCTCACAAATTAAAGGAGAGCACCACTTTAACGAAATTAAAAAGCTTCAAAAATACTTTTCATCTGGTATATCATAAGGGATTTTCCTTTTCTATTGATTCCAGCGGATTGGATAAAAAACGATTCTCGAATGAGGCCAGGGATGAATCGAAAAAGAAACCTTTACTGGTTCTACCTCCTATTTTTATGAAGAGAATGAATCTTTTCCTCGAAGAATCAGAAAAAATGGTCCAGATCTCTTGCAGGAATGATTTGGAAGATACAAAACCAAAAGAAAATGAAAATGAAAAAAATAGATTCATAAATTCAGTTCTCTACAAAGTGCTATCTGAGCTCTTGATTTTTGTATTTTTTGTGAGTTTTTAGAAAAGAGATCCTAATTTGGTCAAGAATGAAAACACTAGATTTATTTAAGTTGAATCTAATTTTGGTATTTTCATGGGTTTCTTAGGGAGAAAAATAATTCCCCATTTTCTGGTTCTGGAGCTTCTCTGATGAGGTCAGATGCGGATCAATGTTCTAAGCAATTTTCTACAATGTACAGTTGGAGCCTCTTAATATTCGTCAATTTCATCGTTTCTAAAGAAAAAAAATTCAAACTTGGTCGAGAAGGACAAAAATAGATTCATAAAATTTTTGTTTTTGACCAAGTGCAATAACTCCCAGCCTCCCACAAATGACAACATTCAAGAAGTCATTGAGAATATGGATACTCAACCCATTTTTTATCTGTAAATGGGCAGGTCGAAAACTTATCCATTTTTGCCTAACCCGTTTTCAAGCAGCCCATATCCGATCCGACCAGCTCATTTGCTAGCACTAAGCACAAGTTTTTTCTCTTATTTGGACTCTTCATTATGAAGGATCGTGATAACTAGTTCGACAGAGGACAGCAAAGATAAACCAGTAAGTGGAGAGTTTCTCATTCAACAACGGATGTAAGCCATATAAGACAAAAAATACACCACATCAAATTCTGCATTCACGTGGAATTCTTTAATACACCACTACAGGGCAGCACATTAGACATATCAAACTTAGCTAAAATGCGCAAATTACCTTAGCAGAAACTTCCAAAGATTTGCAGTAAAGGTCATTGCTTGGATCCTGCCGTCGAAGAAAGACAAAAAAGCTAAGACACTTGTCAATAGTAAGCAAACAAAGATTTAAATCTCAGTTAAAAAGAATCTACCGCATCAGCTGCCTGCTGGAAGCACAGAACTGCCTTGTCAAAGTAAGTCTTAGCCTCATCGTGATCAGGAATTAAAAATGCAATAGATGTATGTGCATTCCCCAAACACCACAATGCATCATGCTTTTGTGGATTAATCTCCAATGCTTCCTCCAATTTTAAAGTAGCGTCTGCACAGTAATCCCCAAAATTACTAAACGGCAAGCATTATTTTTCACTTGCGTCAATCCCTGGCAAAAGATCCTCAAACCTCCCCCCAACTAATGTGTTTTACTATGAGTTGTCCACCACATATCAAATGGCAGGTAATGATCCATATTTTCAGCTACATGTGTCAGATTGAGATTACTCATTACCTCGAATAATAACATTACTTGTAACTAAAAACTACCCACCCAATTCCCTTTAGCATATCAATTATTAGCAGGCAACTATCGTTAAAAGAACCAACTTTTTTTTTGTTTTTTTAATGACAAGGCAACCTGCAACGCACAGAGTAAAGCCTGCAAACCACACAGGAAAGGTAAACCGCACTAGGCAAGCCTCGGGGTTTTGAACCTGCGACCCCGCATTAAGAATGAAATAACTAGGGAAGTACCGGAAATCATCTTCTTGGATTCAGGAACAGGCTGGAACTGTGACAATTCCATTAAGGCACCTCCCCATCTCGTCAAGTTCTGAACACACAAACAACAGAGACGAACACATTACATCTTGAGATTAAGCATAGACAGATTAATACTGATGAAAAAATAAAAATAAAAAAGGGATAAGGGAAGGGTGTAGAGACATCAGCATCAAGGGGATTCTTAGCATAGGTGGTTTCAGCAGTCTTGCGAGCGTGTTCGAAGAAGAGGAGACGATCGAATTCGCTTTGCATTTCCACTGATTACTGACACTCCAAATTCAAACCCCTGCAATAGTAAATGTGCAACGCCCCTTAACAAGGCGGTTTCTTGATTACTGCGTCACTCTTATATAATGAACGAAAATGTTCCTTTTAAATAAACCCATGTATAATACTGAAATTACAGAATTATCAAATATTAAAAAAAAATAAAGATAATTAAATTGAAGCTGGAGGAGCACTTATATTATCCTGTTGCTGAAAATCTAACAAAAAAGTACAGTCATTTTTCCTTAAATCAGAATAAAAAAAGAAAAAGAAAAAGAAAATGGATTATATGATAATAATGTGGATGTGTGTAGATGTACTATACACTTGAAAGAAAGAAGAAAGTTATCCTATAGTGTTTGAGTTAATATGTCGTATGGTCACTCAGCTACGAACGCTTCACTCAGAAAGTTATTCAACTTTATTTCCTAACTAGAAAATCACTCAACTATTAGATTTCACTTCTGAAAGTCACTCATGCTTTGTTTAGCCTAACTTATTTTTCTAAAAGTCTTATTTTTTCAATAAGTGCTTATTTTAAAAAAAATGAGGTATTTGACGAAGCTTTTGGGAAAAAATAAGTGCTTTTAGGGAGTAGCGAGAAGCGATTTTTCGGAAGCTAAAAAAAAAGCTTTTCTTTAAAAAGCACTTTTTTCAAAAAAATACTTTTGAGAAAAATACACACAGAAGCACTTTTTAAAAACTTGGTCAAACTGTTATTACTGCTCAAAAGTACTTTTTAAATTAATTGGCCAAACACAAATTGCTTTTAGCCAAAAGTGCTTTTGAAAATAAGCTGTTTTTAGAAGTTGGTCAAACAGTATCAACCTATTTAAGTGATTTTTAATTACATTTTGCTAATTTTTATTTAAATCTAAAATTATAAAAAATAAACAAGTGCCCATTTTAACTATTTTATTGACCTGACCTACTAAAAATATATTGGCCAAGGTAAATGATTATATATATATATATATATATATATATATATATATATATATATATATATATATATATATATATATATATATATATATATATATATATATATATACACACACACACACTAGACAACGTATGCTCATGCGCGACACTTTGGATTATAGTGTATCTATGTGTATGTAGTTGTGTTTGAGTAGTGATAATATATATATTTTATATTGCTAATAAACATACATAAGTTTGCACTATTTTTATGCATATATATATATATACACTATGTTCAAAACACGATTAATATAACATTATAGTTTGTGCTCCGTATCCAAAACTTTATTATATTAGTGTTTGCTACGAATACAAAGTTGGCAAAAATTTATTAATATTTTTTAAAAGAGAAGACTTGTTTAAAAGAAAACTATTTTCCTCTCTTTGAGCTAAAACAATAACAATATTTAAGCATCAATTGATACTTTGAATTTTAATTCGACTAATTTAAAGGTGTAAAATATTCTATTGTTAATGTATGTAGATTGGACCTAAACAATACTTATTATTTTTTATCAAATTTTGATTTGGACAATTCTAATTCAAATTATTAAATTAATTTTACATGTTTAAAACGAAATAAAGTAGAAATTTGATTTTCTATTTAAACGAAGAACTACTATTTTCTATTTTTTGGTAAATATTCTTGGTTTAGCTCATTTTACATTTGATTTTCTATTTAAATGAAGAACTATTATTTTTTAATTTTTGGTAAATATTCTTGGTTTAGCTCATTTTACTTGTCATGTTGTCTTTTGCACGATTTTTTAAGGAAACATCAATTAGAATTAGAATTTAACTAATTTATCTTATTAATTATTTGATCTCCATTTACTATTATTTTTTTTTTATGACATTAATCTCTTTTCACATTTATTAGAGTAAGAATAAAAATGAAAAAGTAATTAAATTCTATCTTATTTTAAAATATAAATATTTTAAGTATATTTATTTAGTAAACATAAACATAACAAATAAATGACATGGCGGAATAGCAAATACAACAGTTAAATATCTAGATTAGATCTCAGGCTAATATAAGAAAAGAAAGGAAATTGTATGGTTTGGCTACTTAACTTTTTGAAGAAAAGCAATAATATGAAGTTCATGCTTTTTGCTATACAATAATTTCATTTGCTCCCACTAATGGATTGATACGCATGTGGCAATGAATTCACCATTATTGACTTAATGGGGATACTTTGAAAATTACATCAATATTGTGTGATTTTTTAATATGGGGTGCACTTTTTTTTTTTGACATTGCTTTTTTTTAATATGGGGTCCAATTTTTATTTTTTTTAATATTGCTTGATTTTTTTAATATGGGGTTCAATTTTTTTCATAAGTTTGGAGATGGTGATTTTTTAATATGGGGTGCACTTTTTTTTTTTGACATTGCTTTTTTTTAATATGGGGTCCAATATTTTTTTTTTTAATATTGCTTGATTTTTTTAATATGGCGTTCAATTTGGAGATGGTGGGGTCCACGTTTTTTTCCTTTTTTTTTTTTAATATTGCTTCGTGTTTGGATTGGGGTCTACATTTTTCCTTTTATTTTTTATTTTTTAATATTCTTGGTGTTTTTAGTATGAAGCCACCTTTATATATATATATATATATATATATATATATATATATATATATATATATATATATATATATATATTTAAAGAGGACTGACGATTCTATATAGTAGTAATATGCAACCACGTCAAAACTAGAAGAAAAAATAAATGACTTGACATATAAAAAAAGACTAAAATGCTCGATATTATTTTGCAGAAAATGCTATCAAAAGACAATACAATCGATTGCATGTACAACCACAATTTATTCTCATTCAAGTTTTTTCATAAAGAACACCATATATAAATTCTTTTAGAATGCATTGCAAATTAGGATGCTTCTTTTACCGCCCGTGATTTACGTGGACAAAAATTATGGTACGTTTGAAAGTCATATTACGTAAAATGCTGACAGTCAATATTTTAATTAATTTGAAGTCCTATAGAAAACTTATTAAATGACAACTATATTCAATGCATAATTAGAGTTTCAAAAAACATACCACTCTACCTTACATCTAGAACGTTAAATGTATAAAATATATTTCCTTTATATTTGGTCCTTTCTCTTTTTTCTTCTTTAGTATAATAATTAATGATTATAATTAGAGTTTTAAATAAACACACAATTCTACCCTACATTTAGGACTTCAATTAAATGAGTAATACCTCTGAGATTTTTCTTTGTCTTTGTAAAATTTGGTAAGATATATCATCACATGAATAAAAAATTTCTTAACCGCATTATATGTTTATTAACTTAAACCAGTTTTAGTAGAATTTAAATAAAAGGTCTTGGTCAATATATTTTTAGTGGGCGGGTCAATAAAGTGGTTAAAATGGATATTTGTTTACTTTTTACAATTTTGACTTTAAATAAAAATCAGAAAAATGTAATTAAAAAATCAATTAAAATCGTTGAGTGACTTTGTAGGTGAAACAACAATAGTTGAGTGATTTTCTGGTTAGAAAGCAAGTTGAGTGACTTTCTGAGTGAAACACTCATAATTGAGTGGCTTTCTGAGTGAAACTCCTATGGTTGAGTGACTTTTTGGTTACAAAACAAAGTTGAATGACTTTCTGAGTGAAACACCCATAGTTGAATGTCCATCTCAGATATTAACTCTATATTATATCTAGTGTGTTCATCTTTATATTATTATTCTGAGCTTGATTTTACAACATATATGTATTCGTCAAATCCTATTTGTTTTTGTTGTTTCATAATTAATCCAGGGTTTAAAAAAGCACCTTGAGCCACGAAGAATATGAAATATATATTCCTTTTTTTTATCCTCCATTTTGGAGGATGAATATAGTATTAACTGAGAACCAAGTATTTCAGTATTAAAGAATGGGATTAGATAAATGTGATTCGTTTATTATAATAAAAGATTTGAATATGAGCTCTGAGAGTGAAGAAATTTTTAATAAAAAACGTTCTCTTTAGGCATCATGAATGTAGATTAATCACATCAGTAAACTTTCAATATCGAATGCAACAAATAAAATAGTCATTACGCCATAATCATTCGAATGATCGAATCCACACCAAAGATCAAACTAATAGTTACTACTCCATTATTAAATACGGCCACAGGCCCAATCATAGAAACGTGCTTAGAAATGGTGTTATTCAAATTGTCACGGTCTCCTACACAGGAAGCATCACAACTAAAAAAACTACTATGACATATATTGCTAGCATAAGCAACTTGATTATTAACTAAATTCTATATGAGAAATAACTCAACACCCCCCTACATGAGGAACAATGGATGTAAAAAAAGTCCCAATATATATATTTTATAAATTAAAAAATAAAATAAAAGCACATGAAGAGAAAATAAACTATATTAAAAATAAAAATTAATATGGTTGGAATCTGTTTTTCTTCTCCTTTGATTTTTTTAATTTTAAATACATTTTTTTAAGGGAAGATGCATCACCATTTTTGATTTTTTGATTTTAATTTTCTTGGTTTATGGAAGAAATTAGTCTGCTCTTTTTGGTGGTGGAAGAAATGGGCCAATGTCTAGTTTTTAATTCAATAAAGTTATGGAGGGGGCAAGAAATGGGTTTCACATATAGCCGATTTTTTGATTTTCATTTAAAAAAATTAAAGTTTATACTTTTTTTTTTTTTTAAATGAGTTTGCCATTTAGAGAGTATTTTGATTTTCTTTCAAAAATAAAGTTATGGAAGAAATGAGTTTGCAATAATGGTCAGAAGAAATGGGTTTGCTAGAAATGGTAGTGGTTGTGGATGTGTGGTTAAAGATGGTGGTGGTGATTTTTTTCTTTTAAAATTACAATAATTTGGTGGGGAAATTTGGTATATTTCTTGATGATGGTGATGAATAAACTTCCAATTTTTTGCACACTTCGGCGATTTAAAAGGAGATATTTTAGGGTTGATAAAAGTAGGTCCGTTGAGGAGAAAGAAGATAGAGACATAATAATAAAAGCCAAAAAATGATGTGTTAAGCATTTTAGAACGCCGTGGCGGGATTGGCATTGACGTACTTAAGCGATGATAGGCACCTACCTTGTGAGAGTGGTATTATTTTTTTAGGGTGGCAAACAATTGAAAACGTAAGTTGTTAAAAAAAATAAGTTAAGTTTAGTTCTTCGCAATTTTTTTTTTGGTTAAAACATGTCTTTTGCCTTAACTAAATTCTATATGAGAAATAACTCAACACCCCCCTACATGAGGAACAATGGATGTGGTCCCAATATTGTGTTTGTAGAGCACATGAAGAGAATCTATATTGAATTTAATATGGTTGGAATCTGTTTTCTTCTCCTTTGATTTGTTTAATTTTAAATACATTTTTTTAAGGGAAGATGCATCCCATTTAGCGGTTTCTTGGTTAAGACCTTATCTGCTCTTTTTTTGGGCCAATGTCTAGTTTTCTAATTCAATGGCTGGAGGGGGGCAAGTGCACATATAGCCGATTTTGGAATTTTCATTTAAGCCATAATTAAAGTTTATACTTATTTTTTTTAAGTGAGTTTGCCATTTAGAAGTAACTTCAGACATACACATCACGATCAAGGTCACAAATATCTGAATTTAAAATTACAATAATTTGCTTCAAATTTGATATATTTCTTGTGCAAACAAACTTCCGACACACACTTCAGAAGATTTAAAAGGAGATATTTTAGACCTGAAGGTCCGTTAACGAGATAGAGACATAGTTAAGCCAATTTGCTAAGCAGTTTAGTCTTATTTCTAATAGCTCAAGAGCATTTTTGGACCAAAAACCAAACAAAAGATATTTTTGTTGTATTTTTAATTTGTCAAGGACGCCTTTCACCTTTTACCATACCTTAATTAGAGAGATAACTTTGGGGAATAAAATCATCTACAGTAAAATAAAAAAGTGGCAAAAGCTGTCATAGTTGATAGTAGAAAAAAAGGAATTGGAAAAAGGAAGTGGGGCAGTAGTGTAATTTAGGTGATAAAATGGGGGCAACTCAGGTGGTATAAATATGGAAAAAGCTGGTAACAGCTACTCCTCTGTCGCATCTTCCAGAGTTTCGCAACTCAGCAGATAAAGGTGAGTCTCTCTCTCTCTTCAGATTTGGATCCCAAAATCTAGGGCTATTCTCAATTGTGCTGATCTGCTAATTAAGCCCTCAAGTAAGACTATTTTTTAACTTCAATCTTTCATTACTACTTTCCACTAAGTGTTGCTTCAGTTTTTCATTTGTCTTGCTATGATATGCATATACCTTAATTTCTGTGATGGACTTACTTGTCACGGGTACTTTTTGGCTTTTTATATGGTTAGTTGGAAATGTATATTTATTATGATGATTCTGGGGGTATGCTTTTGTTGTCAGGTACGGGCATGGATAGTCTTCACAGCTATTGGCAGTTTGGCGATGAGCTTCGAGGACAATCAAAAGTCTCGGAGGATCATAAATGGTCAACGGCTGCTATGAAATTGGCTGAGCAGATAAGGTCCAAGGGTGAACGGAGGAATAACCTAGACTTTTCAAAGGGCTCAGCTGAAATTAGGCCCAGGGACAACATAGGGTTTCAGGAAGACAACAAATGGGAAAGCCTCAACTTCTACATGTTGAATTTGGACAACAAGATGAATGAGAATGTGTCGAAGAGCTCCATGGCTAGTGGCATGTACAATATGAATTCGGCACATCTTAAACTCAACGTCAACAGCTTGGGAAATGTGTCTTTAAGCAAGTTAAACATTGGGAACCACACCAAGGAAAGCAACAACAACAGTGAGAGCACCAATGGGAACAATGCTGCTGACAAAAGGTTTAAGACTTTGCCTGCTGCCGAGACGTTGCCCAGGAATGAAGTTCTTGGTGGATATATATTTGTTTGCAACAATGACACTATGCAGGAAGACTTGAAGCGCCAGCTGTTTGGTATTACTCTAACATCTTAAGCATTCTAACTGAATTATCAGATTTATATCTTGTTGGCAATTCACAAGGTTATATAAACATCCTATGTGCTTATCTAGCCCTTTGATTAAAATAAAAAAAGTGAATGGATTTAAGGTCCTATACCTAGTTCATTATTGTAGTAGAAACAAACCATATGGAAACGATAATAAAAGAGTGATGATTGAAGGATAAAAATGCCAATTTTGTAGCTTGCTTCTAGTAGGATCTCCCCCGTTTGACTTGTCAGTTATTATGCGTCTTAATTTTTGTTGAGTCTTTGTTTTTATGGCTTCCTGAGAGTTATAACCACTTGCAAAGAGATGACATTGAGATCCTTATTGTATATGAACCTCGAAACTTCTAGGATTATATTTTCGTCAATAAAGCAAACTGATGACAAAAGTTGAAGCCATTGAAAAGTAAATGGTGATCAGAAAGAGTTGTTTCTATTGTTAGAAGTCTAATCATTCTTTTGCAGGTCTCCCTCCAAGGTACAGAGATTCTGTAAGGGCAATAACACCAGGCTTACCGTTATTCCTCTATAATTACACTACTCACCAGTTACACGGTATCTTTGAGGTTAGTTCTGCAATTCTATTAACTGGTCCTCTATTTCTGTGGTCCGTTCTAGTGACAGCATTCCCACTTTTATTTCCGGTAGTGGCAGGGGCAATTACCATGTTATTAACTGATTGAAACTTTAACACAACCTTTTCTGATCCTTAAACAATATAACATCAAATCGTTTACATTTTATAGCTAAAACCCAGATATGGGGAAATATTGTATGGATACACGCTCACAATCATTGGGCTTGACAGCTTGCAGCGTATACTGTAAATTTTTTCTTCATAGAGCAGCGAATGTCTGTTCTTTTCATAGTTTACTTTTCCTTATTGTATGGTATTGTAAGATCTCATTACCTTCAAATGTAGTTGTTTGAGGATTTTGCTTTCTTTAGTTTCATTTGCATTTTGCTTGGAACTGCTTGTGCTTATCTAACCTTTCTCGTTGTGTTTTCTCTTTAGCCGAGGGTCTTTCGGAAACAGCCTCCCTATCTTCCAAGATAGGGGTAAGGTCTGCGTACACTTTACCCTCCCCCCTCCCCAGACCCCACATTGTGGGATTTCACTGGGTATGTTGTTGTTGTTGTTGTAGTAGTTGTTTGAGGATTGCTGATGCATCTCTTATCACTTAAAAAACAGAGGATTTCTTATTTGCAGTTTACTTGGTGAAGGGCCGTATTATATTGTTGCCTTTTAACTTGCTGCGTCCTATTTTAAACATGCCAGAGAACGCTAAGTACTACTAAGTGTGGAAGATGAACACTTCATGTGTCATTTTTAATAAAAGCATTAATATTAGGTCCACTTCATTGTGTGTCAAACAATTGTTTTGTGCATTAGACAAATTAGAACAGAGTTTAGTTTAACAATTCTCTGTTCCATCCTTCATTCAAAGCATAGAATCTCTTCTTTAACCTTTTCTTTAACAATCTTCTGGACAGGCAGCAAGCTTTGGAGGTTCTAACATTGATCCAACAGCTTGGGAAGATAAAAAGTGCAAAGGAGAATCACGGTTTCCTGCTCAGGTAAAGATATGAATCCACAATTCATTTTTTCCAATGACAGGGGTGGTTGGGCCAGCTGGGGTGCACCTCGACTATTTGTCGGTTACTACCTCCCACCAGCATGACTGGGTAACTCTTCGGTAACTCTGCCCGCTAAAGCTTAGGCAGATGGGAAGCAATGACCTAGTATTTTCCTCACTGAGATTTTTACCTGAGACCTCATTGTCATGAATCAACAATTTCTTTTTTCTCTAGGTATTTGATGCATTTGTATTGATTTTTGAGTTTTCTGCATTTAAACTTAGGTGAGGACCCGTGTCAGGCAAATCTGTAAGCCTTTGGAGGAAGATGCTTTTAGGCCAGTTTTGCATCACTATGATGGTCCCAAGTTCCGTCTTGAGCTCTCCATACCTGAGGTACTATGAGAAATGTAGTCATATTTTGTCTCCCTTATGCGACGGTTATTGTAAGTTGGTTACTTACTAACCTAAAATGTTTTTGCAGACTTTGGACTTGCTAGATCTCTGCGAAAAAGCTGGTGTCTAGGATGAAGTAATGGACTAATTGGGCATAAACAAATCGTAGCAGTGTATGTGAATGTTATAGGTTGTGTTGTGCTTGTCAGTGGTGTGCTTTCCGCAGATTTTCCAAAGCGCAAGCTTCGATGGTAAGTCTGAAGGGACTTAGTCGTAGGATTGGCTTGTGTAGCCAAATAAGTGTAATGGTTCTCTGCGGAGATGTTTGCAAAGTAGGTCCATGATGCAGCTTGTAATCTTGTAGCAAGCTTGGGAAGTAATATATTGTGTATTGAGTGAAGATCGTATGTATTTTCTATTTCTCCGTGGAACGCTGCTTAATCCAATTTGTGCAATGGGTGCAGTGAATTCTACAAGTGTGTTTCTTTCCTTCAATGGGGGCTTATGTTGCCAAATAAGTGTAATGGTTCCCTGCTCATGATCCATAAACGGTGTAGCAGAATTTTGCTAATGACTTGCAACAATCAGTAACAGATGTTTACAGGGTTACTTTTTTCGATTCAAATTATAAAGGCTATGTTAATCCATTTCCTCCATAAATTTTTTTCAAAGTAATAAAAAAGTAAAATTTAAGGAGATTTTTTTTTATCTCAAGCAAGCAGATTTCTTTTAAAGAGAATATGTCTATTTCTACTAACCGTTGTGAATACTTCTTCATTCTTAAATAGAGATTTTTCTGGTGCAATGGGAGGTTTATCCCAAGTTAAGACTTTTTGATGAGGATTTGGATAAAGTGGGTTTTGAGTATTGGAGATTTTCTGATGCTATGGGATGTTTATCGCTAAAAAGTGACACGTCCGGGGGAATTTAGATTAGTGAGACTCTAAAACGAGTAGTAAATATTCAGGGGAGATTTTTTTTTGTGAATGGTTATTTGATCCTTTATAAAAAAAATTCACAAGAGATTTTTATATTTTTTTATATAAGAGATTTGAAAAAATCAATATTAAAAATTTGAAAAAGACATTGAAAGTTATTTTTTTCTATTTAAATGGCAAGAGGCCGAGGTGCAAAACCAAACAAAAAAAGTACTCTATGTCTAACCGTTTTTGTGTATTAATATAAATAAATCAATCTAGATATTATGTTCAATTAAGCAGCCGATATTTTGTTAACAAGTCAAAGGAAGGGACAATGAAATGGGAGCAAATATTTACCAAGAGTACGGATGTGGTCAGAAACAAAACTACGATTTCCATATAAAGAAGAAGCCAAAAGTCGTGCCTGATTTATTAAACCAAACAAATGGATTAGAGAGCAGAGTTGATACATACGCTAATAATATCTTTCAAATGGCTTCTATTCCTCTTCCAGCACTCTATTTCTCCGCATCACTTGTCAGTTCCAACGTTAACTCTCGCACTAAGTCTCCAATTAGATCAATTAGCAGTGGATTAAGGAAGCTGAGAACCAATCAAAGATTCAGTCTTTTTGTATGTCGAGCAGCCTCTGTCACGTTTCGTGATCTTGATGCCGATGATTTTAGGCACCCTCTTGACAGACAGGTCATTCTTACTAGTGAAATTTGTGCTGGTTTAGGTTAATTAATGGTGTTCTGATGTTTAATTTCTATGTTGTCCAGAATACGTTGCTTTTGAGAGCAATACCTGGTCTCAACGACATTGGAAAAGCCTTACTAGGTAAGACTGGTTTTATGAGTCAGGTCATGGTTGTTGAAATTCATGTAAAGGCAAAACACAACATTTCTGTTTCTTTGTTTCAAGGCTGCAACATGTCAAGTTTGAGCTTTGGATAAAGTGGGTAGGTTTTTTAATGGGTAAAAGTGAAACTTTAACTCAAGTTCTTTGCTTTATGTAACATATGCTTATTTAGAAGCTTCAAGTGTTAGTGTCGTTTGGTAGCTGGTTTGGAGGTGAGTTATGCAGGTATTAAATCTTGCATAAGTAATATATACCATGTCTAGTAGCTCGTTAGGATGTAAGTTATTCATGTACGGTGTGTTTGGTTTGGAATTTAGAAACCCGCATAATTAATACATGTATAAGTTATGAGATTCATCTATGTATTATTTTATGCAGGATAGAAGGTGGAATAACTAAATCTTGCATAACTAATCCCTGCATAAAATAATAGATTACATAGAATCCCTCATAACTAATCCATGTATTTCTAATACCTGTATGACTTTAACCATCTACCAAAAAGTGTTATTCACTTCGTTTATATAGTTTAAGTCTGCAACAATTTAGAGAGATTGCACTTTTATTTATTTATCCAAAGTCTGCAATAATGGTGAACCCTTCAGTTACTGTATATAACACCTTATAAACCCGTACGGTTAAAAGGAAAATAATGACAATAGGTGTACTTGTTTGCTTGGAAGTCCACCTGAAGAAAGGTGCATGTGTTAGTTTTCTGTCATCTGGACAGAGTGTGGAAATGGGGTGTCTTTTTTTCATTAATTAGTAGAAGTTTTTAATTCAAATAATAGCTAATTTCTTCTTTATGTTCCAAATGATTGAAGCCTATTCGTACACCTGATCTGAAGATGTTATTGCAGGGACTGTTTCTGAACAAATTATGCTTCTGGAGAACATAGGGACGTCAGTTCTTGTTTCAGAAAATCAGGTTATTCGTTTTGCATTTAGACCATTACATCATGATTTAATCCATGCCACTGTTAGATCTTTTTGTAGCACTTCTTTGCATGTTCTGCTGATGCCTACTTGTGTAGTAGAATCACCTATTGAAATAGCGAAAATCACCTAGTATCATAAGATTGTTAACTTCCGGTGGGTGCCCCTTGTTGATGGTTCTTCACCTTTTATGGTCTCAATAAGTTCTGTTTATCAAACAGACTAATTCTTTAATTTTCATGTGCTTGTAATTGATTTTTGTATGAAGGTTTTGGTTGTTCTATGCTTCTGCTACATCAGCTTACACTTGCTTGCTTACTTCATAACTAAACGGGTACAACGTATTTGAGGAATAAAATGTTCTTCCTTCTAGATTTATCTTTAATGGAATTTACCTGTTATGAATCATCAAATTCAGCTAATATCTTACGATTATTAGTACTTGGACTGGAACCTTTTGGTGTTTGCAACGTACTTTACAATTCCAGATTTAGAGGTCAAAAAGATCTTCCCTTATCTAACTGATTTAGCTTGTCTTTTCAGCTCCCTGAACTTCATCACTTAATGGTTGAGGCTGCTAGAATTCTCAATATTGAGGCTCCTGACTTGTATATACGTCAAAGTCCTGTTCCCAATGCATATACTCTGGCTGTCCGTGGTAAAAAGCCTTTTGTAGTTGTTCATACAAGCCTTGTGGAGCTGCTGAGTCGAAAGGAATTTCAGGTACTGCTTCTGTCTTTAACTTTCAAACTTGGATTCTCAAGTTCAAGATGTAATTCTTTCTTCTTTATCATCTATGGTACCTTAATTTTCTTGTCAAATAAACTCGGCATGTAATTTTTCCTCTTTTGTCTTCCATGGTACCTTAGTTTTCTTATATGTTTCGACTTATAATTACTTGTTGCATGGGTTTGATTTGCCTCGTTTATGTCCTCTGTTATTCCAGGCTGTCTTGGCTCATGAGTTAGGTCATCTGAAATGTGATCATGGTGTGTGGTTGACATTTGCTAATATTCTCACTCTTGGGGCCTACACTGTTCCTGGTATGACTTACATTCTACTTTGCATAACACAAATATGGTGAAATGAAAGTTGCAGATAATCCAGCCATTTCTGGTTAATTAACAGTCAAAAGTGCTGGGATGCAGAAGCTAAACAATAGATATTCTAAGTCAGTAGTAAGTTAATCATGCAAGATTATCAGAAACAAATATTTCTAAAAAAATTAGAAATCGCATGAATACTCATTGAAGTGGTTCAACGGAATCCTTTTAGAAAAGACTCTTTGCGTATTAATTTGTATATCATATAGAAGATGTATAATGATACATGTCATGTAAGTGTAGTTTTTCCCCTTAATCTGTATATTATCTAAGGTAAGTGTTGTGCAAAGTTTTTGTCTGACTTGTTTGGACATGGACATGGACATTGCATGCTAAAGGAAGTATCCTTGTGCGTTCTATTTAAAAGCATCTTCTGTTTGACTAATTGATATTTTCGTCAACATCCTGATGGTCTCATGTGTAACCCTGGTGAATAAGAAGATTGTTATTCTGATTTGATGATTTAAAACTAGAAAGCTTGTTCACAACATATATGTCAGCCTTTGTTTGGCGGAAAGTGTATATACTATGCAATTTTAATGGTTAAGGGTGTCCGGGCTCATAGTACATTTCATCTTAATGCGGTATGGAATTCAAAAGCTGCTTGAGTGTGCATCAATTGCTTCTTAGCTGTCAGCATGCATTATTTGGGATTAGTTGTGTAGCTGCAAGCAAAAAGAGGAGCTCATTTCAGTTACAAGTAATATCGAAATATTTTTCCCCATAGGTGTTGGCGGTTTGATTGCTCAGAGACTGGAAGAACAGCTCTTCCGCTGGCTTCGAGCAGCAGAACTCACTTGTGATCGTGCAGCACTTCTTGTTGCTCAAGATCCAAAGGTAGAGGAAATCCGAATAGTAAATTTAGTTTTAGGGCATTAACCACATCAGAATATCTTATGCCTGAATTTCCTTCTTTTGTCATGCTCCAACAAGAGGTGGTTGTTTCAGTATTAATGAAATTAGCTGGTGGCTGCCCATCTCTGTCTGATCAACTGAATGTGGATGCATTCTTAGAGCAAGCTCGTTCTTATGATAAAGCATCATCTAGCCCAGTGGGATGGTATATTAGGTATATATAGATGTCTTATATCTCGAGATAGTTTGGCTTGCAATTTTCTTATTTTCTGAACTCTTTTACCTTCAACATGCTTTCAGAAATGCTCAAACAAGGCAACTTTCACATCCGCTCCCTGTTCTACGTGCACGCGAGATTGATGTATGGTCGAGAAGTCAAGAGTATAGGTCTCTTCTTAAGCGTGCAATGGAGGTGAATTCTGTGCAAAAAGTTTAGCGCTGCATGAGGATGAGCATTGAAGCTGAATACATGTAAATATCCAGGTATATGGTTTGATCTTTATGCACTAATGTCTAGGAATTCAAAGCTTTTTATAAATGATTTTGGTACTATACATTATTCCTTCCATTTCGGATAGGGGCAGAGAGGCTGTTAGTAAAGGCCTAAGGAGCATTTACTTTGGCTAGGTCTGTATTAATGCTATTAGTTGAGGGGGATGCCATTTGAGAAAGACCTGTGGTGGATATAAACCAGGAAATAGTGCTTCTTGTGTATGGTTTACTGTAGATCTGGAGTGGTTCCTCATGTTTTGCAGAATCACGACTATCAGCTCGAATCCTATGGGTATATATGTGAAAATCGAGTGCTATGTATCAAGATAAATGTATATTAAATCTGGTCTCAAGCCTGTACTGTCTTCTAAATCCTAAAAAACGCCACAATCTTACAAATGTTGTTTCTGTCAAATCCATCGATGAGATTTTGTAGATCCCTTTTCTTCCTGATCATAACTACATTATGTTAAAAGATGACAAGGTTCCCGCCTGAAATGGCATGTGACCTTTAATTTTTATTTTGTTTTGGAAGTTTGCATTGTTTTATAAGGTTTTCTGTAGTCTCTTTTCAGCATCTTCTTCCTGACATACATTTTGGCAGCATTATATGGTACAAGTGCAGCTTTTGGCACTTGTTGAAGCAATTAAATTATAATATAATGGTACAAGTGCAGCTGTTTGGGCGCAAATTTTACATGGAATATAAACCCACTCCAGCAGTTGATGAATTGGTATCTACCTACCGTTATTTCAATTGTTGAAGACTTGAAGTACTAGCTTTGATTAAATTTCGGTGGTCAATATAATGTAAAGGAGGAATGATCTGAATTTGTATAGCCATTAACTATGTGTATATCACCAATAGCTGTGTACATGCAAATACAGGAAACTTTGTTTTGATTATGGTCATCAACATTAGAAGCATTTGAGCTCACTCTAACACGATCTTGAATGACCAATTGTAAAGGAACTTCCATTATTAATGTCTGGCCACATCCAGCTTCCTTTCAGAAATTGCTTTAGAAGTAGTATTTTACTAGTACATTTGTCATCAGATACTTTTACATTGCATAGGTAAGGCTTAATGCATATGTGCGCCCCGAAGGGCAAATTTTATTTAAATTGAGGGGCTAAATTTGCTCTTTTTTTTATTTTTTTATTTAATTTCATTTGACAACCTCAAAATAAAAATAATTTCGCAAGACGTTCATAAGATAATCCGAACCGCCGAACTTTTTTTTTTTTTTTTTTTTTTTTTATTCATTTCAAGTGTGTTTATCAAACACAATCCGATTTACATAACATATATTGTGAGTTTTATTTTTTTTAGCCTTAAGATTGAATGTCAATCGCATCCTACGTGAAAAATTCAACCAATTAAAACACTATTACCCATTTTAATTGTACACATTAGATACCAAAAAAATAAAACTCACTATATATGCTACGTAAGTCGGACTGTGTTTGATAGACACATTTGAGATTAAAGTTTAGGATTCAATAGGATCAACACTTAATGCATGAGGTTTTTTTCCATTTTGTCAAAATGAAAAAAAAAAAAAAAATAATTTTTTTTAAAGATTGAGTCAATCGGGTAACCAATTAAAACACTATTACCCATTTTAATTAAACCCATTTTAATTATACACATTAGTTTAGAGGCCGCATGTGTATAAAGCAATAGAGTAAAGAGAAATCATATAGCTTCATCAAATAAAGCA
Organism: Lycium ferocissimum; assembly: GCF_029784015.1. Classification (NCBI taxonomy): domain Eukaryota; kingdom Viridiplantae; phylum Streptophyta; class Magnoliopsida; order Solanales; family Solanaceae; genus Lycium; species Lycium ferocissimum. Next base: position 31,867,348 of record NC_081352.1, on the reverse strand, counting down.
TCCAGATGCCCAACACTTACATGCTCCGTTACTCATAGCAACATAAGAAAAGAGAAACGATTGAGACCATAGAGAAAGACATGGGAGATGGATGCTTTAAGAGCCGAAAGATTATTTTCTTGCTATACATGAACTCATGAATTTTTCTCCCAACCCAAACAACCCCAAGCATTATCTGCTTCTTGCAAGCACAATGGTAATGATGTGAGACCAGAAATGAGCGAAACAATCTTTATGAATAGACATTCTTAATTAGGCGCAAATGACTTTCGCAGCATTAACTTATACAGCCGTTGGACTGGCGAGTCATATAAATGACCCATAAGGCAAGAACAGCATCATGAGGAATGTCTTGTGCCATTGAAAATTACCAGAACGAAGGCTTCTCCTCTCAGCTGTTGTTCTGTTCCTTGTAATTTACTTCAGTTGAATATGTGCTTCAATGTTGTCCTCTTCTCTTACTGATGCATTACTCAGTGGGGTTTCTTTTGTTTTTTTCCCAATTTCTTCTTCTTGGTGCTACCTCCTCTGCCTCGTTTGAACACAGCTAGAATCTCAATACTGCATCCAGTCGGATTAGTTTCTTTAAAATGATCAGTTATGAGTGCTCCACAAACATAAAGGATTACTTGAGCAGTCAAAAGAATGAAGTTTCAAGCAAAACATTTAAGCATCAAATACCAACAAAGCAAGGGAAAGGGATCTTGAATAACAGATAAGAATATGCATCAGAAAAAAACAAGTTAAAGGAAAAAATAGGGACATTTTTATACCTAACAAGAATTATCTTCACCTTTCCAAATATGGAAGAAATTTTTTTCTTTCTTTTGTTTCTTTAGAATGTGAGGTTCTACAAACCCCAGCCCTCCAACCTAATGGTCTCATTCCCTTGCTATCTCTAATGGGATTAGTGAGTTCCAGTTGAGAGCTATATTTTCTCAACAATCAGTGAACACTAATGCACAATCTCAAGTGTAGATATGTCCTTATAACAGGCATAGTCAAAATTAGTAAGTCCCTACAACACATCTAACACAACATTGAGAAGCAATTTCCACAAAAGTTCTGTGCACGCACATGTCAGAGTATTTGTGAGCATTGATTCCTTGGATCCATGAACAAGGTAATAATGGGAAAAGAAAACAACTGAAAAATGAAAAATCTAAAGGATAGAAATATCATCTCTCCCATACATAAGTTTCTATACAGAATTAACAAGAATCTTCCACCCTCTTCCCCATAGTGGCACGGACATAGAGCCTTTTCAATTTTAGTTTCTTCCCTTACCAGAACACTATGCTGGAAGACCATTCAGATTTTTATGTTGCAGCTCACAGTTTCTTCCTTCAAGCAGATGTGTTTATTATGCATATACGTGAATGAAAATTATGCATACACGTGAACAAAAATAATAAATGTTAGAAGTAATTTTTGTAATCATGTCAGATGAAATTTAGTTTTAGTTAACACAGATGCAAATTTAAATTTGTGCGTAGAACTACATGTATTGCAAAAGGGAAACGCAAAACCTTTGTGTTCCAGGAAAGAAATTAAAGCCATGGGCTTTATGCAAATGCCACTCCTTACTAGCTAGCAATGACAAGCAATCCTGCATGAAAAAGGGCCTATCATCAGCTTCAAGATAACATTAGTTCAGTTCCTAAAGTTGAATGGCGTCTTAAGAACCAAAAACTTGATGGAACTGAATGGTAGTTCAGACGAATTATAGGAAAATATAGAGATCAACTCATCTAAATTTTCTAATATGGATTTGACGGCCACATATACCTCTTTAAAACTTTCCCAACCACAGCTAATATAGATAAGAGTTTGAGGCAATGATTGATTTTCCTCATGTACAGTTGTGTTTTCAATTTGAACTGCAGCTTCTCGGGCACGCAGGATCCACGGTCTCTTCTCGTCTTTGACCTTTTCAGGTCTAACATAACAAATAAAACGTAAATGGATGACAGGAACATCCTCAAATGCAGTAGTACATCAATGATCATGAATTTTCATAACAAACATAGCAACCGATTTACTTCGTGGAATTTCATTTCCGTCTACCTTTTAGATGTTCTGAGTTCAATTGCTGAGACATGCCGTAGTTCCTTCACCAAGGACGGGTCCAGTCCTTTCCTCGGAGGGTCAACCACAACAACATCCGATCCCAAGAGCCATGAAGTTGGTTCCTATGCAAGTTGTAACTTCAAGTCAAAACTTATACAACATCAAAATCATATACAGCTATTCAGCATATCAACAGAGTTCTAGGGTGTGGAAAAGAAGATCCAAAGAAGTCAAGTCTATAAAGACATAGCAAAGTTTCCACCGGTAGAGTTTCTCTCCCTAATTGAAATAAGAGGTCCAAGAGATATACATAATGTTAAGTTGTTAACTATGATGAAGCAAATAAATGGTAACCTTATACTGTTTAATTAACCGCAGATATTCGCGAAGCATGGACCTCCTTTCCAATTTCCTACCTTCTACAGAGTAAATCACATATTGCTGCTTTTCCAAACTTCAAAAAGAGGGAACAAAGAAACAGACATACACATGTACTGCCAAAGTTGCAACTATCTCGGTGTGGGTTATTGCAAGGTAGCTAGCGCTTACACATTACTCCACTGTGACTTAACTCACCAAAGTGGGAAATAGAACTGGCCAAGTGGAAGAAAATTGAAATCAGAAGATTTACTGACTCAGTTCTTCCAATAATAGAGGACCGATGAGGTCATTTTCAGAACTGCATCCAGCTTCTCAACCAAAGTACCTATGAAAATTTGAGGATGACTGTGACTAAGGTTGATTGGAATACGACTGTCGATGCAAACATCATATCTTACGATGTAGCTCTATCCTATGGATTTTATGTAGGACCAAATTGGCTACTAAGACGAGATTTCTGAAATGGGGAATCTCCACTTAACGAAAGTTGTTTTTCTATGATACTAATACTGAACAGCCGCAGAAGTACACAGCACAGTCCAAAACAGCATGATGAGAAGATGCATTGATGCTGCATGCATGGCCTACAGAATTCAGGGGTATTGGAAAAAATGGCTATGAAATGGAGTTAGGTAATCGTCTGCATTTTGTTCGGAAAGTAGGTGACAATAGGGCCTTTCACTATAAGCAGATCCCTTTGAAGTATTTGTGTAGGACACGCCGCACAACGGAGACATTGCAGTGCTAGACCAGATTTACCAGCGGACAGTTGAAAAAGGATACGACCCAGGACCTCCCTCCCCTCGTGGGACGGGGTAGGACTTCTAGGTGTAGCCATGTGTTGTGATTGAAATACCATTGCTACTTAGTCTTAGCTGAGGGTGTACTTTTGAGTAGATTGTCATGTTGCTCCAGCAGTCTGTCCCAAGTAATTTTGTAATACCGCATCTTATCTATTCTTGAATCAATTATATAATATTATGCTTGCAAGAAAAAAATCTATTTGTAGGTGTACGTGATAAAACAGAAGTGTGTTTTTCAGTGTCCGTATGAACACATGAATAGATCTTAAAAACAATATATATTGAAGTAAAACTGCTGACAAGGTTATGTGACTAAAAACAAAGCTGTCCATGTTTGTGATGACATATGTAATTGACTTGTTGAGACTGACCATTGAAGCATCTGCATGGTGCCAGCTGATATTGCTTTCGACATTGGTAGGCAAGCGCTCAACTGTCTTCTCAAAAGATTGCCTGGATTCCTTGTTTACCTCAACACATTTAACTGACCTGAGAAGAAAACAACTTGTTTGGAATCATGAAGTTTTGCAGTCGACATTCTACAATAAAAGAAATGGTGATTCGAAGCTGACTCTGTCCAAATTTGATGAGACTTTAAAGTTTAAACATAAATTAAAAGAGGAAAGTTCAGACATGTTATCTTCAGACAAGTTATCAGATCTGAGTTTGCTATAGATGTGTTAAAATTATACCTAGAAGATATGAAAGGGCATTTATCCCCAAAAGGGAGAGAGAGAGAGAGAGAGATGAAAAGGGTATAAAAATGTCACATCAAATTCAATATAGGCATGGAAAAATAATTCAAAATAATACGAAGTGATTTTATCAAATGTTAAATCCAGTTTTTGAATATACAAGTTTTTCCATTTCCATAGAGATTGATCTTTTTGGGACTCACTAAAACAGACAGTACGTCAATAAAAGGGGTCGGGGACTATTATCCTGACCTGCATTTCCTTGAAAAAGCCAAAGACAACCCAATTACACCAGCTCCTGCATAGAGATCAACAACTGATGCACCCTGAGGTACATATTTGTGTAGCTTCCGCAGCAAAGAATCAAAAGCCTGAAGAATGAGAAATGATTAAGTAAAATCAAGGAAAAAAGTACAGTAATGGGAAAATCGGTCAAGGTTGTGTAATGATAATCAGAAACATGCCCCTAGAAGTAAAATGCATGTACTGTGGCTCCAACCAAGTTTAGTTCATCCATAAGTGGGTTTAGTGTAAACTAAAATAAGAAAGTAATCATCAAACATGCCATTGCAAGGTCAGAAATTCTGGATTGGCGCAAGAAAAAGACCAGAAATGGAAGAAGGTGGAAAAAGAATGAAACTAAGTTATTTACCCAAAAGAAGACATGTCCGATGTAATAAGGATTCATCAATGCTTATCGTGCTAGATCTGTGAAATTTGTACTATGTCTCTCAAGAAAATGATAATAAATATGACTGATATTTCCTCCAAAAAAAAAAAAAAAAGAACAAATAAGCTCCATTTTTAAGAGTTCTACCCGGGTATTTGCTTGCCCAAAGCTTGATGGAGCTAAAGAGACATCAATCCCTCCAACGTGCTCCCAGAAATCTCTTTCCCCTAACAAATGTCTCCATCTGTTTCCAAAAATAATCTGCATACCAGCAAGAAGATATCAACAAACTACTGCACTCTTATCAAGATATCACAGTACTGTACTTTAGTTCAATATTAGCAGCACAGCTGACAAGGTTTAGTGGGATCTGGAAAGGAGAAATCTTGATAAATTTTGCCCGCAACAACACAAATGGTATTGGGATTTGTCATTCACAATATTTGATCTACTAAAACCTTTGCATAGTGATCTAAAACAACTCCTGGCTGAAGAAACAACTTATTTTGAGAAGTCTTAAGCTGCAATCCCTCTGATATAGCTGATCTCGTTTACAGGTACGCTAACAGCAATGTCTTATATAGCAAACTGAGGAAAATAGGCTTATCCGAGCAAGAACGTTCAGATAATTTTCAGGCCATAAGACAGGAAATTCACAAGTCTTTCTCATTGTCTTTGTTCGAAATCATGGAGATGTGACAAGTAAAACTACTTTTTTTCAGTAACTTATTCGAAGAAAGGAAAAAACCTACGTTGTTCACGATCTAGATTCAAATAATTTTGCAGGTTTGTTGGACAAGACGGTACAGTGGCACAAAGCCTCACCCTCTAGTATTTTTTAATATGAGAAAGTGACAAGAGCCATTTGTAATTCTCATGTGTTGCGGTATTCATTGTCAAGTTAAGACTTCACTGTTTTTTTTACTAACCAGTTAAGCCTTCACCGTAATACCAGGTTCTTGAATAAGAGGAAGAACTAAAATATCTGCAATTAATGAACCTAACCAAGGAGCAAGAGATTTCTTTTCTCTATGAAACTACTCCCTCCAATTTAGCAGCCATATATTTCACCCCGTCCATGGAACCAGAGGCCCACTGTTACCACTGGAACAGCGGATGGGGTCTTAAATTCATCAGGCAGCCACAAAGCTCCACGACTAATTTCCCCACCTCTATTAGAAGTTCATATTCAACATGGTGAGCTACTCCCTCTACCAATAACTTGAGCGAACAAATTTGACATACTGACAAGTATGAAGAGAGTATTTTGATAGAATGATAAACATCAAAACCATTAAGCTGCTTTAACTATTTCATGAAAAAGAGTTTTTTTTTTTTTTTTTTTTTTTTGCTTTTACTCCCTCCGTCCCAATTTATGTGGCACCATTTGATTTGACACGGATTTTAGAAAGAAAGGAAGACTTTTGAAATTTGTAGTCCAAAATAAGCCTTATATATTTGTGTGGTAAAGATAAATTCTTTTTGGGACAGACTAAAAAGGCAAGTGTGCCACATAAATTGGGACAGAGGGAGTAGTTGTTTTTTAGAATAAAAATTTTACATTTTTCCAACTGAAGAAAATTTAGTCACTGGAAACGAAGCAGACATAAGCATCTCAATTTCGCATAGACTAGGAACAGAAACCAAGGAAGAAAGTACTTTAAGGAAAGTAAACGAGCTATGATTAGTAACATGCTCTTGTTTAGATCTCACATAGTGTACGAAAGGACCTCATATCCAAGGAGGCGATTAACTGGCCAAATCAACACGTTCCAATCACATATACACTGACATCCATTCATATTTGTGCATATTTATGGGATGGGGAGAGAGAGAGAGAGATTTGCTCACATTATTTGACGAGGTCTGGAAATTAGCCCAAACGGAATGAACTAAATGAACTTTTCTCCTTGGTCCACCGTTGGCCCAGAGGAACTACATTAGCAAGTAAGAGATTGTGTAAAGTTGACGTAATTCATTGATGAAAAAGTCTAGTATTGTTAACATCAATTGTCTTACATTGGCTAAAGCATTTAGTTTTCCAGTGTTAACTGAATTCTCGCTTCTAGAATTCCAAACCAATGAGACCTGCACTTTACCTGAAATGAGACAATTTTTATCAACTCCATCAAAGGTCAATCCTAAGCCTCCTATTCACTATAAAATGTACAAACCATTCTTATATCTCTCCGGGATAGGAAGGGATGTATCGTGAGTAGTGACGGCCATCTGCACAATAATGAGTAGGATCTCAGTGGATAAAGAACACCAAAAACCTCAATCAAACTATCTCATCTAGGGATGGCAATGGGGCGGTGCGGGTGCGGGGCGGGGCGGGTTTAGGCAACTGTGGGTATGCGCGGGTGCGGGTATAGGCGGGTGCGGTGCGGGGCGGTGCGGGTCTAAATTTTTAAAATTAATTTTGTGCGGGGCGGGTGCGGGTGTGGGTTAGGGACTAAAATTTTTAAAGTAGAGAAACTTTAAACAAATATAATTTTGTCCTCAAGGAGGAAGAAACGTGATATGTAATAATTGAAATTAAATATATTAGTCCATTGATCGTAATAAGTTCTAGCTTGTCGACATAATTAATTATTAATAAACCACATATACCAAAAGTTGAGCTACATATTTAGTTCTATCAAATAAAATTAAAGTTACTTCCTAGAGCTTTATAGGTGAACTTGACAACTCGATCGATCCATTTGATTGAAATTTCTAATTAAGAATCTTTTGGACTCTTTTTCGTTGTAACTATTAAACAACTCTTTTTAATTTTTAAAAATTAATTTTGTCCTCGCTTTTGAGTTTCAAATTGAAGAAATCGGATATGATTGATATGGATAAAAAGCTATCATTCCATAGTTCTATGGTTTAATGAGCTATATAAGGGATCTAAAGTTTCACTTGCTTTTAAATCACCATTCGCTTATGCTATCAAAGAATATTTAGGCATATATATATGTGGAATTGTAAATTTGTCTCCTGGTATCTTTCAAATTTTACATGAAAAAGAAATCTGGTTGTAATTTTCAAAAAAAAAAAAAAAAAATTTAAACAAGAACGCGGGCGGGGGCGGGGCGGTTTTATGTGGGTGTGGGTGCGGGGCGGGTTTTCGTGGGTTTAGAGGCAATGCGGGCGGGGCGGGGCGGGTTATAATTTTGTGGGTTTAGACAGAACCCGCACCGCACCCGCACCGCACCGCACCACTGCCATCCCTAATCTCACCGACCTAAGTCTTTCCTCTGCAAACTTAGATGTATTACTCACCTGAACATACCTCAAGTCACCGGTGCCTTGATCTTCATCATATGGTTCAACATTCAACTCAATTATCCCTGGAGTGTCCCATACGACGCCAACACCGAAAGTGAAAAAGAAAATCCAAATGAGAACAGAGAATATACAAATAAATTCAGTGGCTGTTGTTGTAATAGGTAAGTTCACACTATCTAATTCACTTTGAAAGAAAATGACAAATAAATTAGGAAAAAAATAGGGTGCAGGATTAAGAACAAGCCTTGCTTCAAGAGCTCCACAGCAGCATTGATGTTTGGATGATGAGCTGCAGAATCAGGGTCACATAATTACACTTAGATAATTCTATTGTTTATACATAAAAAAAAATGTACCGCAAAATTAGATAAGTGAATACTCAAAACCAGACCTTTACAATCTGGGATATCAACTATGTTATGAGTGCCCTCCTCATAAAGCCCAATCAGCGGCTCACTTGATGAACCGCGAACAGCAAGCTTTGCACGACACCTCCATCCCCACTGCATCCACAAGTCAGTTAATCTACCTTACTAGCGATGCCATAAAATGACTCCAAAATGATACAACAACCAACTATGGAGACGAGCAGATGTTACAGAAATCACGTACTAATCTACAAGTGTCAAAGGAAAAATCTTTGACGCCGAGCTTGTTGAAGAAACCTATAGCTTCATCAATTACTACCGGACGATGGAGATCGTACTCTTGAGTGCAACCAGAACACCTGTGGAACAACATCCAAAATTTAAGGCAGTTAAACAAATAGCATAATACTTAATTAGACACCTTAACTTGACCTCAACAGGCAACTAAACAGAGAATACACATCTAGACACCTCAACTCGTCCCCGTTGTATCTAGTAGACATCCGACGGTGACGTGGCACATAAACTTTGGAGGTGTCTAGATGATCATTTTGTAAGTTGGAGTGTTCAACTGACACAGTGGGGACGAGTTGAGGTGTCTAGATGTGCATTCTCAAAGTAAGAGTGTTTAGTTGGCAGCAGAGGCCAAGTTTAAGCGTGTATTATGCCTAAACAAAAACAAATATTATTCCACTAGGAGAGGCGAATTCACTGTATGACCACCATCCACTGCCTTCCACTTAAAACTGTGTAAATACCTTATAATTTATGTGATACTTTTTCCTTTTTAGAAAGTCGATACATTTCTATACTTAACAATTTAATTGTAAAATATCCATTTTACCCTTAGTGAGATGATTTATGGGCATACAAAAACGTATGAGATCACAAGTTTAAAAAACCTTTCCATTCCTTTCTGAAACTTGGACCCTAGTCAAACACCTATCACATCACATAAATTGAGACGGAGGGAGTACTGAATAAAAAAACAGAGCTGTATATAAATATTCTCATTTTGAAACAAGTAGAGACAGTAATGTGGGGGAATGGAAGGAGTGGAGTGGCGTACGATTGGAAATGGGTGCAATTGAGGGCGCAGGATAAGGAAGATGGATTAGGGTTTATAGGAACAGCTGATGATGGGGCAGAGAGAGCTTGACAAGTAATGCGATGATGGATTGGAATAGCTATAGCCGCAGAGAAGAAGCAGCTCACCGCCATTGCAAATTCTCAAAGTCTGGCGGGAATGGAATGGATAAAATATTCGTGCTATCCGATAATATCTCTTTCCATGTTCCCATTGCCCGTGCTTATATCCGGGTCTAAGTCCAATTATTTGGATCCGAACCGCCTTTTCTCTTTTTTTGGACAATTTGCAGGATTGGCCTTCGCTGGGGGTGGGCAGAATTTGCGGACAGATTTGCAAAATTCTGCCTCATGAAATTCTACCTTGAGATTTTTTTTTTTTTTTTTTTGCTGAGGTGGGATTGGAATTCATAACCTCGGGCTATTAGATGAAGGATAAAACTTAAAGACCACCAATTTGAAGGCCAAAACTTAAAAACCAACCCAAATGAAGGACAATCTGCGCCAAATTTTTTTTTTTTTTTTTTTTTTTTTATATTTGTTTATGGATTTTTTAAATAATATGTTGGGTTAAATGGCGATTGAAAGTTATATGAGTCAGTACAAAATGATTTTCCTAGTAGACCATCGGAAATTGAGACATTATTACTAAGTAATTAAGTACTATAGTTGATGAAATTTCATTTCTTATTAGGAAAATAAAATACTAATATTTCTTTCTCGAAAAATTTGGACACATAAAGTGTTTCACCCGTTTCATTCTAAAACTTCATTAATGGCAACGACAAATGTGATAAGAATATGAATTAACCATTGAGAGTTACTGTATGTGCAAAATTCTTTTCCTAATCGACCTCCCAAAATAGAGGGAGATGTGTCTTGAAGAATTTGAATGCGTGGAGTCCCCTTAATTTATTTTATTTTAGAGCTAGATCTTCATATACAGCAAGGAAAATATGATAGATTTGCTAATAATAAGAATATGGAATGACCAAATGTGTGACATATGACAAATTTAATTTGATCATTTTCATATATTACCTGAATAAATTTGAATGTATACCCTAAAATCAAACGTAGGAAAGCTTTAGTAATCCATAGTAATGATCATTTACTACTCGTTTCGATGGTTGTGACGTGTTGTATTGTATTATTTTAAATATATATTTATTTTTATTGTTACTTAAATTTTGTTGTATCATGTTGTCAAATTCATTATTATGTGATATTAATGAGAGAAGTGTTATTTAATGTAATATAACGACTGATTTGGTGACCATTCTGTTGTATGTTTTGCTCCATTTAATTGATGAGTGAAACAGAGAATATAGAATTCTTATAATTTACTAATTTATTTAGGCATAATAAAGCTTACAATATTGACCTCGATCTTACATTAAAACCCCCATGTATCTCTATTCACTTTCCTTGATCATATATTCTTTCACTAATTTCTGTCTATTTTTGGTATGGGAAGATACTCTCAGTCAAATACTCTTTAACAGAAGGGGCTGGAGTTTCTAATAAAGGTAATAATCTGTTTATAGACAATGTCCTTGGCATTGACTCCTATAACGAAATCAGCATGAGCATAATCCTTAATAAACTGAACGTGCAACTTGTCAATGTCGTGAAACTTCAAATCGTCGAGCAAATTCTGAATATCTTGAACATAGGACAGTGCATCTTGACCTCCATAGCTTAGAAACAATGGAAGATTGCGAGGGATGTTGGACATATTATACTCTGGAGGTTTGGCTTGCCCATAATGTGCTACATTTTCGCTCTTTTTCCCATAGTCATATTTTGATACTTTACCAATTCTAACCACTGCATTTAAATAATAAAAATGATCATATGATTCTATGGAGTATTTATTTGAAGATGAAATGTAGAGTACTATATAAATTAAAGGACTTACTTTGAGCCAAGTTGACGAGGTTCTTAGTTGACGTGGGCTGAGGCTCATATTCTAAGGACATCTTTACTGTGGAGGAATTCAAACAACAGTTCTTCCCTTTATCCAAGTGGAAGGCAGGTAAATTATAAGTATTAGATTTGTGACAAATGCATGCAATTGACTTCATAAACTATTGTCTATATATAATTCATTTACTTATACTCTTAATATAGATTAATACCAGTAATTGCAGTCAATAAGTCATAACAGTCCACCCCTGGCGCAGCACACAAGAGCTTGACAAATTCTAATACGGGTTTGCTAAAAAACGGTAAAACAGAGTAAGTTTCATCAATTGAAGATCAAGGAATGAGAAAGAAGCAAAGAAGATTCATTGATGTCTATAAATTAATTATGAGCAAATTTACTTACGTACCTTCTTGGATTGAACTCTGCTAGACCAAACGTCATAAACTTCTGATGACATGGTAAACATATAAATATCATTGAAAGTCCAAAATGAATATAATAAACGAAATAAATGAAGAAAAAAGTACTAACTTCACCAAGAAGGGATCTGGCTGCAATGTTACCAAGAGGAGTGGTGATATGGCTCAAATAAGCAATTGGGCAGAGCAAGGCTGCTGACTTCACCTTGTCTATTAGTCTTCCTTCTGAGAATGACGCTAGAGCTATCAAAGTTCCCTGTCCATATATCCAAATAAATTTACAATCGAACATAGAGAATTTTCCTTTTGTTAAAATTTAATGTTACCTGGGAATGGCCTACATAGTGAATTTTCTGCTTAGTTTGTGTGAAGATATGCTCAATGACAGCGGGCAGTTCATACATCACCAGATCATCCCATGTCCAATCCCAATACTTCTGTTAATCACAATATGTATATTAACTTTGTCTCAAGTTCTTTTTCAATCAGTTTGGAAGCATGTGTTAATTAATTGTTCATTGATATATACCCGATCTTTAGGATCAAGTTTGACATGTCGACGACTGTATCTGGTTCCCCTGCTGTTAGAAATCCAAACATCAAAGCCATTATCTACTAAGATCATTCCCAGTGATTGTTCCGGTGGATTCAGTACCCACGTTGCGCCATCCTGCAAAAACATAATTGCTTTTATCATTAAAAGTAATATACTCCTTGTATATATAGTATATATGTTACACTACTCGTTCGTTATTAGTAATATCAGCCGTATTTTGTAAGAGATTGTTACGCAAGGTTGAGTAAATAGCGTAACGCAGCTCAAGGTCCTTAATCTCACAAGAAATGTAGTAATAATGATTAAGTCGAGCTATACATGTGCTAATTTATTAAATACCACAAGAACTCCATGCTGCAACAAGAAGATCGCTGCATGTTATTGGACTCGATACCTCTAAGCGTCCTTCCAGAATTCTTTGCACGCTTAATATGTAACCATCATCAGTCGTAACCTGAGAAAATTAAAACACATGACACTTTCCGTTAGCTTATTTATATAGGCAGTGGTGGACACATAGTACCTAACTCATGGTCCTCATCTGCCTTTAAATTAGAATATTGCATTGCTACTACTAATTACTTTGTCAATGAGTTCTTGATCATTGTATTTCCTGTATAAGTTAATGAGTTCTTGATCATTGTATTTCCTATATAAAAATATAGTGCTTGGGCAAATCTTTTTCAAAAAAATGGGTGCGTGCCAGTAAAGTGATGGTACCATAACTAGTTACCTCAAATTCCTGGCATTTATAACCATGAACGGTGACGAGAGAGGCGCACAAGCCAGCATCTGCACCAATATTATCATCGATGATGAAACCAAAATGTTCTCCCCTGCTTGAGCCAAACACTCGATTAGGCTCAAGCAGTAAGATGAGTAATGATATGAATAGGTTTAAAGCACATAGAGCAAACGAGCTACTTCGGAGTGCCATTCTATCTCAAGATGCTTAGGGTAAGTTATAGTACTAGAGATTAGAGATGGAGGGAGGGAGGTCAAGTGTGCATGCATGCAATTGAAGAGCTTGGAACTAGGGTAAGAGAATTCAGTAATATTTATAGTGACAAGAAGTACTAGTCTATATAGGAATTGGGATAGAGAACTAGGCTTTCCAACTGACTAAATGGAGAACCTTATCTATTTTTTTTTTCTTTTCGTTTTTGTACTTTTGAGAAGGAAGAAGGGGGGAGGGGGGGGGGGGTTCATACAACTGACCCAACTTTCTTTAATTTGAAAAATTAGCATGAAAATGTTGTTGTCAGTTGATCAGTGTTGGATAAGATTTATATGTATAGGCTATTAATTTCGTGTATTCTACTATAAATTTTTTTAATCCTCTTAACTTATTGGGATGGTGCAACGTAACATAGTTTTCTAAAGAACTTCGGATAGTATCTTTTATTTTAATAGAAAAATGAAAAAAGAGTTCTGATTTTCTGAGAGTTCTATGAACTCCATCTGAAGCATAATTTATCTTTTAAGATAGAAAAATAAATCTTTTTGTTTAACTTTGAGGATCTTTTCCAACCCTTCTGATTTTATATGTAAGAAGCCATGCTACAAAAATAATTTCAACGAAAGGAAATCTTAAATTGTGATAGAAATAATTTTGAATTTAAAATCAACTAAATTTTTAATTTATTAAATCTTTGCTTATTTGAATTATGTAAAAATCCTAATATTTAAAACTTGGTTTAAGCAATAAATATATGAAATTTCCACGATGAGTAATATGGAGCCGTAATGTCCTATACAACTACATTTGAGTCTTCTATTCCTATCGTGCAAAAACTCATGGTAAGAATTTATTATACTTAAGTTGGAAAAACATATCTCTAAATAGACTTCTAAGTTTCGCTTAATCTAAGCACTTCTACACAAACTTCTCAATTATATTCATTAACTAGTTAATTTTCCCACGATTAGCGCGGTCAAGTATATCTTTTTATAAATTTAGTTAATATATCTATAGATATGAACAATACCAAAACTAAAAGAATGGATATATAACATAGGGCATAAATACAGTTTTTCTTTTAAAAAACAAATCTTATAAGGAAAAATACATATTTTAAAAAATGTGACAACAAATTCAAATAAATGCACTACATGAATTTTTGTAATTTTATACCGATAGAGAAATAAATATAAGCGATCAAACTGAAATAACACTAACACCGAAAAAAAAGATAGAAACATTAATAATAGAAAGACAAAATTACCAGACATTTCTTGTTAAATATCTTTAAAAGTATCTTCCCCATGAGTTGTTGAATTTTGGTTTTCCTATTTAATCAGTGACCTTCTCTATAGCAATAATGTCTCCCAAAGAAAATTACATACTTCATCATTATCTTGTATAAAAATCTTTAATTTGAAAGGCCGCACAATGTCGTCCCATCAAGTGTTAACACTAAATAGTTATAAATAGCTATCTTGAGTAAGATACAGAATATGCTAACATAAAGAGTTTGGCCCGCAATCGAGATATAAGATATATTCATACGAAATTAATTAGAAAAACAATGAAAATAACTCCAGACGTTTGTCAATATACTCTTTTTTCCAATATTCTTAGACACGAGAACTAAATTCAAATATCTCAGATTACAATTTAAAGATTATTAGTCCGACTTGTTGAACTTTTAGAAATTAGCTAGTATTCACAAAATAAAGAATAACTTACCAGAAAAGGGTCATATTTGCCCCTGTACTCTCAGAAAAAAAGTTAGATTTGCCCTTGTCATTCAACTTTAGGGTTATATTTGCCCCTGTACTCTATTTTTGGGCCATATTTATCCTCCGTCTGTTAAATCCCCTTGTCCGGCGCTTATGTGGAATTGTTATTCTCTTAATTTAAAGCTGGTCCCATTTTTATTTTATTTTTTCTATTCTTCTTCACCAATTTCCTTCAATGGAGACCACTGAAGCTCAAATTTGGTCAAGTTTACAGTGGCGTTAACATCACCAGCCGTGTACCTCACCATTTTCTCTGTAAAAGCTAAAAGCTAAAAGCTATTTTGACAGGCTCTAAAGTTTGTATTCAACTTCTTTAGATACCCAATGATACCTTAGTTTTCATCAACAAAAATTACAACTTTTTTTATGTAAACTTGGCACGCATAACTACAAAATCAGCAAATTGAAGTGTGTTCTACTTTTTCAAGACCCGACTGATCCCTTTTAAATTATTAAACCAAAAACCTTGTAAAGAGAAAAGGGTAAACAGAAGATGTTGATACCAAAATTGAGATTTTGATACATAGAGTTGTCAAAATGAAGTATAAAGTTGTGGACCTCACAAAAGAAAAAGAGAAAAGGGTTACCTTTAAGCAATTGATTCGGTTGCTCGCCGCTGGTGAATAGGACTTTGGAGTTTTCAATTTTTTTTTCACTTCATTTAGTAGTACTAATAATAGTTATTCTCCTAATTCAATTACAGTGGCCTTAACATCATCACCAACAAAATCTCAATGCCTGTACACCGGCGGTGTACCTCACCATTTCCACTGTAAACTTAGCCAAATTTGAGCTTCACTGGTCTCCATTGAAGAAAATGGTGAAAAGAATAGAAAAAGTAAAATAAAAATGGGACTAGATTTAAATTAGGAGAATAAAAATTCCACATAAGCACCATGTATGAAAATAAAGGCACGGACGAGGGGATTTAACGGACAGAGGGTAAATATGACCGAGGGTAAATATGACCCAAAAATAGAGTACAGGGGCAAATATAACCCTAAAGTTGAATGACAGGGGCAAATATATCAAAAAGGTATAACGAAGGGCAAATATAACTTTTTTCTGAGAGTACAGGAGCAAATATGACCCTTTTCCGAATAACTTACCTTTCTTTAAAGCCCCTACCGCCCCAGCACTGAAGTTATCAACTTACCAACTTGTTTTTACCAAAAAACGAAAGAAACAAAGTAGAGATTGTTCAAACCATTATAGGCAATTTATTTTGTTCAACCTCGTCATACACTTCTTCTTCGCTTACCTCTCATTCTGGATTGGTGATGTCTTGAGCAAACGTCACATGGAAATGCTTGGTCTCTTCTTCTCCAAAACTTGATGTTTAAAGCAAAAAGAACAGATCACAAAAGTCAATGAGTAAGTAATTAGTATGAATCTACACACTTTTGTAGTCGTAAAGTAAAAGACAATACACTAAATAAAACCAAACATTTAATAATTTCTTTATTTAAAGAGTTTAGCCTGAAACATTTTCCTCAGTTATCTGCTACGTGGTGCACATCAAATAAAGGCAGTAGAAATAAGGTTAGTATTTGGTTAAAAAATTTGAATGTTTAAAAAGATGTTTGATGTCCAAACAATGTGTGTATAAGAAATTGTGGACGGAGGAGTCCGTTATCGATCGGAATTTGCAGGAAAATAAATATACGGTAAGTTTGTATGATTATTGATATCCTATTATTTCAAATCTTATTTCTGTGCCGCTTCATCTTCTTCGTAAATCTGCCTCAAATCTCTCTTAATCTTACGGTTTAGTTATATTTAACTGACTACTTTAATTACCGCCATAAACATCCGAAAAGTTTTCTGGAGGCAAACCAAGCGATGAGTTTTTCTCTTAGTGACTGTTGGAAAGTTTTCTGCAGTGGTTTGTTTCCAATAGTGACTGGTGGGATTTTATTTTAATACGATAAATCAAATAAATGGGAGAAAAGTCAAAAAAGAAGAAAATAGATAAATAGATTTCCTGATTTTTAAGAGTGTCACATTATCGGGCCAATGTCCTGCTTTATATATATATATATGGATAACGACGTTCTTCAAGTATTCCCACGGCTAAATATTTTCCTTATTTTGCTTTTCTTTCGTGGAATTGATTTTGGTTCGCTTTCCTCTTCAATTGTAATTTCTTTAATTTGGAAGATTAGCATGGACGTGTTGTTATGAATTATTTATGAATTATTCAGTGCTGGATAAGATTTATGTATCCGGGTTACGAATTTCGTGTATTCTACTATAAAATTGTATGGTCTTCTAACTTATTGGGTTGGTGCAACATAGTTTTCTATAGAACTCCAGATAGTATTTTTTTTTTTTTTTACTTTATATAGAAAAAGGAAAAGTAGTGTTGATTTTCTCAGATTTCTATAAACTCCTCGTCCCTGGAGTATATAATTTATTTTTAACATAGAAAAATTAAATAAACACAAAATTTGTTTTATTTCACTTTGAGGATCTTTTCTGATTTCTATCGGTAAGAAGCCATGATAGAAAATAATTTCAACCAAAAGAAAATCTTGATTTGTGATAGTATAAGTTGGAAGTTTAAACCATTATTTTACACATGAGAACTTCTTTTGGCATAGGTCAGATATCGGGCCGCATTCTTCTTGTGAAGCTTCTTCTTAAAGCTAATACTTAAAATTTTAAAACATACTTTAGGTAAAGTTTATTTCATTTAATTTAATTTATGAGATTTTAGAAAAAAATATACTCATTGATAGGGTACACGCAAGACACCCCTTAATAAAATGTCATTCACCTTGAGTAAGGGTACAAATTTTAGCACGCTCATAAAACAATAAAAATACGGATAAAGAATTTTCGTAAACTATCAGACACAAATTTTATAATACTAATTAACATGCATGAAATATACATGCAACATATACGTACCCAAGTGCTTGTAAAGTTGAACGACCTTCTTATTTTTCAATCAAGGACGACTCCAACAACGCTTATATTGTTCTAAAAAGGTTTGTTCTTATTAATATGGGGTACATATGCAACACGCGTACATAGAATGCAAATCACTAAAAGTATGAAGTCCCTTCGCGATATATTGATCACACAGATTTGACACAATATTATTATTTGATATTCCCTCTGTCCCAATTTATATAATACCCTTTCTTTTTTACTCTGTCCAAAAAAGAATGTTACATAGCTATAATTAGAAACAACATAACTTTAAAATTCCCTTTTACCGTTAATGAAATGATTTATAGTCACACGAATGTCTAAGGTTTGTTTTAGACCATAAATTTCAAAAGTCTTCCTTTCTTTCTAAAACTTTGTGCGAGGTTAAACGGCGCCACATAAATTGAGATGTAGAGAGTAATATTTAGGTGATTTTTTAAAATTTAATACTCATTTAATATAGGTACACGCTCAAAGCGCCTACACTAATACTAGTATATATACATGCATGCAGTGAGGTACTATGTATAGTCTACTATTCCTTCTATCACGATTTATGTAAGGGGCTCTGAGGAAAACGAAGGTCAAGACACTTAATTTTAATTGTGAACTCGGCTATATATAGATTCTTCCGGTGTGTCGAAATAAAATTCACATATTTGAATACTACACGAAAGTACTACAAGTCAACATAACTAAATATTCAAAATATTTTTTATATGTTTGAGAAAATTATAGTCAAAGAAAAACTGTTTGACTCCCCAAAAATAAAGAACACTTTCACGTAAAATGAAATGTAGGGAATAAGGTAGTATAATATAACTTGAATCGACTATTGGCATGTTAATTGATGAAGTCTTGATTAACAATGTAATTATATCATTCAACCAAGATGATGAATCAAAAACGGGCAAAGGATATTAAGATGTATTTATTCGGTTCTAATTAACTCTCGCAAATTATGAATCAGCCTAATGAGTACGACTTACCAGCGGCATCCACTAACTCAAACGATAACGTAATTCTAGTACATTAGCATTTAAAAAAATTATGATGAGATTATATTGGCAAAGGGATAGAGTGAAAGAAGAGAAGAAAAAAAGGGAAAGGGAGTTTGGAGGGAGGTGCACTTTTGGTAAATATAGACACGTCAAAGTAGTCACACGAGTGAGTCATAATTCATGGACTCTGTTGTTATGCTTATGCGTATGAAGTTGAAAGGATAACTTCCTTCACATTTGAAAGAAATGCGTCAACAAATGAAAACCACGCATTAGAGCCAGGTTTAAATGCATTAAATAATTTTTGTTATTTTATCCACTAGAGAAAGTTAATTTTGATATAATTGACGGAAGATTAATAGTAAGTCACTTGAAAAAGTTTATGTTTGAAAAAGCTTATTTTGAAAAACTTTGTCAGAAATGCTTTTCAAAAAACTACTTCTTTAGGTTAATAGTTTATGTTTAACAAATTAATTTGAAATATACTTTTGTCAATATTAAAACACCAAATTGTGCTTGGTTAAACACCTCAACGTTAAAATAATTATTTTTCAAAAAAGTTAAACACTACTTCCCAAAAACTTAGCCAAAGTGGTCATAAGAGAAGTCCGTAGTCCAAGTTGAACAAAACTACAACATTGGTCTATAGTAATATACCAGAATTAATTAATAATTCAATATTATTCAATCTAATAATAATAATAATTAGTCTGCTCATGTTTGTCATGAACATTCTTGTGTACATATATTCTACTCCTTTGTTAAAATCCACTTCAAATTTTGCAGCTGAAGTTGATCAGGCCTCTTACAAAAAAAATCTATCAATCCCTTTACTTGCTTTTATCTTTCTTTCCCTTTTTTCTTAGGCATAGTTTCTAAAAAAGGAAATAATCTGGTTATAAACAAGATCCTTGGCAGTGATTCCCATGATGAAATCAGCATGAGCATAATTCTTGATGTACTGAACATGCAACTTGTCTACGTCGTGAAATTTAAGGTAGTCGAGCAAAGTTTCAACATCTTTGCCATCGGACAGTGCATCTTGACCACCGTAGCTAAGGAAGAGAGGAAGATCTCGAGGAATGTTGGCTAAATTATACTTTGGAGGTTTCGCTTCACCATAATGTGCAAGATTGTAGTTGCTCCCATAATCATATTTTGAAAGTATGCCGTCTCTAACAGCTGCATTAAATAATCAAATATCGTATGGTTAAAACAAGCAATAATAAAAATGTTCTAATTTATTACTTTACTCTACGAACTAATATTACCCTCGGCACTATTTATAACCTTAGTGGTCGTTTGGTTGCTGGTCGAAATAGTCCCGGGATTATAATCCCGGACTAATTTATCCCATACAAGGGATTATTTTATACCATCTAAAAGATGGTATAAAATAATCCCAAAGATAAGTGGGTTAAGAAGGTATAAGGTGGGCTATTCCAAATGGGCTAATTTTTATACCACGTTTGGTGCAAGGTATAAATTTATTCCGGATTATTTTATACCTTATACCAAACGTGGTATAAAAATTAAATGTGATAACTTCTTATACCATGAACCAAACGACCACTTATTATATTAGTAAATCATCTCCTATTTGTTATTGATTTTGACATATCTCCTACTTCACATGTCAAGATACTTTGAAAAATTTCTAGATTTACCTTTTTAAAATTTTGATCATGGTTTAAAATTGTCCATTGGTATACTTCAAATTGGAGCTTAGTTGGAATTAAAGACAGATTCGAGCAATTTGCTAGCAATGACGGTAAAATACGTCTCAAAGTATAACAGAGAGAAAAATTAAAAGACAGTACTAGTAGAGTGTTAATCTTTTGACTCTTTTCCCTAATTTACAGGGAAATAAAATACTACAGCGTAATTAAACTATTGTGTTAATAAGTACTATAATATATATACAGAGATGATTAAGGTAACTTACTCTGAGCTAAATGCACCATGTTCTTGGTTGACGTCGATTGAGGCTCCTCATTTAAGAAGAGCTCAACGGTGGATGCATTCAAACAACAGTTTTTCCCTTTATACAAATGGAAAGCAAATGATTAATTAAGGTGTAGACTTGTGGAATAGTAATTAACTTAATTAATTAACCAAATCTTGTACAAGTTCTACTTTTGAAGATCAGTACCAGTAAGTGCAGTCATTAAGTCATAGCAATCTACCCCTGGCTGAGCACAAAAGAACTTGAGCAATTTGTTTACAGGTCCACTGAAAATTAAACCAACAAATAAAGAAGTGCCATTAATTGAGAGAAATTATGAAAAAGAAAAGAAACAGAGATCTGTAACTCTAATCGAAATTAAGTGAAGTTATTTACCTTTTTGGATTAAACTCTGCTAGACCAAATATTGTGGTGATCTGACGACAAGGTACACACAAATATTACTATTTTGTAATTTGGTAACAAACAGAGCTAGAAAAATGAAATGAAGAAAATTGAGTACTAACTTCACCAACAAAGGCTTTGGCAGCAATTTCACCAAGTGCAGTGGTCATATGGCTCAAATAAGCAATTGGACTGAGTAAAGCTGCTGATTTCACCTTGTCTATTTGTCTTCCTTCTGAGAAAGATGCCAGAGCTATCAAAGTTCCCTGTTTATTCATACTAACATATGTTAAATTGTGCGACTATCTAGTCTAAAAATTATTAGGCCAAAATGTATTTTAAATTACTCAATTATATAATGTCTTGACACACTGCCTTCATGTAAAAATATTTTTTTACTTTTTCGATGACATAGTAAAATTATGGATGCAGGTTGTACAATTCAACTAAACATGTCTATATTAATTAAATTTCATTACACTATAGAGGAGAGAACTTATGAATCCTTTTGTTCTCATGAACTCCGACCTTACCATTGAATGGCCAACATAGTGTGTTTTCTGGCCAGTTTGTTTGAAGATAAAATCAATAACAGCTGGGAGGTCATGGACTATCAATTCATCCCATGACCAATTCCAGTATGCCTGCAAATCGTAATACAAACTTATTTACATTAATTTTGACAACACAATAACACAATCTCTTTAATTAGTTTACTATTGTTAAAATTAACCAATGAGAAAATATGTTGTTCTTTGAGGATTTTGAAGGTGCAATACCGAATTCCTAGAATCAAGGGTGACGTGGCGACGGCTGTATCTGGTTCCCCTGATATTGGATATCCAAACATCAAAGCCATTATCTGCCAAGATCGTTGCAAGTGATTGTTCAGGTGGATTCAACAGCCATGTTGCGCCATCCTGCAAAAATATGACCGATTATATCATGCATTTACGTTATATAGAGTGACAGTAAATTTTAATTTGTGATAGCAAATTATTTAATAGTAAACTAATGTTTAACAAGAGATTTACTTATATAATTACTTAACAAACAATGTGATAGGGTAAATATTTTTTACGCCGTCAATGCACAGAACTTAAAGTCTTTTACCTTTTGTCACCCCTAATTACTTATGATAAAATTAATAATCATAACGTTTTCAATTCACTATACGTTACACTACAAATTTCGCGTTAGTACTATGTGTATATACTATAAATAGTAAGACAAGCTTCTGATCAAAAAACAAAAAGAGACAAGCTTAGCTAAGGAAAGGACATATAGATTACATAGGCGTACGAAGTGTAAAGACCTAAAGCGGATAAGCGTTTATGCGAAGCTGCATATTTTCAGGAAGCTAGCATCATGCATTAACAGCCAATAAGCCACCCCACGTTTGAGTCTGTGCTTAAACTCAGTTCAGTTCTGCACCTAATGGATATATGGATTAGGTCCATGACAATTTGGAATATTATTGGCTTCACTACGTGGCATGTTACTTAAAATTTTGAAGAGACAACTAGCCAAATCTTTGCCCATTGCTTGTTTTTTCTGGCATTCAGTGGGCCGCTATGTTTGTGTTTTTGGATATCAATAAGCCTATCGATATACCCATAGCGTCACCTAATTAAGTGAAAAAAAAAAAAAAACTGATCCACAATTTTAAGTTGAGGAGGGGGTAGATCACCATTGCACCTATTGCTCCTTTATGGCGATAATGAGTTTGACAGTACAATCAATAATGTATCTTAAAAAAATAATTTAAACTACATGATATACATGGTTAAGTTGAAAAAAACAGTTGGAGGAAATAAGTGAACGCTAACCCTTTATAATTTGAATAGAAGAAAATGATCCAACAAAAAAATTGTTATATACTCCGTATTATTTTCAGACAAACTGTTGTCACATATATATGCATCAGCTACTGGAGTTTTTTGAAGGAGAACCAGCCAATAAACTAACGGACTAATTAGCACCATTTACGGACCCAAAAGCAACTTTCCAACACCATCTAATTGTTAATCTTGGGAAGGATACCTAGGTGCAAATGATAAAAGGCACTGGCACAAGGTCAACCACTATCATTACTTTGGGATTGAAATAATTGATACCTGTCATGCTGGAGGCAACATTATATCAACACACTTCAGATAGACGCGCAATTGCATGTACTGTTTTTCCCATATGGTCAACTTTTTTAAAGTCGGTTTCCCACTATAAATCCTTCTCTTTTAAAAAATCATAGTGACCCCTTTTATTAGTGACTTGTCACTAAGAAACCATTATCACCTTTTAGTGATTCTGTCACTACAAAACGAATAGATAATTTAATTTTTTTACTCGGGCTGATACAAATCGTCAAAGTTAGGTATGTCCAAGTTTTACACCACGAATATGGGATCTGTGCAAATGTTTTTATCAGTTTTAAAACTTAAAATTTGTACGTACTTAATAAGTAGAACTAGAGCGTAAATTAAAGGTGCTAATTACCACAAGCACTCCATGCTGCAATAACACTGGCGGCCTGTTTTGCCCACCACCTCCTGTGCGGCCTTCTGGAATTCTTTGCACGCTTAGTATGTACCCATCATCAGTTTTTACCTGAGATTTACATAAAAAAAAAAAAAAAAAAAAAAGGACATACACATAAGATCAGTCGCACAGCTATATGGACAGAAGGATGGTTAGTTGAATACTCTTTACTATAAAAAAAAATTATAATATGTAATGAGGCGGATCCAGAATTTAAACTCTATGGGTTCAAGATTCTTAGTGTAAACCCGTCGTAAAAGTTATGGGTTCATGTCTACTATTTATTACAGTTTTAATAAATTTTTACACATAAATTTATGCTCCGTGTCAACTGTTGGGGGTTCAATGGAAACCCCACCTAGCATGCTAGATCCGTCACTGATTATGTATATTGAAAATAATATTGTATATATAGGTCAAAAGTAACTTCTAGTAAATTTTTATGGACGCATATTCTGTTGGTTAATTAGGCTAGTAGACAGTGCTAATTCATGTTATTCGGATTCCTCAAAAATATTGCCGCACTCACGCGGAACTTTTCAAGAATCAGATATACACTCGTTAAAGAATCAAAAACAACATAAAGGTCAATTAACTACAAGTCTACAAGAAAAATTCGTCATTTGTAATGGCAAACTCGGTCACAAATTTTAGTTTGTGACGGATTAGAAACTGAGAGTCACAAACCCGTTGGGGAACAATAGGAATAAGGACAATAGACTTAGTTAATTACCTCATATTCTTGGCACTTGTAACCATGAACGGCGACAGTGGAGGCACACATGCCAGCTGGTGGTGCACTATCATGGTTGATGAAGCCGAAATGTCTTCCCCTGCTTGAGCCTAATACTCCATTAGGCTCCAGCACTAAGATAACTAATGACAATAGGCTCAAAATACGTAAACATGACATGATTTTGAAGGCCATTTCTATTTTATGAGAAGGGAGATGGTGGCAGTGTGCAATGGTGGAGTCGAGAAAGCAAGAGTATTATTTATAGAAATAGAACAGAGAGGGGAATGGACACCCACTGGGAATATGGAGAGTGAAGATGTGAAAACGAGTTTGTTTTTCTTTTGTAGCTTTTTTCAACTGACTAACTTGAGGGTTTTATCACCACTTTTTTAAAGGTGGATTTGTTTATTCCTTTTCTATACATCGCACTACTACATATTGTTGATTTGTTTCCAGTTTCTCGTATGAACTGGGAACCGTAGAGAATGGGTGTCGGGGTCCACAAATTTGAAAGTTTTATATACATGGTTCGTATAAGGAATTTTTTAAGTTAAATATACCTCGTCCGGGTAATGAATTCTATCATCTTTATCTATTACACCAGATATCATATCTTATATATTGTCAAGGTAACACTTTCCACATTTGAAATACTTATATCTAGATATTTTAAAGTTGATTTGATGGTATAATATAATTTTTTTTTTTTTTAAAACTTACTCCCTCCGTCCCAATCCGTTTGACATTTTTCGCTTTTCGAGAGTCAAACGAATTGTTCTTTGACGATAGTTTTTTCATATGTCTTTTAAATATTTCAAGTTATTAATTATGGTGACTTATAGTACTTTTTACGTAGTTTCCAAATATGTAAATATAATTTCGAAAAATTTAATGATTCTATGTTCAAACACATGGTCAAAATTAAGAAGTTTTACTCTTGAAAAATAAAAAGTATCAAACAAATTGGGACAGAGGGAGGACTCTAATACGACATATATAACTTACACTATCATATATAGAAGTATAGTAAAAACTTATGCTAGGCTTTCATAACAAATGCAAGATACTCATCTTTCAATTACACCATTATTGGTCATTTAATTTAAATAACTATGTATATATATTTTCACTTTAGTTTTTGATTGTGTTACTTCATTTAGTGTAAATATCGAATGATCAGTAAGTATTAATTACGTAGAAGTACTGGTACGATGATGATATTCATAAGTGAAAGGAATGTAAGGTATGTTATGAATATTGTGATCTGATGTTGAAGCTCAACTAATTCCTGTTAGAAATTTTAAACGTATGAAATAAGCTGAACCAGTATTAGTTTAGGGAGATAAAGTGAGGCCAAGTTGGCGGCTTTGGCCTTATCTTGTTGAGAGAATTGCAATAAGGGCCAATATAATCTTGTTGCACTTGCACATAGTTAGTTTCCTTTTTGGCTACTTGTATAAAAGTTAAGACAGGACCATTCGACTCGTACGTTATGCAGAATTACCTATCAGGCTAGCTATAAAAAACAATTATAAACGTTATCTACTTTAAGAATAAGTTGATAACTTCTCAAAAACGATAAATAAGTTGTTATAATATTCATTTAAACGACATTGATGACATAAATTACTATACTGTAATTGGTAGTAAATGTTACATGCACGTCAAAGGCAGGGGCGGAGGGAGGAAGGGCCAAGGGGTTCATCCGAACCCCCTTGGCGGAAAATTACACTGTTTATACATGGTTAAAATTATTTTTTATAGTTGTTGTTGAACCCCATTTAACTTCTTCATGTGTTAACTTTTCATATTTTGAACCCCTGAGTGAAAATTTTGGCTCCACCACTGGTCAAAGCAATCACACTAAGTTATAATCATGGAATCTGTTGCTCTGCTCTTTACTTATCTCTTTTTAAGTACATGTGCTTATGCTTATGGAGTGAAAAGGACAACTTCTTTCAGATTTGAAAAGAGTGTCTTGCAATTTAAAAAGTAGCCAACAAATAGCAATGGCAAGATAATGGGAAACAACCATCCGCACTTTTTAGCTCCCCCAAATTAATGAACATATATATATATGAAATATGAATATGTCACCAATGTGGTGAGATGGAGATACGTTCACTCTAAATAAGAAATTTCGGATTCGAGCATTGAGATTGAAGAATTTTTAATAGAAAGTGATTCCTTAAATTAGTCATACGTACACAAATTTAAATTAATTGGATCAATGAATTCCGATTATAAGATTGTTTAAAAGAAAAGGCAGTATGAATATCTTTTAGAAATGAAAATGCAAAGGAAAGAGAATAAGCGCCCATCATATACTTAACAACCATTATTTTAACCGGTGCCGTGCTATGCAATGTGGTAACCTGATTCAACCATTTATTTTACAGAAAATTGATTAATGAATTGGCCGAATATATAATATGATGTAAATTAACTTTTTTAAGGTTGAAAAGTGAAAGTGATGGGTTGAAAATCAAACTTTACTTTAGACTACAAACATTATCCCTCTTATATTTCAATATTCAATCATAAACAGGCGACTTAATAAATGTAATGTAACTTTGTCCTCTTACTATCTTTCTCCAACTCTTTGTAGATTTTTATGTCATGTTATCCTTTTTTTTAGAATTATTATTATTATTTTCATTTATGTTATTTGACTCCACTCTTAGCGAATTACTGTTTGGATAATAGTTGGGTGAAATTGAAAAAATTGACTACTTGAAGTTGAAGTTGAAAAAGAATATTAGAAGTTAGATTTTATTTGAACATGAGTTTCATTTGGCAAAAAAGTTGGGACTTCGTGAAGTAAAACCCATTACTAGTATTTAACTTGAGATACTCCTTAAACAAGTTTTTCATTAATAACATAATTCAGCTTACAAAATAACATAGATATATATATATATATATATAATACGCAAGTTTTGTAGTCCTCACATCTTTGATTGATCATTCATGTTGCACCAAGTGTGTTCCAGCTGTTGCATTTTGGTTGGTTATTCTCAATTCTTAACACCAATTAGTTTTCTTAAGTTCATTCAACTGCCTCTTTAATTTGTATATTGATATTGTAATAAATTTTTGTGGTTTCTTTTTTTGGCTCTTTACTCCCTCAGTTTTTATATTATAGAGTAATATTTTTAACTTTTATACTTAGTTCAAAATAAATATTACTACTATATATAAGGGATAACTAAGAGGCTTTTATAGTCCTCACATAAGTTACCAATAAAATGTCAAACTTTTCAATTAATTACTTCTAGGTCCTAATCTTATTTTTTAAAGTCAAATTTACTTTTTATTCTTAAGGTCGACTTTTCGAAAACTGTCGAACCTCCTACCTCATTTTTCCTATTTTTTGGTTTTCTGTCCGGTGCCCGGTATCTGCATTTGAGGCCAATTAATCCAGAGAGTTCGCATTGTGTAGCGCCCATTCGGGGGAAGCACTCCATCCAAAGATTTTTCATACCCAAGCTTGAACCCGTGACCGCTAATTAAGGGATGAGCAGCCCCATCCGTTGCACAAATTTTGTATTCTTTGTCTTAAAAGTTTATTAACTATGTATAAATTATTAATGAACAAAATAACTATAAGAAAATAGGATCCCGAACTCATGAACGTCAAATTCTGACTCCGCATTTGATTTGAAGTAAATAATTTCATTAAAATGAAAGTTAAAATATTAAAGGAGTGAAATGAAAGTTTTGCTTCTATATATTGAAAATATACTTATATGAGATTTAAATATTACTAACATAAACTATATTTCTTTAATTAAAAAAATTGTTTTATATATTGGCCCGGGCACGGGCCTCACAGAACTAGTGTGTATGTATACATATATAATCGCCACCTAATATTGTACTGTACCTATAAAATTAGAATTGAAAGAGGAGACTCAATATTACTCAAATGCTTTCGTGTTCATGTTGACTGTTTACCTTGAAAAGGAAACAAAATTTAATGAGATTGACTGGAAATTGAATATATCGACATTGCACAATTTCGGTCACTCCATGAATTGCCTCTTTTTGTTATCACAGCATGCACATGTTTACAACTTACACTGTACTTGATCGATTAAACTATATGAAATACTTGGTTGAAATTAATGATCTAACTCTACCATAATCATCAGTCAACACTTTCTATTTTTGGTATACGAATCTGTTCTATCCATTGAATAGAGTCAAGGTTTAGGATGCCTAAGCAGCAATCAGATAATACAATTATCAGAATAATGACATATTATCCTCAAGGCCCGAATGGGTAACATTCACACATATAGCCACTATCGTGGAGTTCCAAATTGCATAAGTAAAATTCCACACTGTCATTTAACCTGTAAAATTCAGAAACTCCATGATAGTGACTATTTTTCAATTACAGAGCTGAAAAGCGACCAATAGGTGTTAATTCTGCGGAAGGAACACGTTATCTTTGGGGGCCATTGCAAGGCCCAAATGCTTTATACCAGATCAAACGTTTGGGCCTATGGTAGCTATTAACAGAGAAACTGGCAATCTGCTAATTGCGGAGCTCAAACATAGAAACGAAAATGTACTGCTAGTTGATTAATTAACAAAGCTGTTTTTCTATATCTTTTTATACATATAAAGCGCCAAATTCAAGAATGAACATACCATAACTCTACTCATCTGTGTATTTGCGCCAAATGTCATGGCCATTAAGTTTTACTGACCATCAATGTTCATATTCTATACCTTAAATTCCTTAAACATGCACATAAGCAGAGACATATATACCTTAAGAGAGACGGCTTCCGTTATCAGCCAACAGTACGCGCCGGGCTCATTCTTTTCCTCCTTTCACTAAAGCTACGACTCGAGAGCAACCTTGGAAGACAACATTGTGATGGCTTCGATGATTTGACATACTCTTCATTGGGAGTTCTTTCGCTGTAACACACAGACGCATAAGGTGTCCCAGGTGTGGATCTTGGTGGGAGTCGATCACTAGTAAATGCTGTTTCCATTTTTGTACTCGTATCATTTTGGTTGTCTGCAGCATTTTGCTCATTGACCTGCTCCTGCTCATTTCTCAAGCTTTCACTGAAAAGTTCAGACAGTCTCTTCTTTTTTTCCTGTGGGGGTGATTGCTGAAGAGAGGTAGGGGCAGCTTTGTCACCTTCTAAATTTCCAGCCAAGCTGGGATGCACAGGTGTATTCCCACGAGAAGGCGTAAAATCTGCAATCAAATCAAGAGAGTATTAAAAAAAGACCATGACACGTAAACAAGAAATGGCTGCTAAATGGGGAGTCGCAAGGGTGTAACAAGCACTTTTTCGAAAATAAGAAAACTGATAATACAGCCAGACCTCTCTATATCAACAATCCAATATATAACATTTCACTATAACGGCCAAATTTTTTTGGAACTGATTTTTTGTTTATGTTCTATGACATGTTCTCTATGACCAAATTTCACTATAGTAGCCAAAAAATATCGGAACAAACAACGTTGTTATAGAGAGGTTTGACTGTACTTGAATAGTACTGCTTCTGTAGCCTGGATCTCCTCCAGGTGAATCATTAGGCACTACCAGTGACTCGATCAAAATACAATAAATAAAGTGCCATTTGTAGCTTATGAGACCGTTGGGGACATGGAAAGGATCAGGGAAAAGATGGAAGAACATGAAGCATCATTAGTTGATTGCTTTCCTTTTGGTGTAAATAGGAATATAGTGCAGATGCTGACAATATTTGTACCTCGCAGACTTGAAAACTCTTTTGTTTTTTGTTGTACGTACTCAGCACACTCTTAGTGCTAATCATTGATGAAATTTTCCTTAAATGATCAAGAAAAAATGAAGCATCATCAGTTGAAGCACAAATCTTACCTCCATTCACACTAAGGAAGTCATCTTCACAATCTGAATCCAACCAAGCCTGCGAATCAAAGAAGGTCTCCTCTTTACTACCTACAAGAAAGAAATGTCTCTGATTCTCAGATAAAGTATGCAATTATATTACACGACCGCACACTTAAACACACTATGCAGGAAGAAACTTCATCTCTCTGCAAGGTAAGCTGTTTCATATAGTGAATCTAAATGGCACTTTGAGAAACTAGAGAAGAAAGTTGAAAAGAAGGATACACCGTGTCTTTAACGTTACTGAACCAGAAGGCCTCATATTCAATATTCAAAATAATATTATCTAATACAGATAAACTGATAAAGAGAAATGAGATTGGTAGGGAATATTCATTGGTAACCAATATAGCTTAGGTTTTCAATGTGTAATAGTAGGATGCACAAAAGGATAAATGATTTTCAAGAAATAGAGCTATTATTGGGCACATGATCAAGAACACAAGGTGATGCAATGGAATGCTTGACAAGGATAGATCTAGTATCCTTGACTGACCTTTTTCATTTGTTTGATTCTTTTATTACCTAAAATCTGTTGTTTTCAGCTTTGAAACTCGGAGAATAATGAGTCTGCACTTCCCTCTTTCCCCACTTAAATACCAAACTTGATTCGTAGCAGAATTCAAACTCAAGACCGACCACACAACTGGCTGTTGTACTACCTTTGTCATTGAACGGAAGGCCCGAGGGTTTCTTTTTATCCATAGAACAGGAAAATTGTCTTCTATTTATTGATTATTATAGGTAGATAGAAGATGGCATCATAGACCCACAACAATATGTCAAACGAGGGAAATTGTGTTACCACAAACATCAACCTCAGCTCAAGACATCTGAAAGAACATTCTAATACAGTAGCAAGATAATTCACTTAGATATGGAGACATTGATGAAAAGAACTATTAAGACATGAACTACAATTTCCATTGGACCATCATATGTTGATGTAAAGTTCCATAGGACCATCAAATTCTAGAATATACCACTTTGTATTTTACGTATACGAAGTACTTATTAAAGGTATAGACTTACTATTTTCTTTTTCTTTTATGGTGATATTTTAAGTTACTTTTGCAATGGTTGTCTCCAGAAATAAAAAGTTGCCTTGCACCATGACAACATGTGCTGCAGAGGCCCCATCAACCGAACAATTTTTGGCATTATACAAGATTCTAAAATAGTTTCTTGTTCAATCAGTAGTATTTCTTACTTCTACAAAGGGAATTGAAAGCTACTCTGCAAATTACAAAAAAGCATACATAAAATATACACATAAAATTGTTGTTTTCAAGCCACCAACCTCAATTCAACTGTTCTGATAAGAACAGTTATACTTCTGATAACAACAACAGTTAGTTCAACTAATTTAATAAAATATGCCTAAATGATTTCCATCAAATCAAACAGATTGCCTCCTTAATAAATTTGAAATTTATGAGTTCTTAACTGCCACCGAACCCATAACTTGTCTTAGTTTTTTTTACATAGATTTTCTAATACAAATACAGGGTCTAAACAAAAGCTAACTCCGCCCCTGATTAACATAAGCAAGAATCTGACAAACTCAAGAGTTTCACAATCAAAATTCAGAAAAATGTTAACCATCAATTGGTAAAGACACCAACTTTTCCATTTTTTTCACTACCCAAAGGAAAGAGAAGCAATAAAAAAGCACAAAGGAACAGAATAAATGTTAAACAACATATATAACAGAGTTTTCTGCTGTAAAATCAAGAAACAGAAGAGTAATAGAATGGTACCAAAATCAGGAAAGCTATTAACAGACTTGAGTTGGAGATCAGTAGTGGGTTTATCTTTGATAGGTGATGGAATCACAAGCTTATCATTTTTAGAACCAAAAAAAGGACGAAATTTCATGGCTGATTCAGAGTCTTTGTGAACTGATACACATGAACCCATTTGCTAAAAAACACAACCACCCTCTTTGTTACAATCACAAATTAATCCATGAAAACAAAATTTGTGGAATAGAAAGAGCAAAAGTGAAGTAGAAGTGAGAGAATACTGAAAACAGGGGAATAGCAAAGGGCAATGTTGCGTTACTCATAAAGGCATAGAAAAATTGGGACTTGAAAGCGAAGTTATTGGTTGGGATGAGTAGGATTGGTCCCACTCCAAAAATTGGAATCATTATAATTTACTGTGCCTTTGGCTTCCCATATATAGTGTTTAGGATATTATTATTCTTTTACTTATTATAAAAGTAAAAGAATACAAGAACAGTAGAACCAGGTGAATGATGAGCGGGAAAAGGTCTATGAGTGGGAACTCAAATCATTGATTCGATTAGTATAAATTTATCACTTAAAAGGTTTGGTGTTTCTTATTAAATATAATAATATAGATACGGGGTTAAATTCTAATCTTTCATTATAAGGACATAGATTACAAACATCTCACCATATCCTAATGAAACATGCAATCTTTGTAGTTTTGACTATGAAATTAATTTGATAGTCCTTGACAAATGTTTCATATCTTATTTATAAAATATTTTGGTTTTTTATAAATAAAGAAACTGGAAATGACACACAATTTTTTTTTTCACAAATTGTTTTTAATCCATTCAAATTATAAAAAATATAATGTTCTTCCGGAATTATATGCCGTTTACAATTATTATCATGTGATGGCTACACAGGAATGTGGTTGGCAAAGTGGCAAGTCTATGGCTTCAGCTTTGTCCAGATTCCCTTTTTTCTTAAGTCTACTTTTTGCTGCTGGGAAAATGTCTTATTGTGAATTTTCTTTTTTCTTTTGTGGTTTTTACCCGTGTGGGAGAATTATAAAGAAAACACTTTTTGGTATAATTTCTTGGTACTTTGATACTCAAGTTGTGTTTCACGTTTAGGAATAAACGGGTGTACATATTTCTTTACTAGACGAAAATGATTTTATAACTATTTTTTGTATATAATTTTCAGACTTTTATATAATATACAATGATATAGGATTAAGAGTAAATTTGTCAAGGGCTAAAATCAATTGACCTCATGTTAACCATAAGTCTTGGGTTCAGCCCAAAGAATACTTTATTTTTCAAAATAATATTTTCGGGGAGAAAAGATATGTAGTTGAGGGGATGGTGACAACATTAAATAGAACATTTGTTTTTCCGCTCTGTCTTTTCTACAAGGGCAATACGCAAATTAAATGAACATGGATGCATGGTGTTTAATAGTTTGGTCCTGACACTGCGAAGTCGTAAATTTGTAACTACCCTATCCTGCTGCAAGAATAAGACATGCAAGTAATATGGTCTACTTCTATTAAACGTAAGTTCTATATAGTATTAAAGCCTTATCTACTGAACTTTATTACTCCTTCAAACAAGTAGAAAAAAAAAAAAAAAAAAGGTTGTATATATAGAACTTTATTTCTGTCGTCTCTATTTAATTACGAGTACAAATATATACTTTCTATAACAAAGACTCGCATATAACAACAACTTGTATATAACAGAAGTTTTTCGGAACCGATTTTTTATGTTATATTTTACTTATAATAATAGCATTTCACCTATAACAAAGAATACAAATGCTAACTTTATAACAATACGCTCTTTGTAAAATTACCCTCCATATAACAGCTATCTTCTTTTTTTGGTAATATAATAATTGACCATCTTTATAAAAATAGAATATTCATGATTACTAATAATAAGCGTATAGATTTTGACCAAATATTTGATCATTTCATACACTATTTATGACAAAAAATATCATATAAATATGTATATTTTCATTATGAAACGATTGTCCTTCATTGTACAAAGTGTGATTAAGCTTAGAATTTGATAAATAAAAATGAAAATTAGAATTTATGCCTCTTTTTTGCCTATAACAGAACTATTATTTAAATGTGAAATCTAATAGGTGTATAATGGTTCTCTATAACAATGGTGAAAAATTTACTCCACGATGCTTGTTATAGAGAGGTTTGACTGTAGTTGCTTATTATCTGTATAGATAAAAAATGAAATTTTAAAAAGTCTACGTCGATATATAGTGTAAAACATTGATGAGAATATGATAGATAACAGTTTCTTTACTATCCTAATTGAAGTGACGAAAGATATCAAGCTAACTTTCAAATGAAAATTCTGAATTCATAATTTCAAAACAAAATAAGTTTAATAATAAAAATATTAAATATTGAACTCGATTAATTTTAAATTTTAAATAGGCTTATGCATCTGTCTATATGTTAGCCCTCGAATTGAACCTGAGCAATACTTATGATTATGACTCGTGAATCCTAACATATAATTACTGATTTAGTTTCATTCCGCTTTATCAATCACTGCTAATTTGACCATCAACGAGAAGCCAGTAGTAGCCTATTTGATTCATATAATTACTGATTTAGTTTCATTCCGCTTTATCAATCACTGCTAATTTGACCATCAACGAGAAGCCAGCAGTAGCCTATTTGATTAATACTTTTTGTTAGGGGTGTACAAAGTAAACCGACAAACCGCACCAAACCGATAAACCGAGAAAAAAACCCGACTAGTGGTTTGGTTTGACTTGGTTTGGTGTTGAAAAAATAAACCCGACCATAATTGGTTTGATTTGATTTTAGCTAAAAAAAGTCAAATCGAACCAAACCAACCCGACATTACATGTATTCAGTTTTTAAAATATTTATTTGTAATGTAATTTATAAATATTTCTTAAATTTTTTCGTAGTTTTTTATCTATTATCATATTATTCGAGTCAACTTAAATTTTGAATGTCATAAGTTTATATCATATGGATGTTAATGTAACTCAAATAAAATCAAACCAAAACCAACTCAACACTAATGCACAAAAGAAATTCAATCTACCACTAAGAATGACAATAATGTTGGATATCTATTCTTTAATTTTGTATAATTGGTTTAGGGAATGAAAATACATAGCTGAAGTTTTTTTCCTTTGTCATGTAACTAATACTTGTTAGCTGTACTTATTTTAGATGACTTAGTATTTTTAGATTATGGTCATTTTCTTTAGGCTTATTAATTAGCAATATCTATTTTAACCGATTTTATTATCTTTTGTTGAATATTTAATACAATGTCATCACTCTTACTCACATTTTATGTTATTTTCTTAAAAACACCTTAATTATATAGTTATATCTTACTAGACTAAAGAAATATTTAAAGAATGTTTGGATGGAGAACTTATGCCTATAAAAATTTATTTGCACTTATAAAAATTAAAAAAAATAAGTTGGGGTAATCTAACTTATTTTTTTTTGCTTATAAGCTTTAGATAATTTAAGTCAAATAATTATTATTTTTTTGAGAACTTATTTTAAGCACAAAATAATTTTAAGTTTGTAACCAAAACATTTCAAAAAAAAAAGTTCGAAAACGGTATTTATAAGCAACTTATAAGCCAATCCAGACGGGCTCAAAGTAAAAGTGTATATGTTTTGTATCAAGACTATTCCGGAAAAAAAAACCCGAAAAACCCGAGAAAATCCGAGGTTGAAAAACCCGAATTTTATTGATTTGGTTTGGTGTATAAATTTTAAAACCAGACGCAATTAATTTAGTTTGGTGTTTAAAAAATTCGAACCAACCCGGTCCATGTACACCCCTACTTTTTGTCTGTTGTTATTTGCATTAGTTGAATTAGGTGTTGGAAGAAATAAGTGGGAATTCTGATAGAAGGTGCCACATGAACATGTGATAGTAATTTGCAATGTCATTTTCAGAAAGGATGATATTTTAGGCAGCTAATTGACAAATGGATAGGAATCAGTCCCCCACCCATGTACACCTATTCATTCAGCCGACTTGCTAATGTTATAACCCTTTGGAGTGGGTGTTTTTATTTTATAGTCTATTAGAAATATTATTTTAGCTATATCTTTTTTTTTTTAACGGGTTTTAATTTTGAAAATAGAATTGCCTTTGACAAGAAATAATTTATCCTTCAAAGTGGACCTCAATTTAAATTAGTCGAGTCTCATAGGAGATATCAGATACCGGATAAAAAACCTAACAAAAAAGTAAAAGATAGCACATGTGATCGATAACTAAAACACACACAAAATTAAAATATTATGTGTTCCATTCAAATTATAAGTGATCATAAGAAATTATCTTTTCAGTAAAGAGTT
Source organism: Lycium ferocissimum (assembly GCF_029784015.1). Classification (NCBI taxonomy): domain Eukaryota; kingdom Viridiplantae; phylum Streptophyta; class Magnoliopsida; order Solanales; family Solanaceae; genus Lycium; species Lycium ferocissimum. The sequence continues at coordinate 31,830,737 of NC_081352.1, read as the reverse complement.
GGACATGAAATTAAAGGTTCAACGCAAGTCCATTTTTTGTTATCAGCTTGAAGTTATTACCGACAAATAAAATAAAAATTATACAATCAAGTTAGGTATTACATAACAACTACTTTCTGAGTGATATCACACGCTAGCTCTCACGTGTTAAAATGACAATGATATAAAAAATCTTTACATAATCTAACCGATAAAGATAACTGATAAATATCCAACCGACTCATACGAAACTGAAAAGGACTCATTTTGTTGATGCCTGTTGCATCCTTACTCTAGATCTCATCCTTTACGATAATGCTTTTCCAATATTAGGAGTATTTTATAAATATATGTATATAAAATATTTTTCAAATTGATTTGTGAAATATAAATTACTACTCTTTAAAAATACTTCTCCGACGAGCATGTCTCAAAATAAATAAATTTTAGATTCTCGGTCAAACTGGATATTAGTGAAGGATAAAAGAGGAAGTTTATCCTTTTGAGGAGAAAACAATAATATCACTGGCCAGAATGGCGCCTGATCATCATGTGTAGTAGCCAGTAGGAGCTAAATTTAAAGTTCCTCCATATTAACTTAAAATTGCCACCTAGTTTAGTCTTCTCACATGTACTATTAAGTCCTTTAAATCATGTAGGATTATTGTTGAAGATTTACTTAAACAAGAGGCAGCACCATAAAAGAGATGGGTTGGATAGGTGAGACTTGAGAGAGGCAGAGAAAGCAATAACTGAGCTTAGTCCCTTTGCTCTTTGATTAGTCGATGACTTTTATTTGATAGGCAATGGACATATACGCACCAGCGCCACGACGCACCTCTCACTGCCTAATGACAAAGCTAGGAAAATACAAAACATAAGCATAAAAGATAAAATATCACATTTAGACTTTGTTTGAGTTAGTCGATTAAAAATGACTGCTAAGTGAAAAATATGTTTTGATTATGATTGTATAAATAAATAGTTACATATTTAGGTAGAAGTGTTAAAAATTATAATAAACTGCGAACGCATCTATTTTTGGTTGTTTAAGCGAAAGTTCAATGTCAATCCTTTGATTTTGGGCGAACTTTTTACTCTTAATATATATTGTAGGGGTTAAAAAAAAAAAGAGCTGTCCAGCCCAAAAAGCATCTAGTGTTAGCAGGGTTTGTAGAAGGGTCGCACCTTAAGAGTGTGATGTAAACAGCCTATCATAATACAAATATTAATGGTTGTTTTTACGGCTCGAACCCATGACCTATAAATCACATGGAAATATATATTGTATACTAATAACGAATTTCTTGGACTACATAATCAATTGGATATTGAATAAAGACACATCTGTACACTATGAGTTTCTCAGTTCTTACTCATCAGTACTTACCACTCACCAGTCACCACTCATTAAAGGAAAATAAATAAAATGCAGTCGGCACAATACTGAAACAAATGTTCAAAACATTGTTGCCTACTTGCCGTGACCGTGGGTTTCTCTCGGCTTATTACTAAGCCAGTAAGCCTTATGTTGTCAGGATCATTTTTCTTCCACTGAAAATGCCTTGAGGCCCTACCTTATATGATTGATGGCCTGCTCTCAAAATATCTTTACTTCATTTTGCTCCTATTTCTCCCAGTAGTCAAAGAGTCATACTCGTTCCACCCTCACTTACGTAACAATACTGTTTGATTAGATATGAATTCCTAAAAAAAAAAATAAAAAAAAAAATTGAAACTTGCGTTCTGAAATATGCCATAAACATTTCTTTTGGTAAGTAATAATTCTATTCACCAACTCAACAAAAGAAAAATAGAGGAATAAAGAAAAGCTGACTTTTAACACCATCCTAACTTCAGCAACTAACAACTAATACAACAATATTAATAATAACTACGCATCAATTCCAATCAAGTTGAAGTCCACTAAGCAACTAATAACAAGTATGTAAATATTTTTGTATACCCACTAATTATTTGTGGCTATTGTATTCCGACATAAATAATATGCATAAATAATCCCTCCGTCCTAAAGAGATTGTCTTACTTTCCTTATTAATTTGTCCCAAAAAGATTGACGCATTTTTATATTTAGAAATAATTTAACTTTATGAGATAATTTACAGCAACAAACATAAGTAATATACATAAATATATGTTTAACACGAACAATTTTGATATGGATTACAGTGAGCAAAATTGAAAAGAATCAGTGGGTCAGTGTTTGGGCATCTTCACGGTTCAGTGCATGTTCAGTATCGCTTAATTTGCAGGTTTGGCCTTCGCTGGGGTGGTCTTTAATTTTTGGCCCTCAAATTGGTCCAAATTCTATATGGACAGAATTCTGCTTCGCGATTTTTTTTAAAATTTTTTTATTGAGCTGGAGTTCGAACTCACAACCTCGGGATATTAGGCAAAGGACAAAACTTAAAGACCGCCAATTTGAAGGGTGAAAATTAAAGACCACCCCAAATGAAGGACGATCCGCGCAAAAAAGACTTCAGTATCTACACGAGACAATTGGGCATTTTTTTTGCACGGATTGCCCTTCTTTTGGGGTGGTATTTAAATTTTGTCCCTCATATTTGTGTTCTTTAAGTTTTGCCCTTCGCTTGGATACCAGAGGTTCTGGGTTCGAACCCCCGCTCAGGTATAAAATAAAAAAATAATTTCGCAAGGCAGAGCTGGGGGGAGTGTATGCCGGATCCGGCATACAATCCTTAAGGAAAAAAAGTTATGCCGGAGGGGGCAGACTTTGCCTTGAGACATATATTTTTTTTTTTTTTACTTTTCAAGGCAAACTTTTAATTATGCCTTAAGGAAAAGTTCCGCCTTATGGGGCATACTTTTAGTTATGCCTTAACTAAAAGTGTGCCCCATAAAATATAACTAAAAGTATGCCCCATAAGGCGGAACTTTTCCTTAAGGCATAACTAAAAGTTTGCCTTAAGGAAAAGTTCTGCCTTATGAGGCATACTTTTGGTTATGCCTTAATTAAAAGTCTGCCCCATACGGCATAGTTTCTTAAGGAAAAGTTTTGCCCCATAAGGCATAACTAAACTATGCCGAGGAAAAGTTATGCCCCTCAAGATAACTTTAGTTTTTCCTTAAGGACTTTATCTGCGGGATCCCAAGACATACACTCCCTCCACCCTTGCGAAATTATTTTTTTATTTTATGCCTCGAGCCGGGTTCGAACCCGTAACCTCGTGTATCAAGTGTAAGCAAGAAAACTTAAAGACCACAAATATGAGGGGCAAAATTTAAAGACCGCAAATATGAGGGGCAAAATTTAAAGACCACCCCAAAAGAAGAATTGCCCACAATTGGGCTGTTATTTTTGATGGATTACTTTGGAAATAGTTTCAACCAGCCCACCATAAAATTAAAGTCGATCGACCTGTTTAATTTTGGGCCCGGATTATTTATCAATTTTGTCCAATTTCCCAACGGTTGCTTCAAATAGAGGACATGTGAGTCTAGAAGTGTCAAAATGGGCTGATCTAGTCAGTCCTCGCGGGCTATAAGAAAATTCTTCTTTTCATGCGCGTATTGTACATAACTCCCACAAAAACTTCTTTTAGATGCGATCAGGTTAATTAAGCGCATACTTGGGTCATTAGTTTAGTCAATACAATCCAAAGGACTAGTGCACCTATAGTCTTTCATGCAGAAAGCAACCCATAGAAGCCTTCTCATTTGGAATACAGTTCACGAGAAAAAGGACAGGTCCAATTCATTCAAATACGAAGGCTATTTCGTGAGTTTAGACGAAAGTGAGGAAGAACAGATTATCGATATCGGTATTGGGATAGTGAAAAATGCATTGATTGATAGCACATTCTAGCCTCCCTGCCCCGCAAAGATAGCGGTAAGATCTCCGTACATCCTACCCTCCCCAGATCCCACTTGTGAGATTAGAGTAGTAATCTTTAATTCTGGTAAAGTTTTTATAGTTATACAAATGTTACAACACATTTAAGATCACTAGTTTCAAAAGTCTTATCGTCACACAAAGGTTATGATAGGTTTAAGATCACAAGTATAATTTTTCTATTTTTAATCTTAAATTTCGTGCTAACTTGTCCTTTACCAAAACAATTTGAAACATGCCTTGCATGCGTCAATAATTAATAGCCACTGTTTAGAATTAATTATCGATATTGTATGTATAGATCCCTGATACATAATGAAGTGACTAAACAAATCAAAGTATATAGATTTACCATAGAAAGAATGTGCCATCATTTATCATTATTACAAAGTTAACAAAGAAACCCAAGTTCTAAACAATGTGATTAGTGATAAATGACGACAAAGAACTTGATATGTAACTAGCAACGCATCATGATGACAAATTCATCAAAATTGAGCAAACCATCACCATTGATATCATATCTCGCAATCATTCCTCTGCACTCATCAACAGTTCTCTTCTCCCCTAACCTATCAAGCATTCTCTTTAAACTTTCCGGTGTGATGCATCCACACCCTTCCATCTCATACATCCTAAATGCCTCCTTCATTTCGTTGGCCTTCTCTTCTTCGGTCCCACCATCTTCCACTAATCTCAAGAAATCGTCGAAATCCAATAAGCCATCGTTGTCCGAGTCATAGGCCGCGACCGCTGCCTCTGCCTCGTCCAACGACATGTCTTTACCTATCATATGTACACATTGTTGCAACTCGGACGCTGATATTTTCCTGTCCCCGTTCTCATCAAGGTGGTCGAAAAGTCGTTTGTACTGTTGCTGGTGGTATCCTTCCATCGTTAATTATAAGGAAATGAGAGAATATATGAATGACTAAAAGAAATAGATAAAAAATATGTTTGTTGATCCTGAAATTGAGGGGGGAAAAGAAATCTAAGAATGGGACGAACAGCGATCCTTCTATCCTTGACTAAATGTTGCTGGTTTGAAGGGAATGGAAAAACTCTTATTAGGAAAGACTTTCACTTTAATGTGCCTTATAGTATATTGAGAATAAGTTTCAAAAAAGGTAAGATCAAGATCTCGAAAGATGAGTTCCTTCTATTCTTAACAAAAGGTTTCGAATTTGAGAAGAATGGGAAAATTCTTTCTATTCTTAACCAAAGGTTTCGAAATTGAGGAAAACGAAAAAACACTAAGGAAAGAGTTCCCCTTTAATGAGCTTGAGAAATAACAAATATGGATTAACCGGATCGTATAGATTCTGAATACCGAATGGTTAAAGTCGAAAAAGAGAAGAAACTTATATATGCCCTCTTGTGTTGATTGTGAGTTATTCCTTGTATATAAGAGAGTACTCAGCCAATAATAAGACTAAAAGAAAGTAGAATAGAATTCAACTTCGTACTGCGATGAAACAGATACCAATATATCATATATATATATATATATATGATATATGCATGTTTGAAAGTTGATAAGCGGCAAAGTAAAATTCCGCGTGGCGTGAAGGGAGATTAATATAAAGGTGTGTTTGGTTTAATTTGGTTAATAAATTTCCTACGTGTTAGGCTTCGAGAAATCCACGAACCAACATAGAAGTATCTGTGAATGTTCCAAGTTATGTAGAAGAAGAAGATGAAAGTCAAACTGGAGAAGAAAATGTAAAAAGTCAAATATCTTAAACTGTTTTTTTCTTCTATGGGCGGCTGTGGTGAACCCTACAAATACCTAAAAAGAGAGTTTTCTCAGCCCTTATATTGGGTGTAAAGTCCGGATTCAACGTATCCAAAGTAAATCAGTTACTGATGTTTATCATAAAAATTTACCTGTATTTATCGACCCGATTATGTAAATATTCTTTAAAATGATAGAACTTGAACCCCAAAATTCGAGGTTATCAATCAATAATTATTAAATAAAATTACCTCTAATTACTTATAAGATGACGGTAATTAACCAATTATTTTTTTACACGATCAGTGATTAGCGTCATTAATTAATTTGAATCTTACGAGCCGTTTATAACTACTGTTTGTCACACAAACATGTATTTATATTTTCATTAATAATATTGTCTACTATGTCTTTTGAATTTAAACCATGTTGGCTGTTGCTATATGAGAATAGGGGTGTTCATGGTTCGGTTTGGGTCGGTTATTGATTAAAATCATAACCAAATCAATTTAGTCGGTTTTTAAATGTTTAAAACTATAACCAAACCAAACCAAATAATAACTACCGGTTTGGTTCAATTTTTCGGTTTAAGACTAGCAGCCATGAGACTTATTAGTAAAACATTAAAAAGTTGAAAAAAACATGTCTTTTTTTGGTTCAAACGATAACTTTTATTTATAGTTTAAGGTGGAACATACATCATAGAAACATTTTCACTATTAGTGATAGTGTAGTACTCAAGTTACCCTAAGTTGCTAAACTATTACATATAGAGCTAAAAACTAACTTAGTAGTGGCTGCACCATTTTTGTCATCTTAATACACATACCTGGAAATAAAGTAGAGCATAGGAGATTTTAGTTGTTATTACAAACATACATATTAATTAAACATAAAAACTACCTAAAATTAAAATGAAAATATATGAAATAAAAAAAATTTGTGTAATGATCCCAAACTTTGGGGCAGTACTTACATTTTGCCCTCAATTCTCCCATTTTATTAAAAAAAATTTGTGTAATGATCCCAAACTTCAGATGTTTTTCTATCATTATCCCCAAGGCTAGGGTCTCACTACAAAGGAGTTGATCTTTTCTCGCTTTTTAGGAGGATTACCCGCGAAGAAGTATTAGGGCATTACCGCATGTGCTTGAAGTTACGGCAAATGCGTGATGTTCTTGATGTATCTTCTACAGGAACCCCCAAATCTACAACTTCTGTCCTTTTCATATGAAAAATATTAGAAGTTTAGGACCCATTCAGACAAGAAAAAAGAAAAGTATAAATTCGAAAAAAAGAAGAAACAACCTAAAATCAAACGGCTGACAAAGAAAGGCTAAAAATTTAAGTTAAAGACATTAGACTCTAACGTGAGCTTCTGTTAGTAGGTTTACACTTAACACTTAAAAGAGTTAAAAGACATAAACAATCATGTGAAATAAGTAGACCAAAAATCAAATTAACGATTAAAAGGTATAAAATATTCATAATTATTTATGAAAAAAATAATATTATACATATAAATAATTATAAAATTTATGTATATAATTTATCGGTTTGGTTCGGTTATTTATTCGGTTATTTTTTAATAGAACCATAACCAAACCAAATATTATCGGTTTTTAAAATTTAAAACCAAATCAAACCAAACCAAACCAAATGTCGATTTTTTTATTCGGCTTGGTTAAAATTTTCGATTTGGTTTTGGTTTTAACCAAAACCGTGAACAGCCCTGTATGAGAACACGATATCTTGGGGTGGAATCGTAAAAGCTACGATTCAAACCAATCAAATCAGAAACGGATAATCTCTTAAAACCTATAATTACACGATCCTACTATTATATGTTCCTTCGGAACGCATATTTCAACACAATATTAATGGTAAAAATAGAAATGTAAATTCCAATGACTGAAAGTACTGCTTGTCGACGTAACAATGTTATCTCCACAGATATGATATGCTTGTCAAAGCTGTAAACTGCAAAACTAGTTTTATTCTCATAACATTATTATGATGCATTCATGTTGCTTTCTTATTCAAATTGGAGCAAATTAATAAAGGAGTACTTAATATATAGAGGATTTAAATAGAGAAGAGGGATGGATGTGTGTAGAGAGTCATGAAATAGTAGGTATAGGCATGATTCTTATGGATGAAGCACGGCTGTTAGTAGGTGTTTGGCTATGCGTTTTCAAGCCATGACCCCAAATCGGCGTTTGGACATACATTTCACTCATGGTTTCAAATCCCAATTCATCCAAAAAGGCATGATTTGGGGTTTGAAACCATGATTTCAATTTTTTTAAATATAAAATTTTACCCATAAGTTTATATTTTGTAAAAAAAGACCCATAAGTTGGTAGATATCTTTAACAATTACCCCATCAATCATTTACCAATCTCATTAACTTCCACCAACCTTTATTTATGTCTACCAACCTTTAATTTATGTGGGAGGATTGTATTAAAGAGTAGTTAGATTACTATTCATGTTAAATTTTCGTTTTTATTGAACTAAAATTTGATTAATTGATGTTGTATTTTTTAGAAAGGCCTTCTAGTAGTGTAGTAATTTTGTTATGAATAATGATTTGCTCATTTGGTAAGATTGTATAAGAATTGAGAATGTTTTGATAGTTTCACAATTTGCGGGGCTTTTATGTCTATAAGAGAAAATACAACTTAAAATATTCAAATTGCATGTCCAAACATGGTTTGAAACCACGCCAAACGGGGCCTTAGTTTATATGTCATTTTTCATACCATTGACACACATCGAATAGTTAATTTCGTTGAACGTGTTATGCATTGGACGGTTCATTTCATTGTAGCTAAACAAATCGATCGTTCATATGAATTTTGACCATAACACAATTTTCTAAGCTTTATATTGATTGCTATAGTCCTATAATAACTACAGCTATAAGGGCCAGCTTTGTTAAGTGTTCCAAGAAATAATTGTTTAACCAGCATTGTCAATCAAAAAGATCTTGATAAACAAAAAACACTACAAACCCAAGTATTCAACAAATACACACAAATACTCTCCAAATATAGTTTTTCAAAAATTAATTTTTTTTAATGCTAATCAAAAACAAAATCTAAACGTTTAAAGGTTTTTTGGTAGTCAAGGATAAAGGAACTAATCCAAGGATAAAATATACTCACTCTGTTTCAATTTATGTGAACTTTCTATATTTGGGAACAATTTACCTTTATGCAATGATGTATATCCACAAAAAATATACTCCCTCCGTTCACTTTTACTTGTCCAGTATTCCAAAAATGGATTTTCACTTTTACTTGTCACTTTTAGCATATCAAGACAAGACAGTTTATTTTTTCCTGTTTTACTCATAGTATTAAATACTCACTTCAAATCATTTTTAAAAATCCAATAAAAATATGCACCAAGTAATATGAGATACATTGGTAAATTATGCAGTTCATTTATTATTTCTTAAGGGTGTGCATAGTCAAAAGTGGACAAGTAAAAGTGAACAGAGGGAGTATGTAACTCATTTAACACCACAAGTTTAAAAGTCTTCATTTTTTTTCTTAAATTCTGTGCCCAGTCAAATGAGTTCACATCAATTGAAATGGAAAGAGTAGGAATATTGTTTTTTCTCGTATTTGGTTGAATTTTTCTATTTCGGAATATGTAGTATCGGGATTATTTTGTATTACAATGTTTTTATTCCATATTTATACTACGTATCTCAAAATTAGCTAATCATTGGATAGAACATTAAAAACAAATGTCTTTCTCTTAAAACTCATCTTCCAAAAGTCCTTTAAAGAACCACCTAAGTTAAGTTGAAAATAAAAGTTTATCTAAATTTTTTCATATTCAAACCGAACACAATCTTATGAATTATAGCTTGTATATCTCATTGAATGATCAAACCAGTGAGGATTTATACAATCGATATAATTCTACATGAATGAACTAAATGGACAAGATGCAATAAAATGGTTAAAGTTTACATGAAGAATTATATGTTGAAGAAGAGTAAATTCATGGTAAAGTAGGTGCGGTGCATGTGCATGCAAAACCGGTGGACGCGGTCGAGAAGGAACAAATACATTTACAGACACTCCACGTGTCAGCTAACCACATACTTTCTCTCCCAGTCGTGTGGAGCGCAATTTCCCCCTTCTCATTAATCACGAATTCACGACAAATACAAATAAAATGGGACCCAACACAAATTCAACTCCCTCCACCGCTCCTTGCTTTACACGTGACATCCAACCAATGGTATTCCCGTAAATAGTCCCCATATTCAGGGTCAATATTTCTCTCTCGGTCGCGTGGAGTGTAATTTCCCCCATCTACTCCCATTCACTTTTACTTATCCACTTTAAATTTTTCACATTATTTAAAAAATAATAAATAAAATATATAATTTATCAATATATTCATATTAAGTAATACATATTTTTATTAAATTTAAAAAATAATTTAAAGTGAGTAATTAATACTATAAGTAAAATAAAAAAATAAAATTATTTTATTTTAATATGTAAACGTGAAAATTTATTTTTAAAATATTGAATAAATAAAAGTGAACGGATGGAGTATTCATTAACACAATTCCATTTCCTCACCTCATGGCATTCTCGTAAATAATCACACTTTCAGGGGTCAATGTTTCCCTCAACCCTCTTCGTTTCTCTAAAACCCCAATTCGCTTTCCTTTTAGAATCCCTCTTTCTCTCTCTCTCTGTTGCTGCGGCGATGGCATTGCTCAGCCGTATGAGAGCGGCGGCTCAGCCACTTATTCACACTTCTCCTCTCCGTTCTTTCGGATCAGCTGCGGCGGCTCAGTTAGCTGACTATGATTACGATGATTACGAGTACTACGAAGAGACACGTGTAATGGAGGAATCTGAGGGATCAGTTCCAAGAAGGGGAGTGCAGTGGGTGATTATGGGTGATCCAATGGCACAGAGACACGTGTATGCACAGTGGCTATCGAAGCTTCTAGATGTTCCTCATATTTCAATGGGTTCACTCGTTCGTCAAGAGCTTCACCCTCGTTCTTCTCTCTATAAAAAGGTTCCAATTTCTATTCATGTTTGCCTTAGTGAGCTTTAAATCTATCTGCAATGAAAAGTGAAAAGAAAATAAAATGTACTTGGTCTTATTATTCATATAATTGATCCATTCTAATTTGAAATTAAAGTATAAAAGCTTTTTTTTTTTCTGCTGAAAAAAGTATACAAGTTTGATTAAACTGGTTTAAATTTTAGTTCTATTAGTTCCTCTGTTTTAACTTTATAAAAAATAAATGTGTCAAACCATTTAATTGTTGGTTTGATTAAGTGAAATGCTGCCTTAGTGAGGTTTAAATATATCTGCAATGTAGAATGAAATGGAAAATTGTTCTTTTAAGTTATTAGTTGGTCTTATTTTTGTCAATTAATAGAAAGAAATGAGCTTGAATAGAGGAAATGAATACCAAGAGATTCACATATTGATCCATGCTAGTTTGGTGTTGAATATAAAAGCTTGATTGAGTTGTTTTCTTATTTCTATTACTTTCTCTGTTTCAACTTTATCAAAACTATTTTTTTTTTTTTTGATGACATGGGAACCCGCAGCCGCTACCCTTCGGGTGCGCACAGGGTAAACTCAGCTCCTGTGCAATAGCTCGCTGCTTTATCAAAACTAAATTAACTGAGCCAATAATTACTTTCTCAGTTTAATTGAGCCAATAATTAATGGTTTGACACTGTGCTTTTTTGAAGAAGTTAACTTTATCAAAACTAAATTAACTTCTTCAAAAGAGCACAGTGTCAAACCATTAATTATTGGCTCAATTAAACTATTGATTTCTTTTTTCAAATGCAATTACATACTTAGAAACGACACACTCTTAAGTTACAATTTATCATTAGAATACTTGAAAGATGGAGTAATTTGTAAAAGAATATTCATTTTGACCTCTGAATTCTTTTTGAGTACTTTCTTTTGCTTTGAAATATTCTCGTGCTACACTTTCTTTTTTTTTTTTTTTGGGTTTTTGTTTGTTTAACCCAATTATATCTTTCATTTTTGTGTATGGTTCAATGAAGATAGCGGATGCTGTCAATCAAGGAAAGCTTGTCCCAGAAGAGGTTATATTTGGCTTGTTGTCAAAGAGGCTAGAAGAAGGATATTGCAGGGGTGAAAGTGGATTCATCTTGGATGGAATTCCTCGATCAAAGATTCAAGCTGTAAGTATAGCCTCCATCCGTGTGGACTTCATTGTAGTGACACCTTTTTCTTGTTACTGTAGTTCCTTCCATTTTCTTTTGAGGGTTGAGACGAGCAGCTAAAACTTCATGCTTCACATATTGGTCAAGAATGATTCTGTTGGTGTTAAATACATAAATATATTATGTTGTTTCTGGTTATTCAAGTCTTATTTGAAAATTTGAGTTAACTGGTACTAGTTTCAACTTAAAACTGGTTTGTTGCCTGAAAAAGAACATAAATTTTCATGTAGGATGGAGGAATTTTTTAATAAGAAACTGTGAAAGATTGTGATTTTCTACATTCTGAAATCCTGATTCTGTGTCCTTAGATGGATAGTGTTTGGGGTAGATAATGCACTTTATTGTGATCTGTATGTCTTGGCTACAAGTTAGGTTTTCTTAATCCACTAATTTGTTGACTTTTAGTGTTCTGGACAGAATAATAAAATATAAACTTGTTAATAAAACTTTGAAAGGGAATTTTATCATACGTCTCTCAGACTTTGTTCAAAGTCAAATGATTCATGTCGAACAGATGATGGAAATTTCATAACTTCTGGTTTATTCTGCAGGAAATCCTGGACAAAAATGTGGACATAGATTTAGTTCTGAATCTTAAGTGTGCAGAGGATTTGGTGTCAAAGAAAGATAAAAGCACTGGCCTTTATCCACCTCTGGATTTCCTCCGCAGGGGCACTTCTGGAATTAATATGAGTCGGCAGCCAGAGGCTGGTCATTTTAGGCCTTCAAGTATAATGGATGATGTCTCGAGGAAGAAGCTGCATGTGCATGCGGAGCAGGTACCTATCTGTTGCTGTAAATTTTACAGTTGCCGATACTCTAAAAATTTCGGTGTCATAATTTGAGATGAATAGAATTGTAGATTGGCTCTCTTAGCATTCAATGAATAGGGCTATAGATTGCCCTTCTTAGCATACTTGATGTGTATTAATACTAGTCTTACTGAATTAGACATGCAAATGTGCATGTACATCATCTGCTTCAAAATGCCATTCTTGTAGCACTTCCTTTAAGGATAAAGCAAGTCAAAGATCTTTTGCTTGATAGCCTATATACTGAGTACCTGATCGTTAGTTGAACTAACCAATGCTGAAATGGTTTATATATGTCTATGCCATATTGTGCTGGAACTTTTGGAACTCACCTCATCTTCTTCATGTAGTTTTACTTTTGTTGGTGCTGAATATCTAAAACAAGCTACATTTTTCAAGAGTGATTGCTTATGTACCTACTGTGTCCGTATCCTGCAATTGTGATGTATATGAATTGTGTGTTCATTGTTGATCAACGTGTTTAAATATGAGGTTTGATTTTTCTTTCATCTAATAGAACTATAAAACTAATTGCATGATCTCGGATCAAAACTTTCTCAGCTCACATTTTGTCGCTAGTGAGCATCCTAAAGGTGGCTGTACGAGTCATGACTCAGTATTTTCTCAGTTATAACAACAAAATCAACTAATACACATCATCATTCTGTCTTATTTAGGTCAAGCCGCTGGAAGAATACTACAGGAAACAGAGAAAACTCCTTGATTTTCAAGTAGCTGGAGGACCTGGAGAAACATGGCAAGGTCTTTTGACTGCTTTGCATCTTCAGCACAGAAATGGAGTTGGTTCTACACAGTTGACTGCAGGATGCTGATTTGATTTTCTGCTGATCTTCATTCTTTTTGCAAGCAATAGTAGATATAGGACATATGAGTGGAACAAACTCTTAAGAGTTTGGGCGGGAATACGCTTAATTTTTCTTTTATTTTTGTTAAAAAGAGTGCAACCTAGTTCTATCTGTAGAAGAGAGAAAACAGTAAGATGCGAACATTAGACAAGCTTACAGTATACTCTCCATAAATAGATTTCTACAAAGCGCATTTTTTGTGAATGCTTATGTTGTGTGTAAAACATCAAATCCATGGAAATGCTACGTTTATTAGCTATTTATTGATTGCAACCCATATGGATTCTTGATAGTTGTCGTGTTCTGCAAAGTTTGGCTGTAAAAGCCATACATTGCACTTCATTAGTACTTATTATAACGAGACGTTGATATTTGATAGTCCCGTGACTTAATGCTGTATCTATTTCTTGTCTCAGACCATAATCTCATTTAACAAGAGCTGAATTTACCCAGTTTAATTCTTAAAATAAGATGAGATTTCATACCATCTGATTGATATTGCTCGTCAAAAGCAAACTTCAGTAATTCCAGAAATTAAACCTAAAGATGATTAATAATTCCAAAACTTAAGCTCATGGATATGAAAACTAGATTAAGAAGAAATAACACAAGTTCTTGCATTTGGAAAATACTTGATGTAGAACTTCAGTTATAAAAATACTAGGGATCCCATTCAATCATAAACGAACAGAAGATCTTTTAGCTTGCATGAGTAAGCCAAATTTTGTTGTAAGGTAGAAAATGAGAAGGAATAGAGCAGTTGCCTTAGCTGCAAACATTTTTTTTTTCTTTTGAGAAGGTTAGCTGCAAACATTTATTCACAGAAGTAAAGAAGGCACAGATTCTTTTTCACTTTATCAAGTTCATTCATTAAAGGAGCATGTACAGATCAAAATCATATTATTCACTGTTTATCCAAACCTCCCGAAGGAGTTGATACCTAACAGCATTTCCATTTCCGCTAGCTTCTGATATCCTACTGGATTTTACAAGAGGTGAAGTTACAATGCCCTTAGAAATGATAAAGTTCAAATCCAGTTGGTCGAGTTCATCATCGCTTGTGTATGACTTCTTGAGCACTGAAGATCCGCTTCGTCTCAGCTTAGAATGGCGACTAACGTCACCTAATAGACCATCAACTAAAGCTGCTGAAGGTGGCTTATATGCTATAGGAGCTGCTGTGCATGGGTAGCTCATGATAGAATCTTCTTCGCCATCAAAAGTATCCTAACCATAGCAAAATGAACAAAAAGATACTTAAAAGAAGAGCTTAAACTAAGCACGGCAAAATGAACAAAGTCAAAGAGATTAGATGAGCTTACCTCAGAGTTAAGAGCTTCAAGTACAACTTCATGTATTGGATCAGGGCAAAACTCATCCGGGACAAAAACATTAAGAACCCTTCTTATTATGATCGGACCAAATGTGGGACAGACCTGAAGAGTAATGTTCAAGTAGCACCATAGATAACGATAAAGAAAATACGGATACTCGGAATGCAAAATAGAAAATACAGACCTCTTTCCTTATTGTCCTACTTAACAGCATATCCTTTGGAAGCAGCATAAGATCACTCAGTGCGTTAAGGAGATAGAAAAACTCGGAAGAGGAATCATATTCACTCCCATCATCTTCATTATCTACTCTATTTTCATCGTCTACTAAGTTGGCATCACCGCTGCCAACAAGGTCAGTGAGCCATCTGGACCAGTTCCCTATCTGTAATCCACGTAACAGAAACATCATATATCTTTTTCAAAGGATAAATACTAATCTAGAGTTTGCTGAATTGGAAAAGTTCAACCATGACTCTCACCGCATTTTTCAGTTGTGCACCTGCCCCGAAGCTTGCTTTTCCAGCTGGAATGGGAAGCACCTCAGCATCACTGATGGGATCTGATATAGGATCAGAAGGCATCTCATCAGCAGACTCTCGAAGGATAGCATTGAATATAGCCACATCCAATCTAGCCACACATTGTTCCATTATCTGGTTTCCATGAACATTTATTAGCAGCAAGATGGACCAAGATCTAGACCATCACAGTTCAATCCACATTAAACCCATTGAAAGAAAGAAAAACTTGGGGTATGCAGGCGATGCTGGTATTAAAACATAACCAAAACTACCTTTCCCAATAAAAAGAACACCTCTAGTGGAAGTAAGTTCTGCTTGGTTGTCTTTCTTACCATATTACTCCCTCTGTCTCAATTTTGTGACACTCCTTCCTTTTTAGTCAGTCACAAACAGAATGACACCTTTCTATAATTAGTAACAATTGAACTTTAAACTTTACATTTTACCCTTAATGAAATGATTTTTACAGCCAAAAAAAAAAAAAATATCTATGACTTGTTTGGACCACAAGTTTAAAAAATCTTTCTTTCATTCTTAACTTCCATGCCCAGTCAAACACCCTCACATAAATTGGAACAGAGGAAGTATATAACTAGCTATTATAATTAGTTGACAAATTTGACTGAGAAGTACTACAAAGACAGATATCACATGTTATTTTGCCAGAAATTAGATATGGAAGGAAAGGTAGTCAGACCATACCAATTTAGAGAGCAAATGCAAACAGCCACACTCATGTCCTCCAGCTCTAACGGGGCAAATCCTTTCAAGGGCATCTTTCAAGGCCTTCTTCCAAAGATCCAAAGAAGTATTTCCATGCTCTTCAGCAACTGATTTAGACGTCCTACTGCGAGCACTGTTTATCTCAGACCCCATGCCAGTACAGATTGCTGTTGCAGCACCAGACTGCATATGTGGAATGAGAGTCTGAAAAAATGAAAAAACGAATAAAACAAAAGTTGAGTTAGTGGATTGGTAGCGATTCTTCAGGTTCAAAATCAATAAATGACATCTTTAAGATTCAAGTAGGGACCTGCCACCAAATAGATTCAATGATGCGCGAGAATATCCAAGCCTCTATTTTCTCAAGTGCTCTTATAAATGTAACAGGGTCCTCCCAATTGCCTAAACTCTCACAAACGTCATCGCTGACATCATTGTTGGAGTAAGACTCCCACTTAAGTGGAGAGAATTTCTTCTTCTCGTCCTTGACAACAGCTTTTTCAGGCATAGTTTCAGCAGAAGGAGGTAATTGTTGTTGCTCATGGAATTTGGTTATAGTTGCTCTCAGCATCACTGAATTCGATAGCCAGAAAGTTAACCTGTAGGTCAGACAAAATAAGTGAATATGTATAAAGAAAGCGAATAACTGTCTCGTGCATGCATTAAAACCTTAAACTGAGAGAAGTTAACATCTGTTCTTTGATGGATCAGTACCTAGAGATTCATCCATTTGATTTAGGTCTCAGAGATAAGGCATCACATGTCAATATTGCTGAAGACTATTATAATTAAGAATTTTGGATAGCGTCCATTAGGGTAGAAGGTTAGTAGACAGTCGAGCGATTTCTCTTTTTTCTGTGGGAGAGCATGGTTCTAGTTTAGAGCACCTTATCTGCTACCTCTTCTCTTTACCAGTATTATTATCACTATTCTATCATTATCTTACTCTTCAATTTTATTACTACTGTACTTTCTTCTTTTTTTGTAGAAAATACTATTGTAGTGTCTTTTACTTTGGTTATGTTTTGCTGTCAATATTTCTCTTTTCTTCAATCTTTTCATCATAGCTTTTTTTACTCTTGAGTTTTAAACCTGTTTCGGAAAGCATGTTTCTCGAACCAAGGGTCTATTGGAAACAACGTCTCTACCCCACACAAAGGTAGGGTTAAGGTCTGTGTACACCCCACCATCCCCAGACCCCACCTATGGGATCACACTGGGTGTGTTGTTGTTGTTGTTATTGTCCATGTGGTTGCTGCTTGGTTTTCAAATCAAAATCCTTTTAAATTGAACAATTTGGTACCCTAAGAAGAAAGCAAACTAATAAATGAAGCGACTCTACAGGCACCTAGGTATCATTGCACGGATGGAGATAAAAACTACAACTGCTTGTCCGAATGCAGATAGCACACCAGAAAGTGAGAACTGAAAAGTACCTAGCAACATCATTTCCACATGCCTTTGCAACCAAATATATTCCAGAGATAGCACTTTTAGCAGCACTTCCCCTTTTCAATACAGAATTTTCCTTACAGGCATAGAACCTAGACAGGCGTCTAGCTGGAGCATGGACTTTATTTATGGAACAACCATGCTCTGCAACAACTGAGTAAAGGCCAACTTCAATAGCAGCAGTTTCTCTCAGTTCTCCTTCAAGCATTTTTACTCTTTGCTCCAGCTTATGGATTTTGCTTTCCAAAAGAATATTTGTTGTATCCCTAGGACTCACTTTTTGATCTTTCCTTTCACTGCTTGAAAAACCTCTTGCACCTTTTGGAGTATCTTTCACTAGAAGCTGATAACTCACGACCAATCCATCAATATTTGATTCTGGTGATGACCTGACTGACATTTCATGCTTTAATATCTCGTTATGCGGAGTACTACAATTTGCTCCAGAACTTTCCCTGTAGGCAGAAATTTCATCAGTTTCCTTCAAGTCATGTTTTATAGTATGCTCTTCAGAATAGCAACTGCCTGACTCATCCTTTTTGCATTGCCCTTCATTTTCCAAAGTTTCTTTTACTTGTTCATTCTCCTGGTGTTGCTCTCCATTATGAGAACGACAATGTTGTCCGTTTTGCGGATGATTCTTACTGTTTTCACCTTCAACGGAACCATTTTGGGGAACCGCAGTTCTTGCATCATCACACAGTCCATTTAGAGATGGATTTATAGTGTGCTCTTCAATTTCACAGTCGGAGAAATTACTATCTGTGTCAGCTGGATGAGCATCGACCAAGCCTTCCTCAGAGCTCTGCCAACTGGATATTTCACTACCAGTTTCACCACTGGCCGCTATTTGTTCCACACATCGTACTTGTTTGTCATGCTTGATTATCATGCAGGTATTCTGAGTGTCCTCGGTCATATCACTCACATTAGATGTTGAATACTGAGGGATGCTACTAGAACTACCAATTTTCTTTGAGATCCAAGTCAGATCAGAAGATAAATTAGTTGACGAGTGTGACAAACTTCCATGCAATCTAGAAGGAGATATTGTCCCTTGCTTTTTCTCAATATCCACAAGCCTTTTCTTGTCATCTTGGACATCTTCATCTTGTCCAGGGCTACTTTTTGCTCCCTCAGATCTATCCTGCAATACGTGCCAGCAGGGTATTAAACTAGCTGAGATTTTCATAACATTGGAAAAACAATTTACTACAACCACGAATCATGTTAAAATGATGCAAACTTGTACAGAGTGCATTCATTTTAAGACACATGCCACAGCAGTGGACATTTCATCTTCGATACATAGTATGTATTGAATGTGAAATTGCTGCAAAATGTCCTGTGTCATGCATTTTGGAAGTAACATAAAGGAAGAATCGCATTCAGATATAATAAGTGATTCCGCAAAAGAAGATATTGATAGAAAAGTAAGAATTATACCTCTCCTTGAGGTGGCGATCCATAGTTTGATCCGTTAGCTGAAGAAGAAACAGTCAATGATAAGTGCGACGAAACATCATCATCAGTGTACGAAGCAAACTCAGCTTCCTCTTCATATTCTTTACTCAGTAATCTAGAAAGAGAGCCATTTCGGTCCATTGATGCTTCTCTTTTTAAGCTGTCCCTCAACGATGGCCTAACGCGACTCCTCTCACCTAGCTGAATTTTCAGGAAAAGAAGCGGTTGTGCTGAGTTCCTGTAAGTTCGCTTGCAGTTAATCGGGGGACATATTCTCAAACTCTCTCTAACAACACCATAATCTGCCAAGTCAATAATTGCTGTTCCTAAATGTTGACCTTTCACAGTCTTATCACGTCGGGGTTCATACAAGTGGAATTCGACACAGTTCTTTTGGAAGGTGTCACCATCTCCGCCTTTAACGGAAGTTTCCCTTAGTAGTGTCACGGGAAGTCTAAAAGACTCATTGAATTCAATTCTTCCAAACGATGGCACAACTTGATTAGTAGATCCAGAGTGCTTATCACCATGTTGACATTCGATAAGAACGGCACGGGGTGTGCTCAGTGACTGCGAGGGTGGCCAAGGTTTAATTTCCTTTATATGGATTAGATAATCGACTTGAACCGAGGTGCTATTCCTAGTTCTAGCGTTCAATCCCAAAACCATGATAAATGGCCTTCAATTGGATGATATGAGCCTGCACATAATAAATAAACACCTCTTGAAGTTGTATAAAAGACCTTAAATTCACTTGATTCTATCTTTTTTCCAACAATTCAATCTACTTTTGGAAGCAACAATAAATGCCATCTTGCAACCAAGTAGCATTCTCAAGATAATAGAACTTCCAGAATTAAATGATTTCATATGTTTGGAAACCTGAGTTATTCGTTAAGAGTCCTTATGATTGCACATGCTCCATGTCCTTGTCTCTTTCTCAACGGAGTTTCCATTCAGAGACCGAGAGAAGCGATTTAGCGATGGATTCGGCAGAACCAGTAGTTTTAGGTGAAACCGTGTATTTGTGTTAAAAAATTTATTTGATATGTATAAATAATATATCCAAAACACAGTAACAAAAAAATTTGTGATCGAGAAGAACCAGAACCTATATACTGAAAATCCTGGCTCCGCCTCTATTTACTTGACCGGTCTAACTTTTGGGTGCTTAAGTCAACTAACCACATTTTAGAACACATTATGTACTCAAGACCTCAGAAAGGAAAAATCTTTTTTTGTTGCAGGATAAGAAAATAAATCCAAGAAAAGAAGAGCAAACAAAAATTATAAGGAAAACCAGATATCCTTAAGTGTAAAAGCCTTTGTCACCACAAAAAACAAAACTGTAACAGCATAATGGAATAGAGAGTGAAGATCACATGTAGCAGATTGACAAACTAACAGAGGAGAATGAGAGTAACCCCAGCTCACATTTAGCAAAAAAGAACAAACAGCTACATCACAAATTCACAATGTGGCATGAAGTAATAACTAAAAATCAACATTTTCACTGAGAAAATGGAAAAAATTCAACTTACATAGAACACTACACCTGAAAATCAAAGAAAAAAGGCAGCCAAAGATGGTACCTTTACGCAGCAAATGGATTAGTGATTAATCATTCATGAACCTGTGAGAGAAAACATGAGAAGAACAACCCAAAAAAACCAGGTGAGGGTGTTTGAGTTCTGTGAGGCAGTGAGTGAGTGAGAAAATTCAGAGTAAGATTCAGAGTGAGCAGAGAAAAAGAATGTCTTTTTCCTTTTGGATATGTACAAATTAGAACACACTAACTTTACGACTAGAATCTCGAACCTATAAACTTCAAATCCTTGCTCCCCTCTAATTACACCATAAGTAGTAGATTGGCAAACTAGCACAAGAGAATGTAAGTAACCCCAACTCGTATTAAGGAAAAAAGACTAAACAGCTACATCACAAATCCACAATATGGCATGAATAACTTAAAAAAAAAAAAAAGTATATACAGTATTATCAAGATTTCACTGAGAAATGAAAAAGATTCAACTTACATAGAACACTACAAAGGAAAAAGGCAGGCCAAGATTGTAACTTTACACATTAAAGAGATTAATGATTAATCATTCATGAGACTGTAAGAGACCAACATGAGAAGAACAACTCAAAAAATCAGGTGGGGTGCTTGAGTTCTGAGTGAGTGAGAAAATGCAGAGAAAAAGAATGTCTTTTTCCTCCTAGTATTGAAAACTGGGCATTAATTAGGCAGGTGGTTGTGTCGTGTTCTTGAATAGTTTACTCATTTTTGGGTTTAAACATTAATGGCTTTTTACGTTTGTCCAAAAAGCAGAAACTGCAACTTACATCATTTGCTCCAAAGACCAACAAACACTTGACACTGAGCTGAACTCCAACAGTGGCCGGAGGAAAAAATTTCACTATAAAAAATAAATAGACAAAAAAAGCCAAAAGAAATTAACATATAATATACATACATACAAAAAAAGTTGCCCATCTACAGTTTAAATAGTTGACGTAACTGGTAAAGTTGTTATCATGTGACTAGGAGCTCACAGTTTGAGCCAGAAATAGTTTTTTGCAGAAATGCAGGTAAGCTTGCGCACAATAGATTTTTATAATCTGGCCTTTCCCAAAATCCGCGCATAGCGACAGCTTAGTGCGATAGACTATTTTTTTTTTTTTTTTTACAGTTTAATTTATATTTTTTAATAAATTGACACCACTTAGATAAAGGTAATTGATGGGTGGCAAGCAAGGTGGGGTAATGGCAGAGACAAGTGTTGAACGTTGAGTTGGAGATACCAAACAGAAATGTTGGTCCGTGAATGGAGTAGTA
Organism: Lycium ferocissimum; assembly: GCF_029784015.1. Taxonomy (NCBI): domain Eukaryota; kingdom Viridiplantae; phylum Streptophyta; class Magnoliopsida; order Solanales; family Solanaceae; genus Lycium; species Lycium ferocissimum. The sequence goes on along the minus strand of NC_081352.1, from coordinate 31,808,868 downwards.
GTACTATTTTAGTTTTTTACGAAAATGATTTTGATCATGAATCTTTGTAAATATTGAAGATCAACAGTAAAACATGTTTCAAAAACATTATACTTGTAGGAGCTAGAGGTCCACATAGAGGGAATATATTTATAGATAAAGTCGGGATCAAAATTCTTTTTGTTTATTGAATTCTGAATAGCTCATTTATGTATATTGAATAAACTTTTTAATATAAATACATGATTTGGACTAAATCTACTAAATTATGCTGAACTCATAATCTTAAGGTTATCTCCGGCCCTGAGATTTACCCCATGAAATTGCTCAATTTTATTGCTGGCTATGCTTTAAGGTTCATTCGTATGCTCGTTCTTTGTTATTATTAGAGACTCGACATGATATGAAAGGACTTAAGTGTCAAAATAATTCAAGAAAAAATATTTATTTACCCATTTATTTTTAACTATGATTAAAAGTTATTTTTAAGCTAGAGCTCAGTTATGGGTTAAGGGAAAAAAAAAAAAATTACCTACTGTTAAAAGTAATATTAAACCCAAAGTATAATATGACAACGTTAATCACTTTCAAATATTACAAAAGCAAAATTTAACCTTTAAAAAAGAGGAAGCAATCGCCGTATTGGGGTGGGATATAACCTTTAAAAATGGGTAAAGGGTAAAAAATACTCCTCTACTTTGGGAAAAGGGTTAAAAATATTCTTCATTACAAATTTGGGTCAAAAATACCCCTCCCGTCATTAAAGTTTTCAAATATACCCCTATCTTAACGGAAATTCCAACATAACCCGATTTTATTTTTAAACCTGTTACATTTAAACCCGATCCAACTAAATAAAAACTCATATGGGTCACCGCTCCTATGCCTAGTGGCTCCAGATGTAGGACTAGGGAACAAGTTGGTCGCATATGAGTTTTTTATTTAGTTGGGTCGAGTTTAAATAGAACGGGTTTAAAAATAAAATCGAGTTATGTTAGGGATTTTCATTAAAACAGGAATATATTTGAAAACTTTAATGACGGGAGGGATATTTTTAACCCAAATTTATAATGAAGAATATTTTTAGCTCTTTTTTCAAAGTAGAAGGGTATTTTTGACCATTTCCCTTTAAAACTATTACCCATTTATTTTACGTTTGTCCAAAAGCAGAAACTGCCAACTGACATTATATGCTGCAAAGACTAACATAACCACTTGACACTGTCCGACTACTTCCAGCAAGGTGGGGTAATGGTGTAGATTTGGAGTTGAAGATACCAAACAGAAATGTTCGTCCGTGAATTTAGTGAAGCAGTGCTATTTTAGTTTTAAAAGAATGGTCAAAAACAGATCTGTCTTTGATAAAAAAGTTGGTGATAGTTCATGTAAAAAACGCAATTACTTTATAGTTCAGATAGAAAACTCACAAAAAGATGATATTTCAGGTGTTTTTTTTACCATTATCTCAAATAATTTTGATCATGAGTAATTATAGATATTAAACCTCAACAATAAAATACTTGTGTTTCTATCTTTTTGTTTCTTTCATAATCGTGCTATCCTGGCCAGCAGCTTATACGCATCTCAATTAATTCATGATTTATCTGCTAACTTTCGCCCTCGCCGGTACTGGGCAAACTGTGTCCGTCAAAACTTGGACAAATAGGACGAAATCCCCTCATTTAACTCAAATTTAAATTTAAGGATTAATGATTTTCAACTCACTTTATGGATCATTAGGCCATACCTTTAGTTAATATTCTTTTATTAAAGGTAATGATTCAAACATTAATATATGTAGGAGCTGGAGGTCCACATAGATGAAGTAGGTCAATTTTATCACCGTTAATAATTTAGGTCTATTTGTTTCCTAGCTTGTTATTAGCAAATCGTTTTGTATTTATTTTTGTCGTTGTTAAAGCTTCGACATGAAATAAATGGACTTAACATGTTAAAGTACTTCAAGAAAAATTATCCAAATCTACTATTTGCTTTTAATCAAAATTGAAAATTACCTTGGTAAGTTGAAATTTCACCAACGATCGAGAGGATAAAAGACTTTTTCTTAATATTAAAGGTAATTTTAAGCCTAAAGTATAACAAATGACAAAATTATTCAGAGTACTATAGGATCAAATTTCAAAAAAGAGGGTGGAATGAACGTATTGATAATGTGCGTTAAGAGAATACAAAATGGACGGCTTGCAATGAATCTGGTTTTGGACGCTTACGCCGACTTTTCACATTTGTAAAAAGTTCACAGGTTATACAATCATTATATTTTATTACTTAGTTGGCTTTTCCTTTTAAATTGTACAATCATGGTCCACTAAGAAAGAAAGCCAACTAAATTATAAAATTACTATACATGCACTTTGGTAGCAAGGGAGGCAAAAGCTAAACTATAGATTCTCTGTTTCAAGTTCCTTAACATGATTACTCGACACAAATTTTATAAAGAAATACTTTTAAGAAAAAATTATGATCGTGAACATCATAGAATTTGTATGATCATGAATTTTTTTACACTTATGATCTTAAATATGCCAAAGCCCATAGTTATTATGATATTTGTGTGATTATAAAAGATTCTCATCAAGAAAATATAAAAAATGTATCCTTTTTTTTCGTAATAGACTAATGAGTAAGTAATGTCAAATAAAATCAAACGGAGGGAGCATTCTCCATTACGTTGTTCTGTCTTTGCCTTTTTAAAAATTAAAGCCAAATAATCATAAGTAGGTGCATGTGCATCCACTAGTAGTTTGTAATTATGGATGCAAATGCGGTAAAAGTATTTCTTAAACTTTACTTAACTATAAATCTGTACATCCATCACTATCCAAAAACTTTTCCTAGCTTTCCCTGGTATTTATTAACTTGAAATTTGCCATTTGCTGATCGCATAGCTTTTTCTACTTTGTAATATTGTGTGCAAGTTAACAGAAAGCACAATAACGACCCTTTCGTTTATATTTGTTTTTTAGGACAATCATCCCGTAATAAAGTACCAAACTCAAATGTTTTAACATGTCTAATTTAATAGATGTTACCAATATATTCCCCTTGTTTTGCTTTTGATAATCACGTAAGTATGAATAATGACTAAATTATTCAAATACTGACAAAACTGTTCTTAATCTCCTCCTCATCTTTGCTAAATACTAGGATGCTTTGATTTTGGAGTCACGTGATACACAGATTAGTGTGCCTTCATTGAAACTGCGAAATGTTAGATATGGCTCTTATTTGGCACACATTTAAAGGGAAAGTGAGTGGTTACTTTGAATGCATCGAATCTAAGATTACTTGTTGGCAAGTGAGCTCACCACCCAACAATAGGTCATTCAGGATTTAATTACTAGGCCAGACCTATGTGATGTAAAAGCAGGAACAATGAAATAACGTTCAATACAATGTCAAAAAATAATCTTGACCTCATATCACATAGTAATTTTCCGCTTAGCTCTACCCACACCCCCTCCCCGCCCCCCCGCCCCCTACAACCCTTTCGTGATGATTATCTTTTTTTTTTTCTTTTCTTTCTTTTCATTTAGCATTTGAATAATAACTAGAGAGTTTTAAAAATAAAAATATGGGGTAGGATTAAATATTGAGAAACGTGACCAGATATGTAAGGAACTGCAGAGAAAAAGAACAGTTAAAGAAGCTCGCAAGGGGAATGTATGGAACCCTTATAGCAATTTCATACGAGAGAGGAGAAACCAAAAATGCTTATTAATGTGCTAAAGATACACCACCATCTATTAGTAACAGCTACCAGAACGAGTGTGTAATTAAACACGTACAGAGTTCCTTTTTCAGAAATGCAACTATCCCTGAAAGACAGTTTCAAGCTTGAGCTGCGTCACCGTGTCAAAGTAGCTCCTCGCCATGAAGTCAAACGATTTTACCTACCAAAGCATAGAAAGCTGAAGGAAATGAATGCTCGGATTGAGATGGAATTAGCAATCAGCATAAGGTAATGTGCAACTCTCCACAAGTAATGCAGTCAACAATTTGGGCAGACGGAAATTCACTCAAATTCGATGGAGAACTAAAAGCTGAGGTGGAGGATAGGGAACATTTTGTTTCAGCTACAACAATACGGAATTAGCAATCAGCATCAGGGGATGTGCAAAATTCCACACGTATCACAAATTTGGCAACAGGGAACTTGTACTCAAATTGGAAAATAGACAATAAGGTGGAGGAAAGGGAATTTTGAATTTTGTTTCAGCTAAAAGTTATAACAACATGAGATCATTAAATGTAGAAAAACTAGAAACAGAGAGAATGAGAGAGATTTAGAGTTACCCGCATGAGAAAATAGATTTCAGCAATGGTTTTTGGTGTCATTTGTCACGGATTCAAGATATGATATAACAAGATCTGCTGCATTGCATCCAGAAGATAATGCTTTGCCAACTGACAATCCGCCCTTGTGGTTACCTAGCATTACAGGAGTGATGTTAAAGTAGAGCAGCAATAATTTATTTTAACTGCGATTTAAGTCAGTTTAATCAATATGAAGTAGGCATACACTCACTAAAGAAATCTACACATCCACTGAGCTTTAAGCAAGTTAAAGGTTACATGATATTTAGGGTCCAGCAGAGATTACAATGTAAACCTTAGTCGTTGAAAAGAAGCTGCGTCTAGTGGGAGAAAAACCAAAAATGCTCTTTAAATGAAAGGAGATAGTAATATTACCTGCATAGAAATATCCGGGAAGGTTTTTCTCCATTTTGTCAATTGCATTAAGGACTGAATCATAGTTACGACCATACAGTGGAAATGCTTTACTCCAGCATAAATGACTACAGGAAATAACCAGCTTTTCAAAATCTCAATCTTCTAAAACAGAAGCCAGCATATGCTGAATTAGATCAGCTGTATACTAGGAATTCACGTACTTCACATATGTTGGCTCTCCCTCAACACCCAATAACTGCTTTAGGTCAGAAGTTACTATATCTTTCAGCTCAGTCCTGTGAAAATACAGGAATATATCAATTTTACATGACTGGAAAAGTCAACATGCGGCAACATCATCATTAAAGTATAATAGGGGCAAAGTGAAATTTTAGACACTTTGAGGCTTTCGCGAGTTCTCTATTCCGGCTTCCACCAACAAAAGTAGTATAGAGATAGACATCGTTGGGTGCCCGATCTGGAAACATCATAGAAGAGAAGAGGGTGCCTGCATGCAGTACAGAAGTGATAAGGGCACAACAATTTCCAGTTACCCGCGCTTCTTAACCTAATACCTAAGCATTACCTAATGTTTTGAGACCATGGTTTTGCTCCTCGGAGGGTACAAGCACTCCAAAACCCTCAAGGGGATGCTCTACACACTCCCTCTTAAATGTAGTTATAACAACAGATAGTGGTACATAATCGACCTGCACATCATATGCTCAGCTAGACTGTAACAGGTGCCAATGAACATAACAGTTCATACACATTTACACAGTACAGAACATATAGCTTCAGACTTAACCCTTTATATAATAAATCTTCTAAAGATACACTAACGGAAAATAGGAGTCCAGGTAGATATAATGTTTGTGCACCTTTTTCTCTTGGAAATGAGACCGACTTACTTTGCATGTTCATTTATGTTGACATAAGCATGTATGTTTTGATGATAGACAAAGTAAATGAACAAAGAAAATAAACCAGCTCTAGAAACAGATGAAGTGAATGAACAAAGCCACGGAGCAGGAGGGGTGAACGTGATCTGGGGATATGTTCTAAGAAATGGTCTATGGGATTTTGAAGTGAATAGTTGCAGACAAGCAAAATACCTAAACACATGAACCAGGTCTGCAAACATGTTCCAACACAGCGAAAGTGCAGTATACAGATCAGAGCTAGATAAGAATAGATGGACCAGATGTATAAAGATGTTCCATACCATATGAGAGGTATATTCTTCAGAGTTCAGATATGCAGAAGTAAACAAGTACAGAAGACAGGGGGAAGGAGTTTGTAAGAGAAGAGAGCTACAGAAGATTCCGAGTGTGAAGACTACGCTTAATCTGATGAAGATGGAGTTGATTGAATCAAGATCAAAAACATGCTCACCCCAGAGATAGGAGAATGAGCTAGGAAAGGATGAGTCAAAGACTGCTGCAGAATATAGAGGAATGAAATAGGTTTGTGGACATGTTCTAGCTCAGACAAGTGAGAAGATTCAGAGACTGAAGAACTAGGTGCTTGGACCAAGTTCAAGAACATGTTCCAGATCACAGTCCTACTCGGAGTAGGATTTGTGTTTTATGGTAAAGACTTGGCGGTCAAGATTTGCAGGATTCCTTGCCATAATTATCAAGATACTTCAGACTGCTACAAGGGCAATGAAGCTGCATGGAAAGGCAAGGATCCTAAGTCGACTAAAACCCTATTACAACTAATGGGCTGATTCATGAAGGGTGTTTTGACAACTGCTGCACACTCAATGCTATATATATCCAAGTCTTACCAAGAAGAAAGTACGTACACCTACAAAGAGAGAAAATCAGAAGCTAAGAAAATCAAAGTTGAGCAGCAACTGTCAAAGCTAAAACTGAGAGAAGTTCCGATTACAGTAGTGCCACCCTGATACTACGAAGAAGATTAAAGAAGCTGTTTTACAGAGTTTATGTTTTACAGTTCTTGAGTCTAGACTTGTGTATTAGTTGTTTATCGAGTTGTACCTTTATCCGCTTTTATGGAAGCATACATTATAGGTATGAAGTGTCAGTCAAATTCAATTTCAAGTTGGGATAACTTGAAGGTTGCTTACTAGTCTAGGGAGATTAGTGAGATAGGAATTAGAGGTTAGTTCCTAGGTTACAGAGTTTGTAACTTGAATTTGCACAGGCTCACAGTTGTAGTGGAGTTTGGGAAAAATCCTACAGAGGTGTAGGTCGTGATTTTTTCACCCTTGTGAGCCGGGTGGTTTCCAAGCAAAATTGTTGTGTTTTTTACTTTATTGTTCTTTACTATTCTACAAATGCTAGCCAGGAACAGGTAAAGTAGCGTGTTCTATCCCATAGGCGAAAATCTCGTATAGATTAGGATAGAAGTAGGGCGTGCAGTACAACATTTTGTCAAAGCATTAACTGAGGAAATGAGTGCAATACCATGTGGAGACACATTTTCATTTGTTGACATGAGGTTACTTTTACAAAGCAAGAATACCTATACTATACAGTTAACACCAAAAAGCCACAGAAGCACAGACCTCAGGAATAAAGTTGAGCAGAAATGGATTCCCTCTTTTAGCAATCTTCATACTCTTAACGTCACAGAGCGGGGCCTAATTCAAAGAAGCATAGTCAATAACAGCAACATTTGACATCTGCACAGGACTCAGGTATTCGCGAGTCCGTCATTATAAGAATTGAGCAATCGCATGTCATGAAACTGAGATTGAATGAATCTAATTGTATAAAACCAAATACAAGGACTCAGTCATTCCAGTGTCTCACCGTCATAATTACAGCATCAAATGATTCTTCTTGTGATTGCCTTTTGTGTGGTGAGGCAGAAACAATTGACCAGCTATCTATCGCAGAGTCCCCACTAAAGCTACAAGATAGTTCCAGAACTCTAGAGTTTAGCCTAAGTTCATCTTCTTTGAGATCTTTGCATATTGCGTCCGTAAGTGTCTGCAAACCATTTGGATGAGATAACACTAGCATGAAAGATGACTAACAGAAATAACAGGATCAAGTTTATTTAAGGCATTAGTGATGCCAATAGTCGACTGCACATTTATCTATCTCTGGCCCAAGGAGATATAATTTATCATTAAGAATCATATTTTTCATGAGAAAAAACAAATAGGATGAGTCGAAGTAGTCAAGCTTCATATGTCATGCCTTTACACCTACCTCTTATGTCAGAAACTTAAAAGTATGAAATCACCCAGTGAGGGACCAGGTATACAAGTCAGATATAGTGAGTGAAGTTCATGTTGAAATTTTAGACAAGTCATCTCTGGGGTCAAATGGATGGACGACCTCAAATGATACATGATACATAAAAGATGGGTTTATAATCATCTAAATTTTCTGCCCTTTACCTTCAATGCATTAAGAAGAAGAGAACTAAAGTATACTTACTTGCATTCCGCCCAAGAAGGAAAAGGATCCCCGCTGGCTCTTCTTATTTACTGAAGTATTGGGAGGCCCTTGTTTCTTTTCCTTTTTAGGTGATAACTTAGATCGAATTGCCCCAACTATGACTGAGCCAAACCTAGCAAGTATTGACACCAAAGTCCATAAGAGGGCTATTTGCATGATTTTTGTATAAGGAATTTGCTTGACGAACTGCATCCTCAATCAACAAGAAAGTAGGACAAGAAAGCAAGGAGGATGATTGCCAACCCATGTGATGGAGGAAATTTAAATGTACATACATTTTCTCTAAATTCCACAACTCTGGAAATGTATGGTGCATCTGTTTCAGAGGGAAAGAAGACAGTGAAATCGGAGTTATAGCAAGAATGATATTTAGATAACAAGTCATGATCTAGATCTATGGCTCATGAAATATACCAGCTACAGACCAAGTTTACATTGTCCTCCCCAATTTTACCTTTTCTACTTGAATTTAAGAGTAATTGAGTAACTATACAATGGCCTATTGACCCCATTATCTTATCCTTCGTGATGTTTTTGTTCAAAGAAATATAGGATGGACAAACAAGTGATATATACGAATACTCACTGAAAGCGAGTCAGGATCACCACCACATGTTCCAGCAACAAAAGGGTCAATTAGATAGTCAACAACCTAGCAGGTAAACAAGAAAACATATGGATGTTCATCTCCAGCTGATATTAAATTAAAGTTATTATTATATATATAACGAGATTTTCTTTTGTGATGGACTATCAGAAGAATCGAGGAACATAGAGATAAAGACAATCAAAGGTGAGCAAAGACCTCCTTTCCAAAATGACGCTGGAAGAATCCACTGACACTGCATATAATATGGAAAAGTATCACAACCATATTAATTTAACTTGCCTCTATGATTTATTTGGAGGTCCAAAGACTACTACATTAGCAAAGCTTAGGACATACTCTAGAGCATGCGAATCTGATGCAGCTGATAGTAAAACCACTATCAGAATGTAGATAATGAAATAGGCAACATGTCCGTGCAGACACAATAGTGGTAATTGCTACTATAACAACGGGGAGGCTAGATTTCAAAAGGAAAAAATAATAGAAAGCACATGCACAATGCTAGCTCGGGTAGAATACCTTGTACATTTAGATAGCAAACATTTTGTTTCAAATTCCGACACATCAACTGGATGTTGTAGTATGAACAATCATATAGATGGAAACAAACACATATGATTGGACAGAAACCAGTTTCAGTCTACAATCTAAACCTGAAAGTGTGGAATAGACAAATGCTCTACGATTCAAGAACTCAAATTGAAATCCACATTACAAATTCAATTTCATGGAGAGGTTGAACCACATCATATACCTTTCGTGCGAGTCAGACACCTTTGCGAGTTTTTTATTCTTCCAGAGAAATGGCTCCAAAAGCAATTGAAGCTGCAGTTATGAAGCTACTTTATAAGACTGTATTTTTGAAAGTTAACCATCATCGCTTACAAAAGGATAGAGAGAAATGAGATATAAGATGAAAAAGAATGTACAAATGGTAAATACATTTTTATCAAGGTCTTCACTGCACTATCCACTGTTAATAATCACTTCAAGTCCGATGTCATGACACACATAAAATTCAGGTTGTTCTGGGTTGTGATAAAAGTTCTGGTGTACCTTTTACTCACCAAAAAACTATAGACAATATTTTGAACTCCAAAAGAACAACTTCCAAGGCTGTGCCCGGACTTCAGAAACCAATAAGTTTGGAATATTACACTATATCCAGGAGTAGCGTGTCTAAATCACTAGATCGACCACATCTGTTTACTGATATTTGGGTCTGCACGACACCATCTTTCGAGATGAAACATAATTCATGATATTTCCAAATTAAAGCTCCAAGTGTATTTGCCTCAAGGCCCTCAACAAACTGTTGATTGGTAGAAAGGATCACCTAAATGTACATAGGCAAATTGCCAATTACAATTATTAAGCTTAATAATTCTGCAGTCAATTTACCGTATCTTTTTCTCGAAATCACTATAAGCAATAAATTTTTCAAACAAGCAGAACAACAAAGAACTTAAACTGCATTTTACAGACAGTTGAAAGGATCTGTAAAGAATCTATATTGCTTAATATCAGAAGTAAATTTTGTGCAGACTCTCACTAAGCTATGGTTAAACTCAAGCCATGGATCAAACAGGGTTAATAACAAGACTTGAAGACATGAGATCGCAAGTCACATCGAGCCACATACGATGTTTCACAGGCACTACCCAAGGGAGCAATTTGGAAGATGCAACATCAATTTAGCAAAATCTATATCTAAATCAGAAAGGTAGGATGACCCACATACCTTTGATCCAGTGGAAAGAAAATTGCTCTTGATCAGGTCAATTGGATTTGAAGGTATCTGAAATTAAACCTAGCTTAGGACATGATTAATCACAAAAATCCAAAAGCACCATTCAAAAGAATGCAAGTAAAGCTGAGCAGTGCAGAGAAAATGCAACTTAATAAGCTTGCCATTGACCAATCTTACCAGTACAGGAGTACCATTTCTGGCAATATAGCGCTTGTTCTGTGAAAGTGGCTGCAGAGTGAAAGCAAGGATAAACGGTTTTCAGGTATTCCAATTTAGCTCATAATAGAACCTGAGCTTGAAATCTAAATTCATCAGAATTTCAAGGCTCTAAAGCTTATTCGATAGGATAAACATGAACCAAAGCCTTCTCCCAAAGGTTATGACCCATAGTAAAAGCAGAAAACCTTACAAATTGCTGTTTTTCTCGGAGTCCAAGAGAATCAAGCAAGAAAGTGACATCACCTTCACCTTCAGTCTGCAGCAGGTAACTAGCATCAAAACAGTTTATCCAAATTGGAAACAAAGAATCGGTAGTCTGGTGGCATGCACGGAATTCAAATGGCAAATTAAGAATCAACACACCATAGTATTTGCGCCTTCATCCCATATCAGGCCATCTTGGCTCACACTTCGTAACTTCCCTCCAGCTCTCCCTTCTGCTTCGAATACTGTGACATTCAAGCCATGGATTTTCAACTTGTGCGCTGCAGCAAGCCCACTTGAATATGAAATAAGTTAGTGGCATCTAGAAGGAAAAACTTTAAACGTACAGGATCAAATAGGAAAGCAAAAATCAGAAAAGGATAACACAGTTTATTGCAACGCCAATTTAAGCTCAATAATATAACTCAAAAATAATATTTAATTTTTTTAAATGAAACTCGGTTCTGTCCTTCGGTCACAAATGGTAGGCCTCGATTACTCTACCATAGTTTTAGAAAATAAATGTCTACTGTGAAAAGAAGGCACGTATTCATAAAAAATTACCTACTAAGGGTTGGAGCTTCTGTTTTAAGTTAAATCCATTAACTAATAAACAAAATTCTTACAGTGTCTTTAACGAATTGTAACAACTAACAAGGTTCAATTACTAAACCCACCTGTTGGCTCTTAATTTACCTGAAAGATAACAACTAAAATGCTTCTATAGGCTATAGCAATATGATCATTTCAACATCGTCTCGAATTTTCAATTACTATCAAGTACGGGGCACATCGTTATAAGTAACTTTAATTGAACATAAGCTTACATTCTTCGCTATCATCCTTGAGCAACGACAACAAAGTTGCAAAACCAGGTAAACTTAACTCATGTGATAGAACAATTGCAGAAAGTAACTAGTAAATAGAACAATTGCAAAAGTGCAAGTAACTTTGATTGAACAAAAGTTTACATTTTTACCTACTTATTATCCATGAGCAATGACAGTAAATTGCAAAATTAGGTAAATTATTTTTAGCTCAAGTGATAGAATAATTACAAAAGGTGCAACTAGAGAATAAAATTGTGAAATTAAAGCAATTGTAAAAGTGTAAAATAAACATACCTGACACCTGCACCAACGACTGCAACTCTTTTCGGAGGACCTACAAAAAATTAAATTAAAAAAAAAAAAAAAAAAGAGTTACTTCAATTTTGCTTAGGATATACTAATAGAATTAAATTATAAGAACATTACTTTGTTTATTTTCTCCAGTAGATCGAGCCATAGATATGGCTTGGATATCTTCAAATGGGAGTGTTCCTGAGCTCAAGTGTTTGCAAGTAATGCTCATAAATGAAAATGGAGAAAGGGTTTTGGATGGGAAAGAAAGATAAGTAAGTAATTTTTAATGTTGAAAATATTTCTAAAGAAAAGGAAAATACTTTTATCTTAAGCAAAATTGAAGTAATTCCAAATTTTTTAAATGTAAAAATTAATCCATAAGTTTATATTTTATAAAAATAGGTCATAAGTTGGTAGATATATTTATCAATGATTTTTTTGTTAGATATATTTATCAATGATTTTTTTGTTGAAGTATATTTACCAATTATTTTTACTAACCATTTATGTCAAATATTAAAACATTTACAAGTTGGTAGTATATTTATAATAAATTTACTCTTACCAACCATGTGGGGATTATATTAAAGAGTAGTTACACTATAACTCATGTTCAATTTTCCATTTAATTGAACTAAAGTTTGATAATCTAGTAGCGTATTAATTTTGTTATCAATTATGACTTGCTCATTTGGTAAGATTGTATAAGATTTGGGAAAGTTTTGATGAGTTTCACAATTTGTGGGGTTTTTATACCTATAAGAAAAAATATAACTTAAGAAATTCAAATTACATATTCAAATATGATTTCAAATCATGTCTAAACGGTTCTTAGTATTTTCCGTGAAGAGAACAAAGTTGCTCATGCCTTAGCAAAGGAAGCTCCCCGTTTATCTAACCCCAACAATGTTTATCGTGTCCTTAAACCTCCATGTTTTGTTAAGAAGCTACTAAACTATGATACCAATAGTTCTATTATCTCTAGGAAGGAACTTGATGATAAGTACTGTAATATGCTAGTTAGTTTTGGTAATCAAAGCGTCCTAAGTGATACTACTATGGCTCGTAAGGACCTAATTATGTAAGTAATACAATATGATCTTGGATTCTTGAAAAAAAAAAAAAAAAACTTGTACAATTATCATATGATATATTTTTATAATCAATCTATAATACGATCCAAATAAAAAAAAATTAAAGGAAAATTTTCACGATTTGCCTTTTTATTTTTTTTATTTTTTTAAAAAGAGTGAATGTACACAAAATATTTTAGTAATATAACTAGCTATAATGGAAGCCTTATTTTTGTTTTTAATCTCTAACTCGTATTTCCTATACAAAATTACATGTAGTTAACTTTAAATACATCTTATATGCAAAAAATTATAAGTGCAGAAACTAATTTGGTGCCTGATAACACACTCAAATCCAAAAAGACATTGAATTTGAGCTAAATAACAAAGACGTAATTTTAAACCATCAGTATATCACACACGATCAATTCTCTTTTAGTACAAATTACTTCAAACAAAATCCTCCAATCGAAATTTTAAATTGAATTGGTGCCACAATATTCATTCCTCTAATAATAATCTCTACACATTTTTTTAAATTAGCACAACTATAAAAATAATAAAAATAAAAAGGTGTTATTTAGACCTTCTTTTTTTTTCAAAAAAAGAATGAAAAAGAAAACTTATAAAGCCTTGGTCTTGTACAAACTTTGTGGAATCCCCATTGATGCACTGTACTTTGATGAGTTACAAATCTGCTTAGAGATGAATCTAAACATGGATTCCATTGAATCAATTGTAGCCCAAATCCAAGGGCTATCTAGTAATATATCAGACGTTAATCATCTTCACAACCTTCTTAAACAATCTGAAGAATTACTTCACTCCCAATCTCCTCCTTTGGTTTCTTCACTCCCTCAACTCCATCCTTCTATACATTCACTTGGCTATCTCTATATATTGTCAGTTCCTTTGACCTTCTCCATGTATTATTATTACTAGTATCTGTTTATTGATCCAATTTAGGGTTTATGTTATTCATGTGAGGTGAGAGAATTAAAAATATTGCTGTAATATTGATAAATTTAGTATACTTAGGATACATATATACACACATACACAAGTGCCTTGGTGGACAGAGTTACCTTGTACCTGTTGCTGGTGTCCATGTATCATTGTCAGTTATTCTTTATTATCCGTTTATCGATCTAATTTAGGGTTTTAGGATATTCATATGAGGTAAGAGAATTAAAACAAATTGCTGTAATAATGAGAGAGAAAGTATTCTAATGATATATTGTGAGTTCCTTTTCCTCTTTAAATTGACCTTGTCCATGTATTATTGTTATTTGTTCTTAATTATTATCTGTTTATTGATCCAATTTAGGGTTTATGTTATTCATGTGAGGTAAGGGAATAAAAATAATTAATGAAATAATGACGAAGTTAGTAATTTTGGATATAAAGATAAAAGCTAGGGTGTAATGTCGATTGCGGAATTCTCTTTTAATCAAAATTGCCTGTGTCAATGTTATTTATTATGTATTTCATCTGTTTATCGATCCAATTTATGGTTTATGATATTCATATAAGGTCAGATAATTAAAGAAAATTGCTGTAATAATGATAAAGTTTGTATTTCTATGATAACTCGATCCTTTTATACACTCATTTGGATACCTCTATATATTTTTGAGTTGGTTTACCTCTCAAAATTGCTTGCGTCGATGTATTATTGCTATTTATTCTTAATTAGTATATGCTTATTGATCCCATTTAGGGTTTATGATATTCATGTGAGGTGATAGAATTGGAAAAAATTGCTGCAATAATGAGAAAGTTAGCATATTTTTGGATATAAATATATAAGCTATATCTTGTGACTTCTTTTACCTCTCAAAATTGCTTGTGTCCATGTATGTTGTTATTTATTCTTAATTTTATCTGCTTATTGATCCAATTTAGGGTTTATCATATACATATGAGCTGAGAGAAATAAAAAAAGAAGCTTAATAATGAGAAAGTTAGTATTCTAATGATAAATTTAGTATATTTCGGGTATAAATTTACAAGTGTCCGTCTTGGCGGATAGAGTTACCTTGTAACTGTTGCTAGTGTCCATGTATCATTGTCATTTATTCTTTATTATCCGTTTATCAATCTAATTTAGGGTTTATGATATTCATATGAGGTAAGATAATTAAAACAAATTGCTGTAATAATGAGAAAGTTAGTATTCTAATGATAAATTTAGTGTATTTTTGGATATAAATATACAAGCTAGAGTGCGGAACTCAAAATTGCCTGCGTCCATGTATCATTGTTATTTATTCTTAATTATCTGCTTATCGATCCAATTTAGGGTTTATAGCATTCATGTGAGGTAAGATAACTTTAATAAATGCTGTAATAATGAAAAAGTAAGAATTGTTTTATGTGGATATAAATATACAAAGGTAGGGTGTAATGCGGATTGCGGAAACTCCCCTATCATTGTTATATGTTATTAATTATATTCTTATCGATCCAATTTAGGGTTTATGATATTCATCTGAGGTGAGGGAATTAAAAAACAAATCTGCAATAATGAGAAAGTTAGTATTTTCATGATAAAGTTACTATCTTTATGAGAAATTTAGTATTTTTTGATAAAGTTAGTGTATACAAGCTAGGGTGTAATGCGGATTGTGGAAAATCCCCCATCTCAAGGCTGAAATTTTACAAAAACAAAAAGGGATTTTTAATACAAGGAATCATCCATGCACTAACAAAGTGCAGTGATTTCCATATTCAGCACTCTTCCATATCTGTAATCGTCGAGAGAAAGTATGCATGTAAGGTGGAGTGTCATGGTTGATATAGTAGGCGTTTGGCCATAAAGTGACAAATTATTCCGGGAAAAAGTGAATAATTTTTTGGCCAAACGGGTCCATAGAATTTCCCTGCATGCGATTTTGTCACTAGTTATTAGACAATGTGTATATTATGCTCTCTTTTGCTACATTGTGCAGTCTTCTGGTGCCTCGATATTTATGATTGACCATGAGGAGAATAAGTAGCAATTATGACGACTAAGATGGATGCTTTATTAGGTTGAAAGTTACCTAGTCCATCATATTGTTAATTGGGAAAAAGGAAAAAAGGAAAGAATTGTTTAATGATTCGTGTGTCTTGTTTGAATCTCTCTCTGTATATAGAATCTCTCTCTGTATATAGATTACTGCAAATGCTTATTTGCTGTTGACTTTTATAGAATTAGTTGTGTCAAACTTCTGGATGTACTAAAAACTCGCTTCCTGCGCTAACTAACAGGAAGGCAATCTTGTCTGCCCCAGTTTCAAAGGAGGAAGCTAATGGACTACTCGTTTCCATTGCAAGATTTATCAGTTCATGTTCTGTGGAGCAAATACAATTGGCACCTGAAAAATGTTAGCCTTAACTTCAGAGAAGTTTTTTGAATATTCAGGTCTTGTCCAAGTTATATTATGACATGTCAATTTGTGGTTGCAGTCATATTCGTTTGTAGAAGGTTTAAGGATCTAGTTATGTTGCTGGAAGCACCAATTCGTGGTGTGGCTCCGATGCTGACAGCCGTTCGCAAACTACAACTCTCCTCTGAGCAATTGACAGCTTTGCATTCCGATTTTCTTCTTCTTTGTGTATTAGCAAAGTGCTATAAAACTGGTATGTCTATCCTTGAGGATGACATATCTGAGGTTGATCAGCCGAGGGACTTCTTTCTTTATTGTTACTACGGGTAAGTTTCCTCTGCATCTCTTCCCCGCTTCTCACCTCTTATTGTGTTCACCAACTCCTCTTTGATCCATGTGGCATGCTGCAATGCACCAAACTTATAAATCACAAGGAGTAATTTAGTATCCTCAAGTTAAATGCTTCCTAATGTACAATCTTTTGTGTTGTACGTCGACCACATATTATACTTATGCATCATAATATTTGGTACTTCACAGGGGGATGATTTGCATTGGACAAAAGCAATTTGGCAAAGCATTGGAACTTCTGCACAATGTATGTTTTAATGTTTATAATTCCGATGCTTTATGACTAAACCTTCTATCCTACCTTTTGTTGCTGTATATCTGTTACTGTCGGATTGATATTCCCAATTGCTAATTGGCTTTATGTAATCTACTGCTCTCAGTGTCTGATTTAGCTTCTATTTCTTGAAGGTTGTGACGGCACCTATGTCTACTTTAAATGCTATAGCAGTTGAAGCATACAAGAAGTACATTCTGGTTTCACTCATTCATCTTGGACAGGTTTATTTTCTCACCGTCTTCAACTTACGTTTACTGGTGAAAGTTGTTTATTGCTGTGCACATGGCTGATATGTAACAGTAACATACCTCTTGGAAGGCAGCATGCAAGGTTTATTTGATCTCTTTTCAATCAGTGTGTGGATGTATAATTGTATATATGCAAATACATTGCTTATTTTCTGGATGAGATATTATCCTTGAATCTTTTCTAGTTGTGAACCACACACAGAGTCAATTTTTGTTGAGAGCTCAAGGTCGGTTTATTTTGTTTGATATGTTCTAGGGACCATATAAGCCATGATATAGAAACTGTGTGGTAATTGAATTGGGCATGTAATTCCTATTTATTCTTGTTTATATGATTTTGCACCAAGAACAGTCACTCTAGAAAAATAATTGAGCTTTAATATTTGAAAGAACCCGAAAGATCCTTTGTGCTAGTTTATTTATAAAACTACTTTAACTTGTCAAAAAAAATATGAAGCAAATATCCCTTCATCATTAGATTAAAGGATCTTTTGTATTATTTTTTTTCGTTTGATAAGCTTAATAAGATTTATTGGTATCAAATTGCACAAAGCGCAGAAAATAAATTGGTAGTTACATAGTTGAGTTCTTGATGTGAAGAATAAAGTCTATCAAAGAACAAATGTTGTAAACAGTATTCAGTACACCAAAACGCTTGCTGATACAAACATTTGTAGTTTAGGCTGTGAATCTGCTTTGCCTTGAGGCACCATTGGTTTCTCTCATCACATAGTACCCAAAGGAAGGTGGCATGTAACATATCCCTAATACAGTGCTTTAAGGCAATACAACTCCCACAGATAGCCTGAAATAGCAATGTTTGTATTATCTGGTGTTCTGGTGTAGACTAAAGAATGTTAACGACATTGATTCTCTAATAGACTTTCTTTCTTCCTTGCATCAGCAAGTCAACTTTGTGATATTGTTCTTCTGCTGAGGAAAACTTGCTGAAATTTTGATATCAATACGTGTATCAAATCACTCAAGCTGACAAGTTTCTCTTTGCATTTTATCTAACCATATTTTCCTTGTTAAGATAATTTTGCTTGCTAACTTCAACTTTAAATGTTGTGACCTCTGCCCCTCACGCAAAAATAATTCATAGGCTCTTTCCATCATATCATCATGCCTGGTTTTAGTTATCCTGATTGAATTGTGCTTAACTTCTAATGGCAGTTCTCCACCAGTTTTCCCAAGTACACTTCTTCCGTGGCCCAAAGGAACTTGAAGAACTTCTCTCTGGTAATGTTTTACTGCGCAAACAGTCACTTTCTGCAGCCAAATATAAGACCTGTTAACTTATTCTTGACTTTCTGGAGCCAAATATAAGAACTGTTAACTTATTCTTTCTTTTTTTGATGATTTCTGAGATAATGCAAGATCAGCTGCGCACAAAGAATTGGCATTATAATAATTTATGCTAGAAATGTTGAACGGATTCCTGCAATAAATTACTTATTATAAGGGGGCTACTTGATGCATGTCAAACCATATAATTTAGACATTAATCTAGATCAGTACTAGTTACATAAAACTGCAGACATTCGTCTGCCAAAAGTTTTCGTTTTCTGCCTTCTTGGGGTAAGGTTTCATCCTAAGTTGTACGGACTCTTCACTTTCGATGCCGCACCCGTGTCGGATTCTCCAAAAATACAGTACTTTTGGAGAATCCGACACGCACCCCTTGATATTTTTGAAGAGTCCAAGCAACATAGGTTTCATCAGGCGCAAACACTAATTTATTTATTTATCCCCTCTTAGCAGCCTTACCTGGAGTTGGCAAATAGTTATGGCAATGGAAAAATCTCTGAGTTCGAAACATTTGTTCAAGCAAACACGGAGAAGTTTGAAAGTGTAAGTTTTCTGTCAAAAGTGGTACAGTGCTGTCTTCCAAGGATTAATATGAGAGCACGGTTGCAGGTTCACAGACTCTGCATTCGAGTCTATCACCACTAAAGGGTCTCAAGTTCAATCACCATTTCTTTCTTTGCAGGACAATAATTTTGGATTAGTGAAGCAAGTGGTTTCTTCTATGTATAAACGCAATATTCAACGGCTAACTCAAACATACCTTACTCTCTCCCTTCAAGATATTGCTAACACCGTCCAACTGAGTAACTCTAAAGAGGCAGAAATGCATGTGCTTCAAATGGTAGGTAGAGGTTCCCCTTCCTCTTTTACTATTGCACCTGGATTGTGCTTCATTATTGCATCTTGAAAACACGATGCTTCTCATTTGATTATAGATCGAAGATGGTGAGATATATGCAGCTATAAATCAGAAGGATGGTATGGTTAGATTCCTGGAGGATCCTGAGCAGTATAAAACATGTGAAATGATTGAACGCATTGATTCATCAATTAAGAGGTCAGACTTTCATTATTTGTGATTGGATTTGTTCCAAATAATATATTGCAGTGAAGGGACTTGTTAGGTGAACTTTTCTTAATAACCGCTCTTGTGCCCTTTTTCTTATCAAAAAAATTGCGGGACTGATACATACTTCACATTCTATGCAATGCCATTTTATTTCAGGCAAACTTCTTTTGTCTACTTATTAAAAAAACATCTTTTTTGTCTCTTAAAAACTTAATTTTCTTGGAATCCTGATTTTCATAATATTCATTCGTTAGTGCTATGTCAAGCATGCCTATGGTTTTGCTTTTAGCTAGTCATTCTTTCGCTTTCCAATCCGGCGTCTTTAGCAACTCTTTGGACTTAAACCTCCTATCTACATCTAAAGTCCTAATGGATTTTGAGAAAAAGTAAATTCCCCACTACTAATGATGCACGAATTTCAAATATGTTTGGAGTTCTATTCGACCCATAGGTATTTGCCTTAATCCCACCTGCATGGCAGGAAAGAGAAGGTGATGCTTGAATTTAGCACCTGTTGTGGTTTGCCTTACCCTACCCACATTATTTATAAGTACATGATTTCAATTTTGCTTTCGTTGTCCTTTTATAACTTGTTTCACTCAACCATAGGTTTCACACCAATCCTACCCACATAGGGAATAGGAGAAATAGTGGGTAGGAGGTCGGTGATGTTGGAAAGTACCGATCCCCTCACTTGCATCAGTAGTAGAGTGATTGTACAGAATTTTCAGTAGCTTTAGAATGAGTTTTTCTTTTCCCTACAAACAAATGAAGTGTTTGCTGATTATGTCTTTTTTTTTTTTTTTTTTTTTTTTTTTTTAAATTTAAGTATATGTAGATGCTGCAATAGTCTTTATTTTCTTTACATTGCAGAATAATGGCGGTGTCCAAAAAGCTGACTTCAATGGATGAGCTTATGTCTTGTGATCCTATGTATCTAGCGAAGGTAAAGAACTTGTAGATATTTTCTCCAAGACTGCCAGTAATTGCTTAGTTCTAAACCCTCTCATCGCCTGCCCCAAAGGAAAGAAATGTGACATCTATTATGCTCTGAGTGCTAACATGCAGTTTATTTTCTCGTGCAGGTTGGTAGAGAGAAACAAAGATTTGATTTTGATGATTTTGATAGTGTTCCTCAAAGATTCAACATTTGAGACAAGCATACTTGAGCTTTTTGAGTAAATATGACTAAAGATGCTAGATCTGTTCATTGAAAGCAAATTTTGTTCCATTTTGTCCACAAACGGGTTCGATAGACTTAGTTGCTCTATATTTTTCTAGAAAAAAAAAAAGAAGAAGACAGTTTTCAGTCTTCTAATGTTGGGTTAAGGCATAAATGATCATGATATTTTACACTGGTACATAAGGAATTGATTTAGCTGAAGGTTGATATGTATTTTCCTTGTGCAAATGCAGTGAGCTCCCTGGTTGCTACATTAAAACCGTTTCGTGCATGAAAGTAGAACCATTGATTACTGTTTAATGTTCTTTTGCCAACACGCTGCTCATAAATCATATGAAACAATTCATCTTTGAATTGGAGAATCCTGCACTGCAGCATTGAACTAATGTACAAGCAAAATCATTCGAAAGGACCTTGATTACAACTTAGGTCCTGGTAAATGAATCCTTTTACAACTTAGATCCTGGTAAATGAATCCTTTTTAATTCTTTTCTCAATATCTTCCCGGATGGGTTTTTGGGTATTGAGCTAACAAATGCCACACGCCTAATCTTCTTATATGGAGCAACCTGCAACAAAATTTATGGACAATCTGTCACCCAGTAGATATATCGAGCTGTGGACAAGCACGCCAATAATTTCTTAACTGGTTAAAGGATTGAAAACCATGTGCCTTTATCCCAAGATCAAAAAACTCCGTGTCTAATCAAACTAAACCAATAATTTCTTAACTGGTTCAAGGATTGAAAACCATGTGCCTTTATCCCAAGATTAAAAAACTCGAGTCTAATCAAACTAAACACATAAATTAGACTGTTGGGAGTAGATATTTTTATGACGGAGAACGAGAAAAAGGGGCAAGAGTAATAGCTTGAAGCAAATAGTCAAAGGAAGCACCTGTTTTGAAATAAAATCAATTACTTGTTCTTTGTCAAGAGCGCTTTGGGGACGTCTTACAACAAACGCCATGGGCAATTGACCAGCTTCTTCATCAGGATATCTGTCAAATTTGTTTATAAGATTCATCAACATTCATTTCTAGCAGTAAACAACATTCAAAGTATCATCTTTTCAAATAGTTGACCATTTTTATGTCTTAACTCTAGTTTGTCTATAAGATGTAGTGGATATAGCCTTAGAACTACGGATTCAATTGAACCCAGTACTTTTTACACAAGACATAGATATACATGTGAAAACAGCAAAACTAAAACAAATATTAGATTCTGAACCATAATTCTGAAGGTATACAAGAGAACAGAATCGCAAAATCTTACGGTATGACAGCAGCATCTACTATTTCTGGGTGAGACTGAAGAAGTTGTTCTAGTTCAGCAGGAGCAACCTGAAAATCAAGAATGAATAAGTAGGGTTTTTCTCAAGTATAAGATGCCTAAAAACTTAAAGGTTGCAAATGAAGATAGAGATAGAACCTGGTATCCTTTATATTTGATTAGCTCCTTCAGCCTGTCTACAACAAAAAGGTAACCATGGTGATCAATATAACAAAGATCACCAGTCCTCAACCACCCACCCGACACCAGAGTTTCAGAGGTTGCCTTTGAATCACCCACGTAACCTACACAAGATGTCACAACATTAGTTGATTATTTAGTAGAAAACTAAAGAAAAAATGACAAAATAAGTCTGTTATGTTTGGTATTACATGTAAAATAGTCGTTTAAATATGCAACTGAGCAGCTTTAGTCCCATATATATACTAACGTTGGGCACTTTTGGTCTCTGTTATATCTCAAACATACGACATTATCTCAGACGGACCGAACTAATCCCGATCTATTTTTCCCGATTTGTACCTTTAAACTTCAGCGTTTCAACAGAAACCGGGCTATTGAGGTTCGAAGGAGATGTTAATGTTTATTCACTCGCTAATTCATCATATTGAGGGTAAAAGGAAGCTCATGGTAGGTTCAACGGGCTTTAATAGGTTTTTTTCTAGAGGTGCAAACTAAGGAAAATGAATTAGAGAGAGATCCATCCCTATTATCTCTTCAGTTATTTAAACAGCTCGCGTGTTTCTCACGAGCTAATTCTATCAAAGATTACTATCACCTTGCATTTTAAATACAACAGAGACCAAAACTGCTGAGTTTTAGTAAATATGAAGGACCAAAACTACTCAGGTGCATATTTGGAAAACTATTTTAGGCTAACCTCATAAATAAGGGCCTCTTCCCGATTAATTGCAGCTGAGGTTTCTGCTAAATAGCGTTCAGTCCTTATAATTGAAGTTACCTTGCATAATGGTTGGACCTTTAAGCCAGAGCTCTCCTTGCTCACCAGGACACAGAGCAATCCCAGTGTCTGGATCTACAATTTTGGCTTCAGCATTTGCCAGTAGCCTTCCCACAGAACCCCGATGAAGCATTTCTTCAGTAGTCGCAGCTCGAAATGCTGTCCCGGTTGTCTCCGTTAGTCCATAACCCTCAAATTAAAAACTCAAGTTCAGTTACATGCTAGAAAAATCAATTCCTTAGCTTAGCCAGAAACTGGCCTACATCAATCAACTAAGTATCGAGTAGTCCGCCCCGGGCTTCAGTATAGCAGTTAAGGACACAGTTAGTGATCATGAAGTGTGGATTAGATGCACATCACAGGTTCGAGCTATGCTGCGGACATAAAAACTTGATGTTTAAGAGAAGAAGGATATGGGACAAGTTCATTGTCCACAAATTTTTGAAACGTGCATCACTGACTCCCACGAGTTTTTTGTCTATTAACAACGATATATCAACTACCCCTCAAAGCTACACTAGTTAAGGTTTACATATGAATCATCAGTGCTACACTATATGAATCTCTGTATCATTTGTGCCTCTTCATTGTCATTTCATTCAATACTAAATAATTCATCTTTGAAAACAAAGCAGAGTTGTTTGCTATTAGACGCAGACCACAAGTTCTAAGCTCTGCTGCGGACAAAAAAAACTTGATGTTTAAACGAAGAAGGGTAAAAGGATGAGTTCATATAATATAGAATCATGCGGCACTAGCTCCTGAACCGTGTGTCACTGTCTCATTTCTTGCTATTCCTTAGCTTAGCCAGCTCTCAGGAATTTAAGCCGCAAACAGCTTATAAGCTAAAAAAAACAAGTTGGGGTAGCCCAATTTTTTTTTTTTTTTTTGGCTTAGCTTTTAGCCAGAAATTTTTTTGAGGTTATTTTAAGACACTCAATCAAAAAAAGTTAAATATTAAGCCAATCCAAACGTCTACATCAATCAATTAAATATCAAGTAGTCCTTTGGTCTAGTGCTAATGACGCAGCTCGTGATTTGGATTAGACCCATTTCACGGAATCCTAACTGTCCAGGCTGATAAAAAGAACTCGTATTTAAGTGGAGAAGAATAAAGATAAGAGTTCATTATCCACCAAGTTTTGAGCCATGGATCTCTGGGTCTCAGAAAATTTCTCAACTGTTAAAAAAGTTATCGACTTCCCCTCAGTGCTCCCACTGGTTAAGGCTACATATGTGATATGAATCATCAGTGATACATTAATGAATCCTCTGTCATTCACTCATTTTTGCCTATTCATGTCATTTCAATTCAACACTAAGAACTTCATCTTTTGTACTCCTACATTGAAGTTCTCTAAGAATTTCACATATATAAGCTCAAGCCTGTGGTTTAGTAGTCAATGAAGTAGGTTAAGAACAATAAAGTCTCAAGTTCAAATCTCAAGCGGAGGCAAAAACAATAGGTCCATCTACCCAATCCTCAGTGTCCACCTATCCAAAATTAATCCTGAATTTACGTACTTGCAATAATATGACATTGGGACATCTGCAAATGTTGCACATCTTTCCCAAGACCGCCGCTAACTGCTTCCAATGAACTCAAATCATAGCCATGTGTAACACTTCCTTTAGCCATCGCCACCACCACCGGTGGAGCCACCACTAACTGAGTCACCCTAAAATCCTCAACCGCCTTCAACATTTTCTTCAAGTCAAACCTCTCCATCACCACTACTGTTTCCGTCAAAGCTACTGATTTCAAAACGTAGTGGAAACCAAACACATGAAATAACGGCACCGTGTACAACATCACCGCAGGCGACTTCCTCTCCCTTCTCTGAGCATGATAATTCGCAATACTCGCTACAAAATTCCGGTGATTCGCCTTCACTCCCTTTACCTGTTGGAAAATATGAATAATAAACACATGATTGGAGGCAAACACGTGGCTCCTCCCCTCTCAGATTGTTATGGATTGTACCCAAATAGTTTTAGTGGATATGATAAGCGCTATAAATTTATGCCAACTGCTTCCAAATGAGAAGAAATCATAGAAAGAAAAAAATTACTCTACAAAGTAACGTTTAATCTATTTTTACAGACAAAACATTTAATAACCAAACACACCTTTTTAATAAGAGACACAATATTAAAAATATACAGCCCAATATAAAATATTATGCCACGTGGAGCCAATATTATATCCACATTATATATTATCAACTTTGAGTCACCCTAAAAAATATTATTTTCCTCAAAAATAAATGGACTATTTCTACCGTTTTTATTGACTTTTAATACAAAAGACTTGATTATATTTTATTAGCCTTAATGGCATATTCTCAAAATGAAAAATTGTGCGTTGCAAAACGGTTTATAAATTAAATCTGGTCATTTGACCAATTGCTTTTATGATCTTTTATGCTCTTTATTATTCTTGAATCTTTGTACTGCAGAAAATTAGAAGCTCACTAAGTTAGCTATATACAGTGAAAAACATAGAAAAAATACTTCTTCTCATTTTGTATTGTTGGGTTTTCTGTGAAATATACAAAAACATATTTTTCCTTATAGATTATAGTGTGTTGGATTTTCTTCAACACGTAGTATTAAAAGAAATTGAAACCAAACACATAAAATCAATGGCACTGTATACAACATCATCTTTCCTTTCCAACAATCTTAAGGATATTTCACCTTTATTCTTACGGAAAATCGTTTTAGGTATGCTTCTACTAATATTTGAATGTTAAACGCACTGTATAATAGGTAAATGAACTTTGACCTCAAGATGATACATATAATCTCCTTTGTATTATAGAAATATTTATGATTGTATATTATTTGCTGGTGTGGATTTGTAGATTGTTAATGTGTATGTGCATTCTGCCCGAAAGATATTAATTACACTTTAATTCCTCTGTCTTCTAAGAGCTACTTTTGCATCTGGAATATTTTCTCATAACATTATGGAGAGGCAAATAATAAACAGTAGTGGTAGAATTTTCTAACCTATCAAAATTGTAATTTGCTTCGGTTGATAAAGCATCATAGCATGATCAATTGAGTGGTTCTAAATCAGACTTATCAGTATGTTAATTTGGCTTTTAACTGATTCTCAAAAATGATATTTTTTGCTTATACCACGTGATGTGCATGTATTTAAGCAATTTCCGTTAACTACTAAAAGAATTATTTTTGTTTGTAAAATGTGGATGGTTCAGCTATAGCTGTTCTTCTTGAAGTACAAAAGAAATTGGATTTTTTAGTTATTTAAATTTACGGCCCTGAGAAATTAGCATAATCTTAATTATGTCCAATGACAAACAAATATAGAAGACGATTAGGAGAAATGAAATCTTGCTAAGTAAGAATAAATTTAATAAAGCGGATGATATAATTGTTGTGATCATTTCTCACGTTGAATTTATGTTTTACACCTAAGACAAAACATTTAATTCTTCTTGAATCTCACACCCTTTCATTGAACTTTTTTTATTTTGAGTATGATTAAAATAATAATCTGATGAGCAATGAGTTTGCAATCATGATGTATTTGTGTGCGCTTGCAATATTTAATAATGTTATAAATGCTAGTATATGTATTTATTTTCTTTCACTTTGTGTGCCATATCAAGTGTACATATTCTATTTTTTTAAGAGATCACTTAGTAAGATGTATTCATTTTATTTTTTATAAAAATATACTTTCTTAAATATTAGTTGATGATGACATAATGTGGTTATTAGTTGAATTTAATATTTTGAGTGAAGCTATATTATTAGCTTGTTATTTATAAGATGAGTCTTATGAGAAATTGATAATACTTATTATGAGTTATTAAAAATATTATTCCTCTATCTTAAAAATTTTGAAAATGTGGGGGTCATGGTGTCTTACTAGAATTATTATGTCGAGAGAACTTTTCAAAAAGAGATAATATTTTATTTGATCTTGTTAATCAGAATGTTTTTGAAAATAAAGTTTGGAAAGAAGCAGTTGATGATGAGATCCTAATTTTGAAAAAAAAAAATTATTTGAAAGGTACCATGAACTATGGTGTCAAATGGATTTTCTGTTGTATTAGAGAGATACAATGATGATAACTGGATCTTTGATTCAGATGAGACAAAATTCACTAGAAACTACGTGTTCACCTTTTGTGGGGGGTGAATAACATCTAAATCAACCAAACAAAAAATAATTATTATATCATAATGAATATGAATCACTTATGAAGTGGTTAAGAAACTACTTAGGAGTAATAATAAATTCAATAACACGTCCTTTTAATAAAAGACACCTCCTTTCATTTAAATTTAAAATACTGACTAGTATTATTCTAAAATATAGTGCAAAATTGCAACACAAAGTGGTAATTAATTGCCGCTAACATTTCAATGCAATTTTCTAACCCCTGTAGTCCCCGATGAATACATAATCGCCGCTAAATCCGATTGATTCACTTCCACATATTCAAATTCCACTCCCTTATTCATCATCATCATTGATTCGAACTCCGGTGAATCAATCAGAACCGTTGGATACTTCAATTTCGGAACCTTCTGGAAGTTTCTCGAAGTAGCAAACGCAATTACAGGTTTCGTTAACTTAATTTGCCTCAAAAGCTCAGATTCTGTACCTAAAGGATTAGCAGGTGAGATAACAACACCAAGCAAGAGAAGCGAAAAGTAGAGAACTGGAACGTGAGTTGAATTCGGAGAGAGGATAAATGCCACGTCATTTTTGGAAAGACAGAGTTTGTTTTGAAGGGAACATGCTAAGGAGAGTACACGTTGTCGGAAATTAGAGAAAGTGATGACGTGGCCTGTGGATGAGTCGATAAAGGCAGTGGATTCGGGCCATGGGGACGTGTTTTGTTGGAGGGAAAGCGCGAAGTAAGCAACTGAAAGAGGTGAAGATTCTGGAGGAAGTTGGAGAGGTTGTCGGAGACTGTGGAATGTTTTTGTTTTTGAACAGAATCCGCTGTTTGGATCGATTAAGGATGATGAATTTGAGGTGTCCATGTGAGGAAAGTAGTAGTTGTGTTGTGGGTAGCTTCGGCGATTACACGGCAGAAATTCCAACTAAATCAGTGGTCGTTACAGTTTCGTGTCCAATATTTCAATTGCATGTTTGTGGGCGGTAAAATCATATATTGGTGTAATAGTATATTTGTGGTTCCTCATTTTTGCTAAATTTCAATTTTAGTCATTTTAATATCTAATCAATTATATTCCCTCCATTTTAAAATAAGTGGTGTTTTTACCTTTTCTTTTTGTTAAAAAATAAGTGGTGTTTCACATGATCAAGAAGACATTAATGATGATCTTCGAATTTTACACTTATTTAAATAAATGAAGTTTTATATAACCAAAAAACTATTAAAAATCTACATTTTTTTCAAGATATTTATTAAATATAAGTTACTGAAAAAATACCTTACTTTTTAAAATGAGTAGTTTTCTTTTTTTGAGCCGCTTTGGCAATGAAAGTATGTCAAAATAAGCTAAAAACATCACTTATTTTGAAAAAAAGGAAAAAAAAAATAAGTTGAAAAAAAAAAAAAAAGTGTAAATCAACTTTTTTTTTTTTTTTTTAATAGTTAGCAATTCAAAATAGTTAGAATTTTAAAATGGTATTTGCTTACGATTGCCTTTATTTTGAAATGGTGGTCTTTAATTTTTGCCCGTCAAATTGTTTTATTCAGGGGTCTTTAATTTTTGAAATTTTAGCCTTTAATTTTTGATCCCCCGAAGTTCCTGTTCAAACCCCGGTTCAGTAAAAAAAAAAAAAAAATTCGCAAGGCAATTTCATAGCAAAATTAGGCCTTAAGACATAAATAAATCTGCCTTAAAGGCAGAATTCTGAGTTGTTCTATGTTTTTCTTGAAAAAAAAGACAGTTTTCAGTCTTCTAATGTTGGGTTAAGGCATAAATGATCATGGTATTTTACATTGGTATATAAGCCATAAGGAATTGATTTAGCTGAAGGTGGATATTTACTACCCTTGCACAAATGCAGCGAACTCCGTAGTTGCTACATTAAAACCTTTTCTTGCATGAAAGTAGAACCATCGATTACTATTTAATGTTCTTTTGCCAACATGCTGCTCATAAATCATATGAAACAATTCATCTTTGAATTGGAGAATCCAGCACTGCAGCATTGAACTAATGTACAAGCAAAAACATTTGAAAGGACCTTGGATTACAACTTGGATCCTGGTAAATGATTCCTTTTTAATTCTTTTCTTAATATCTTCCCGGATGGGGTTTTGGGTATTGAGCTAACAAATGCCACACGCCTTATCTTCTTATATGGAGCAACCTGCAACAAAATTTATGGACAATTTATGTCACTCAGTAGATATAGCAAGCTGTGGACAAGCACACCCAAAAATTTCTTAATTAGTTTAACAATCTAAGACACTCTACTTTTATCCCATGCGTCTTTCATACATGAGATTTCAAAGCTAAAATGTTAGTTCTCTCTGTTTCAATATGAGTATCTTACATTCCTTTTTAGTCTGTTTAAAAAAGAACGTGTCTTGTTTAAGGTAATTCCGACATTCTAAATGGCTTGTTTAGGATCATGAGATTCAAACAACTCAATGCCATGTTAAACTAAAACACTTAAATTGAAACAGAGGAGTAGATATTTTTATGACGGAGAACGGGAAACGGGGGCAAGAGTAATAGCTTGAAGCAAATAGTCAAAGGAAGAACCTGTTTTGAAATAAAATCAATTACTTGTTCTTTGTCAAGAGCGCTTTGGGGACGTCTTACAACAAACGCCATGGGCAATTGACCAGCTTCTTCATCAGGATATCTGTCAAATTTGTTTATAAGATTCATCAACATTCATTTCTAGCAGTATATATTCAAAGCATCATCTTTTCAAATAGTAGACCATTTTTATGTCGTAACTCTAGTTTGTCTATAAGATGTAGTGGATGTCGCCTTAGAACTACGGATTCAACTGAACCCAGTACTTTTTACACGAGGCATAGATATACATATAAAAACAGCAAAACTTAAACAAATATTAGATTCTAAACCATAATTCTGAAGGTATACAAGAGAATAGAAACGCAAAATCTTACGGTATGACAGCAGCATCTACTATTTCTGGGTGAGACTGAAGAAGTTGTTCTAGTTCAACAGGAGCAACCTGAAAATCAAGAATGAATAAGTAGGGATTTTCCAATATAAGATGCATAAGAACATAAAGATTACAAAATGAAGCTAGAAATGGAACCTGGTATCCTTTATATTTAATTAGCTCCTTCAGCCTGTCTACAACAAAAAGGTAACCATGGTGATCAATATAACAAAGATCACCAGTCCTCAACCACCCACCCGACACTAGAGTTTCAGAGGTTGCCTTTGAATCACACACGTAACCTACACAAGATATCCCAACATTATTTGATTATTTAGCAGAAAACTAAAGAAAAAATGACAAAATGAGTCTGTCATGTTTGGTGTTACATGTAAAATAGTCGTTTAAATATGCAACTGAGCAGCTTTAGTCCTATATGTATATTAAAGTTGGGCACTTTTGTTCTCTGTTATATCTCAAACATACGACATTATCTCAGACGGAACGAACTAATCCCGATCTATTTTTCCCAATTTGTACCTTTAAACTTAACTTCAGCGTTTCAACAGAAACCGGGCTATTAAGGTTCGAAGGAGACGTTAATGTTTATTCATTCGCTAATTCATCATATTGAGGGTAGAAGGAAGCTCACAATAGGTTCAACGGGCTTGACTAGGATTTTTCTTGAGGTGCAAACTAAGGAAAATGAATTAGAGAGAGATCCATCCCTATTATCTCTTCAGTTATTTAAACAGCTCGCGTGTTTCTCACGAGCTAATTCTATCAAAGATCACTATCGCCTTGCATTTTAAATACAACAGATACCAAAACTGCTGAGTTTTAGTAAATATGAAGGACCAAAACTACTCAGGTGCATATTTGGAAAACTATTTTAGGCTAACCTCATAAATAAGGGCCTCTTCCCGATTACTTGCAGCTGAGGTTTCTGCTAAATAGCGTTCAGTTCTTATAATTGAAGTTACCTTGCATAATGGTTGGACCTTTAATCCAGAGCTCTCCTTGCTCACCAGGACGCAGAGCAATCCCGGTGTCTGGATCTACAATTTTTGCTTCAGCATTTGCCAGTAGCCTTCCCACTGAACCCCGATGAAGCATTTCTTCAGTAGTCGCAGCTCGAAATGCTGCCCCGGTTGTCTCAGTTAGTCCATAACCCTCATATTAAAAACTCAAGTTCAGTAACATGCTAGAAAAATCAATTCCTTAGCTTAGCCAGAAACTGGTCTACATCAATCAACTAAGTATCGAGTAGTCCACCCCGGGCTTCAGTATAGCAGTTAAGGACACAGTTAGTGATTGTGAAGTGTGGATTAGATGCACATCACGGGTTCGAGCTATGCTGCGGACATAAAAACTTGATGTTTAAGAGAAGAAGGGTATGGGACGAGTTCATTGTCCACAAATTTTCGAAACGTGCATCACTGACTCCCACGAGTTTTTTGTCTATTAACAACGATATATCAACTACCCCTCAAAGCTACACTAGTTAAGGTTTACATATGAATCATCAGTGCTACACTATATGAATCTCTGTATCATTTGTGCCTCTTCATTGTCATTTCATTCAATACTAAATAATTCATCTTTGAAAACAAAAGTAGAGTTGTTTGCTGTTAGACGCAGACCACAAGTTTGAGCTCTGCTGCGGACAAAAAAAACTTGATGTTTAAACGAAGAACGGTAAAAAGATGAGTTCATTAATATAGAACCATGCGGCACTAGCTCCTGAACCGTGTGTCACTGGCTCTCAAGAGTTTCTTGGCTATTCCTTAGCTTAGCCAGAAACTGGTATACATCAATCAATTAAATATCAAGTAGTCCACCTCAGGGCTTTGGTCTAGTGCTAATGACGCAGCTCGTGATTTGGATTAGACCCATTTCACGGAATCCTAACTGTCCGGGCTGATAAAAAGAACTCGTATTTAAGTGGAGAAGAATAAAGAAAAGAGTTCATTATCCACCAAGTTTTGATCCGTGGATCTCTGGGCCTCAGAAATTTCTCAACTGTTAAAAAAGTTATCGACTTCCCCTCAGTGCTCCCACTAGTTAAGGCTACATATGTGATATGAATCATCAGTGATACACTAATGAATCCTCCGTCATTCACTCATTTTTGCCTATTCATGTCATTTCAATTCAACACTAAGAACTTCACCTTTTGTACTCCTACATTGAAGTTCTCTAAGAATTTCACATATATAAGCTCAAGCGTCTGGTTTAGTGGTCAATGAAGTAGGTTAAGAACAATAAAGTCTCAAGTTCAAATCTCAAGCGGAGGCAAAAACAATAAGTCCATCTATCCAATCCTCAGTGGACATAGTTACTCGATAACTATGCTAACAGGGGCAGCAGGTACCTCATGAAATTAATCCAGTCACCCAAAAGGAATTTACTTACTTGAAATAATATGACATTGGGAAACTTGTCTGCAAATGCTTGCATTACATCTTTCCCAAGTGGCGCGCCGCCGCTGCCAACTGCTTCCAATGAACTCAAATCATAGCTATGTGTAACATTTCCTCTAGCCATCGCCACCACCACCGGTGGAGCCACCACTAACTGAGTCACCCTAAAATCCTCAACCGCCTTCAACATTTTCTTCAAATCAAATCTCTCCATCACCACTACAGTCTCCGTCAAAGCTACCGATTTCAAAACGTAGTGGAAACCAAACACATGAAACAATGGCACTGTATACAACATCACTGCTGGCGAATCCCTCACCGGTCTCTGAGCATGAAAACTCGCACTACTTGCTATAAAATTCCGGTGACTGGCCTTCACTCCCTTTACCTGTTGGAAAATACGAATAATAAACACAGTATTAGAGGCTTGAAACACGTACAAAACGCTTTTCTAAAAACGATATTTTGTCCCTCTCCTCTGCGAGATGCCGAGATTGCTATGGAATTGTACACAAATAGTGTCAGTGTATATGACAAGCCTATGAATTTCTGTAGAAATTCTACTGGAAAGTTACGTTGAATTTATTTTTATAGACAAAACATTTAATAATCAACACACCCTTTCATTGAACTTTTAAATTTAAAATATTACTTCATTTGTTCCAATTTAACTGTCTTATCCTTTTTGGTCTGTCCCTTAAATTGTCTTTTTATTCGTTTAGTAAGTTTATAATTCAAGCATCTTACATGACAAGTTTATAATTCAAGCATCTTACATGACAAGTTTATAACCACAAGATTCCAAGGACATTTCAGTACATTATCTACATTTTTAATTTATAACTTAAACTTCGTGTACAGTCAAACTAAGCCACTTAAATTAGGCCGGAGGAACTAATAACCAACACACCCTTTTAATAAATGACACCTCCTTTCATTTAAATTTAAAATATTACTAGTATATTTAAACAATGTAATTTTCTAACATTACCTCCCCTGTAGTCCCCGACGAATACATAATCGCCGCTAAATCCGATTGATTCACTTCCACGTGTTCAAATTTCACTCCCTTATTCATCATCATCATTGATTCGAACTCCGGCGAATCAATCAGAACCGTTGGATATTTCAATTTCGGAACCTTCTGGAAGTTTCTCGAAGTAGCAAACGCAATTACAGGTTTCGTTAACTTAATTTGCCTTAAAAGCTCAGATTCTGTACTTAAAGGATTAGCAGGTGAGATAACAACACCAAGCAAGAGAAGCGAAAAGTAGAGAACTGGAACGTGAGTTGAATTAGGAGAGAGGATAAATGCCACGTCATTTTTGGAAAGACGGATTTTGTTTTGAAGCGAACAGGCTAAGGAAAGTACACGTTGTCGGAAATCAGAGAAAGTGATCACGTGTCCTGTGGATGAGTCGATAAAGGCAGTGGATTCGGGCCATGGGGACGTGTTTTGTTGTAGGGAAAGTACGAAGTAAGCAACTGAAAGAGGTGAAGATTCTAGAGGAAGTTGGAAAGGTTGTCGGAGACTGTGGAATGTTTTTGTTTTTGAACAGAATCCGCTGTTTGTGTCGATTGATGACGATGAATTTGAGCTGTCCATTAGTTGTGTTGTGGCAGCTACGGTTACTACACGGCGGAGATACCTTTGAGTCTGAGATTCCAACTAAATTTGTGGTCGTTACAGTTCGGTGTGTCCGCTATTTCATTTTCGCTTAATGCATACGCAGCTCCTAAACTTGCTTTATTTTTTTTTATTTTTTTGGCACGTTGTTGCTATTTAAGTCTTGAACTCATCCTTAAGTGGATCTATTAAATCCCCTAAATCTAATTTTTATTAAAAATAAAAATTAAATTAGAAAAATAAAAATGGAGTAATATTTTAGACATGTGATAACATATTCTTTAGGTGATGGATGTATTGATTTACTTTTTTTTTTACCCTTGCACAAATGCAGCAGTTTTAATTAAGAGTTATTCTTTTTTCCTCTCTCAATTGCTGTTAATGTTAGCTAAAGGTGGCATAATTAAATTAGAATATATATTAGTATGTTATTTACATTAAAGGTGGAATACTATTTAAATCGGATTGTATTTGATAGACACACTTGAGGACAAGTTCAGGGGTTCAATAAAAACAACGTTTAGTTGAGGTGTCAAAATAAAATAAAAATGGACAAGTTTAGGGAGCCGCATATGCATTAAGCCTTTCAATTACTTGTGGGAGGTAATAATCATATATTGGTTTAATAGTATATTGGACAAAAGTGCAAATATGCCCCTCAACTCTGTGATTTAGTGCAGATATACTTCTTGTTACCTGTTATAAAATGATGCATATACCCCTACCGTTACACAAATGGTGCAAATATACCCTTTTCGCTGACGGATTATTTTTTAAGGAAAAAAATCATTTAGCTTAATTTTTAATGAAAAAATTGTCACGTGGATTTTAAAAAAAGTTTACCCATTTTTTTGAGTATATATATTTTTCTAAAGCCACATGATAATTTTTTTTTTATTAAAAATATTAAATTAGAAAAATAAAATCAGATGATGTATCGGGTCTGATTCGCTTAAAAAATATCCTCGTGACTTTAAAAAATAAGTCTTCTCATTTTTTTAAACTAACTAGATCCGTACCCACTAGGAAAAAGAATTAGCATGTGACTTTAAAAATGGGTAGACTTTTTGTTAAAGTGACGTAACATTTTTTTAATTAAAAAATAAGCTAAATGATTTTTTCAAAAAAAGATATATTTGCACCATTTTATAACAGTAGGGGTATATATACACAACTTTTTTAACGAGGAGTATATCTGCTCTAAATTGCAAAGTTGAGGGGTATATTTGCACATTTTCCTCAATTTTGCTAAATTTCAATTTTAGCCATTTTATTATCTAATTAAGTATACTCCCCCATTTTAAAATAAGTAGTGTTTTTACCTTTCTATTTTGTTAAAAAATAAGTGGTGTTTCACATTATCAAGAAGACATTAATAATGTTTTTCAAATTTTACATTTATTTAAATAAATGAAGTTTTATATAACCAAAAAACTGCTAAAAAGCTACATCTTATTATTCATATCTGTGACTTTAAAAAGAATCCTGAATTCGTTCTCTTGTTAGTTGTTATTAGTACTAGTAGTTAGGAGAACATAAACTGGAATTTTACATAACGTTCCATGTAGGAATTGTTTATACAAAAATGCGATTGAGACCTTTTTTACCAATAAGGAAATATTTGGTTTATTCTCCTCTCTGACGCGACCTTTTGCAAATTAAATTGTCCAATAGCTCTCTAATGCTTATATTCTAAATTATTTGCAACAGTCCAACAGAAAAGAAAACAATACCTTCAATATTTAAGAGATCTAGAATTAAACACATATGAATGGCTGTTCCACATTCCCATTAGATTACTTCTAAAAGTCGCGGTGCCACATAAATTCGAAGAGCGGTCAGTTTATCCGTCACTTAGATCGAAGCATGGTCAGTTGAATATTCTAATTGAAAAATTATATTGTGTATATAGAACAATCACTTTCTTAACAAAAAGCTGGTACAAGGAGGAGGACTACACCCAACCTCTCTATTTACAATTTGATGGAAGCAAAAACTAGCTGGAATATTTAAGATTCCAAATATTACTCGCTCCGTCCCATATTATTTGGCCACATTATTAAAAATAGGGAAACTTACATAAATAGCTACCTTTTAACAGCTTCTAACAATTTATAGCTACTTTTCTATATTTACAAATCGTAGCTAGTTTTTGTTATATTTCTGTTGTATTTCGCGTTTTTGAAATACAGGGAAATATACAGAAATACAAAGTTAAAATAAAATTTGAGTTCGCATTTTTGAAATACAATTTGAAATATAAAATGCGGCAGAGTCAAAATAGGCTGTATATATGGAACAGATTCTCTTCTTTCATTTTAAATGGTAAATCAAATTAAATCAACCATGTATCACGCATAAATTAAAAAATAAGTTGTTGAAGTTCCATAATAACGCACGTTTCTCTCTCCAAATTACTCCATTCCAAACTTTTAAATACTTCCAAATACGAAAAATATACACCGGAATACAATAAAATATGGTTGATTGTTTAAGAAATATAAAATTGTAGTATGCATATATACAATGGAATACAATGAAATATATCGAAAAATTGTTTCATAAATTAGAAATACATTGAAATACAACGAAATATCTTAAATATCTTGAAGCATTTTATCAAACACTTGGTGAGCATGAAGCTCCACAACTCTCACTCGGAGGTGGATATGCGTTTAACCAGCCGGTGAACCACCGCCACCGGAGAAGAAGTGGCGAGTGTCGAAAAAGTAAAGAACAAACCAAAACGTCACTCCTTTTCTTGAGATTTATAAATCGAGAAAACTTAAAAGTTTCAAAGGAATCGATTTATAGCAACATCAACGGTGAAGAGTTGCCTCCATAACTAAATCGAGAAAGGGTACGAGCTCTCTAGTGTTATTCTTCGGAAATTCGACGAGGATTGCGGAGATTATGTGCTCTATGCCATCAAAATCGAAGTTTACGTTACTAGTTCTTGTCATTCGACACTTCCATTTGTCACAATCTTGAACAATTTTCTGATGAAGTAACTTGACATATTTGAAGAATCGAGGCAAGGGAAATAGATCGACGGATGCGGGGGCGGAGAGGGAACGGAGAGAGAGAGAGAAAGAGAAGGGTGAGGGAGAAATAAATTTGAGAGGTGAGAGAAAACTAATTTAAAGAGAAACTTGTGAAATACAGGACACTAGTTATGATGTGTAATTTAAGAAAATATTTTAGCTATGAACAATAAATAAAATCAAAGGTAGTTATTATTCATAAATAGGTCTTAGAAGTAGTTATGACAAGTAAATTTTCCTTAAAAATATATGTCTCAAATTACTTGTTCATTTATAAAATCAAGATAAAATTAATTAAATTTTTTCCATCTTACCCTTAGTATTAAATGTTCTTGAAAATAGTCAATATTGATTAGAATGTATTTATTGGAGAGAGATAGGTAAGTAGTAAAATACATCTTTTATTTATGATTTTTTTAAAAACGTGCAAAAAAAAAAAAAGTGGCCAAATAATATAGGACGGAAGGAGTATAACATTATTGTGAACATGGATAGCCCAGATAATGCTTATGGACCAGTTATCTTGACAGAGGAAGGCCAAGCTGTTGGGCCTGGCAAGGCTAAGCCATGAAGAGCCCAAATAATTAAACAGCCCAACAATAGATTTGCTTGAAATTCAGGTTGAGTGGGGAGGAAGAAATTGCACAGTTTGTCCTTTAAGTGGGCTGGTCTTTAATTTTCTCTCTTCAAAATCGTACGTATGCCTATTGAGGCATAAGCTCTAAGAGCGCGGGACATAACTTGTGGAATATTATAATTGCAAATAAATTTAATTTATGCAGCACGAAAAACTTATTTGTTATAAGGATTAAAAATTAAAGAGCAGCAGAAAATAGGGCCAAAAGTGCAAATGACCCGTAGGGAAGCACGTGACAAAGGGATAACTGATGTTTACCTGCTATCCTTTTGTTATATTCCCATGTTATCTTTCTTCTGCTTTGGTTTAATCCTTTAAGCGTACGTTGTAATTAATAGTTAGTTTGAGCTTTCAATCAAAGGAGTTAGCTCCCTATTTTTAATTTAGCATTTTAAGTGTTTATTACAAACCATTTTCTATTATTAACTATAGAAATCTTTTAATGTAATGTGATCCTTGATAAAGTTTGAGATTTCGCCACTATTTCAACACTCATGCGAAATACATTGAATTAGTTGTCTTTAATATTAAACTCGAGTGTGTATGAACCATGATTCTTTAAATGTTACGTAAAGTTAATGTTCCTTTTAATTTCAACCTAAGTTTAGTTAATTATTTTTAAAAGCGAATTATATCACACAATCATGAAGCATGTAGGTGCATTTTTCTTTTCTAGATTCCTTGCTTAATAATTTCTGTCCTGCCTTATTTCTTTCCCTTTTCTTTCTCTTCCCATAGTACAGTTTTCAGCTTTAGTTTCATTACTATGACCTTCTGCCAATGAAGTTTAAAGATAGAAATAATTCCTACGTACCGTCCTCAATTCATTATCAATGGTTGTAAAGCAAAAACCAAAAACCATAATATAATAGTACGTCTAAAATTCTTTCTTTTTGCACTTTTCCAACAGGCCAACTTTGTGGAAAAGTAAAAACAAGGGATTAGAGAGAGACTAGCAATAAAAACAAGAACTCGAAAGTAATAACTGATTTTTTTTTTTTTTTTTAACCAAAGCCTTATGAGCATCAACGAAAATAACAAATAGCTAGTGAAGGAAAACATTTGAATGAAAGCTTCATTAGCACGAAAAAGAGAACTACACTAACATAAGGTGGTGATGGAACGAATAAGATGACTGCGTTCTTAATTAGAAGTTTCAAGTTCGAGCTCTTATTACAAAATCCTGGTAGGAGCGCGTTCCCCTGTAATGAATCTTACGTGAAACAAATCCTGATAAATCGGAACCTCATACAGATAACTGACACAAGATAACGAAAAACAGAGTCGATTTCAGGATTTGAACTTTTAAGGTTCGAATTTAAAATCGTGCCACAATCCATTTGATTTACTGCTTCGAAGTCAATTATTTATACTTATTAACCAACGTCTAACTTATAATATACAGAGTTCAAGCCAATTAGGAAGCTTTATCCCCGTCTGAATACAACCAATTAGGAATCTGAAATCACAATGGCAGGTGGCATATTAATTTTTGAGATTGGAGATCCTGTGATCTTTGTGATGTCAAAGATCCTCCAATCAGAAACCTATATTTTCTTGGGCCCCAAATGTAGTCAGACCAAACACGAGGCCCAATGTCACAGAGCCCTTTAAACCCACAACAAACATCAGAGTAATACCCAACA
Source organism: Lycium ferocissimum (assembly GCF_029784015.1). Taxonomy (NCBI): domain Eukaryota; kingdom Viridiplantae; phylum Streptophyta; class Magnoliopsida; order Solanales; family Solanaceae; genus Lycium; species Lycium ferocissimum. The sequence continues at coordinate 31,769,223 of NC_081352.1, read as the reverse complement.
CCACGACCACATGGGAGAGCGTTCCAGTCAATCGTCTAGTCCTACATGCAGCGATCTTTCTCCTCCAATCAAATCCAACAACTTTTGCAGAATAAATTCTCTATCTTTTTTTTTTTTTTTTAAAGTATAAAAATCAAAGTCTTCTCTTGGTATGAACTTTCATAGCTTTGATTTTCAAAAGACGCATATGTGAAATGTTATTTACATGAATTTTAAATTAAATGGGGTAACGACCCATCTAGAAGATGCCTTAAATTTCTCAGTTTTATTTTACTTTTCCCCTTACTAAAAACAATTTTTTTTTACTTGTCTATTTTAGCAAATTAAGAGAGTTTTATTATTATTTCCACATATTACCCTTAATATTAAATAACTGCATATAAAATACTAGTAGTCAAATTTAAAATTAGGTTAGTTTAGTAAACTACACCCTTAATAAAACTTTCTTAAGGGATGTGCTAAATCAATATGGGTCAAGTAAAATGAAACGGAGAGAGCACATGTTGTTTCCTGAATTTCGGTTATCGTATTATTTGGTTGTTGTTAGTGTTTTTCCCTAAAAGCTATGTAATGCTCTCTCTAACATTTGCTAAGTCCTCTTTAATTATGTATTTTTCTTTCCTAATTGTTTTGATATGTGTTATTTGAGCAAAAAGTTTTTCAGAAACAATCTCTCGATCCTCACCAGAAATGAGTAATATTTGTGTACGCTTTACACTCGGGATGGATATGTTATTGTTGGTTGGTGCAACTTGTAAATTGTATTTCTGAAATGTAAATAGATAGACTTATTAAATTATTTGGCCACTTCATAACATGACAAACACGAAGGCCAATTGGTCAATTCATATTCAACAAGATAATGAAGTCATTCTCACGACCAATTGAGAGCGTGCTATAATTTTGAGTTCAGTACTTAAATTCGAACAAGAGCCACGCGTCCAATTGCTAAAACATCCCATCAAAAGTACTTACCAAATTGTTTATATCAATGCACATACGTGTCCAAACTTTTTTCCTTAGTGCTTATATATGTGTCCAGCTGCTCATTGGCTTTTAACGTACTCACCAATTGCACCACCCAAAGTTCGATACGCTGCTTTAATCTTGGGTCCTACCTAATCTTTCCTCACTGTTCCAAGTTTTGCCCTAGACATGTGTTACTTCCTAACTCATCAATTATTCCCCTGATTTTCACTGGTTACCCCTTTTGAGAATTGTTTATTCTCTTGTAACAACAACACCGATAAATATCTAGCGTAATTTTGCTAGTGAAATTTGAAGTTAGAATGTACGCAGACTCTGAGGGTAGAGAGGCACTAGTTCTCTTGTAATTTATGATTCTTTTTTTATCTTAGTTGAAAGATTAAATTTGAACAAAACTAAAGATATCTTAAGAAATTCTTACTTTCTCCGTCTCAATTTATATGATACTACAGTCAAATAATTATTTCTTTAATCATAATTTCTATATCCCTTTTAAACAGTTTGAATTATTAATTATTGTGATTTATAATACTTCTTATGAATTTCCTAATATATAAATTTCATTTAAAAAACTTAAAGATTCTATATCCAAACTTATTATCAAAATTAAGAAGTTTGATTTTCGAAATTCGAATTGTGCCTCATAAATTGAAGCAGATAGATTAGATCACAATCTAAAATTATATTTGTGTACACAGACATTATTAGACAGCAATCTAATTAATGATCTATTAGATTGAGCAATGTATGAATAAACATTAAACTTGAGTCTAACACTGTTCAAAAGAGCAATTCTGCCAAAGCTATATTTACATTACCTTAAAAACTATAAAAAAAAAACAGTAAGTGAATGGCATTCATAGATTAGCGAGCAGGCCCAAGAAGTCACACCCAAAGAATGTAACATAGGCAACCTACCTAATACAAGTTTTAGTGGCGTCTTTCACTGCTTGAGCCCGTGATAGGTTATACGGAAATAACTTTACTGTCGCTTCGAAGCTCCATCCCTTATAAAAATATAAGTAAAATCTAAATATTGAGTAGAAAAAGGGACATTTGCGTAAATTAACCCAACTATTCCACAACTATGATAATCGGCTTGGCCTCCGGTCATATTATACCACCAACTTCTACAGCCTAATATAAAGAAGCTCTCTATAGAAGAGCCAACTCTTCAGCAAAAATGGATGATGGAAATGGTGGGCCCTACTATGGATGCCACGTTGGATCACAAGATATGAGGGTAGTCAACCGGATAATGCTAAGATTCCGGCCAATCGCACCTAAACCGGTTACCGATGGTTCAGAAACTGGTTCTAAACCGGAGGACATCGAGAATGAACCGGTTACTAAACCGAGAAGGAAGAGAAAGTACGTTAGAGTTAAGAAAAATAGCAAGTGTAACAATATTATTGAAGAAGAAGAAAGGAAAGATGGATCTGTTGTAACCCTTCAGTTGCTTCCGGAGAGTAGCAGTAGCAGCGCGAACTTTCAAGATAACGGAGCTTTACAAAATGAAATCAGTTTCTCTCATAAGTATGATAATAATGGTATCTTCGCCATCAGTTCGCCAGATCAGTTAGATCTGAAGGTAATATTAAATTGTGTGACTATCTTATTTAAATTGAGATAATGATTAAAAACACGTTTGAGCTATTATTTCTTTCGCGAGTTTCATACCTCAACTATCAGATGTTCTTTTTTTTTATTTGAACTATCTCCATCTATGTAAGTATTAAAATACACCTCAACTATCTGTTCTCTTTTCTTACCTTAACTATCGTGATAGTTCGGGTAGGAAAAGAGAACTGATAGTTGATGTGTGTTTTAATACGTACATAGATGGTGATAATTTAGGTAAAAAAGACAATAAATGATAGTTTAGATTTAAAACTTGCGAAAAAGCAACAGTTCAAAGGTGTTTTTGATCGTTAACTCTTAAAAAATTAATTTATTAGAGAGAGAGCACGATTTATTTTAATGACGAAATTGTCATGCATGAACTATGTTTTGATACACCTCCTTAATTACATGTGAGGATCAAATATTTGAAAATATTTTTCTTGTTTTTTTGTGTGACGATGAGATTTGAACTCTAGACCTCTCCCCGCAGAGGCGGATCCTCTAGGATCTAAATATTATGAGTTCTAAATTCTAGAACAATGATCTCAAATGCTAGTAAGTGAGTTCTAAATTTGCTAATTTTTATTCATATTTTGTGAATTTCTCGACACATACGGGATTTCAGCCAAAATTATTTGTAACATCAAGCCTGTGTGACCTATCTTATCGAAGTTTATTCCGTGAGAGATTTCACACTTTTATTTTATACTTGTATATATAATTATGTTGAACAGGTAGCGATGCAAACACCAAGAATGGTGGAGTCTTGGGTGATGGTGGATGGAGTGACAAAAACATTTGCAGATGAAGACGCTTTGTTAGGAAGTACGGACATGGAGAAGATGAAGAATCTCGAGACGGACACGTGTCCAGGATTGATATCGGATGGCTTAGGTTTTGTGCAGTGGGTTAATCAGGCATATCGGAGAATGGTGGCAGATCCTCTAGAAGACGGAGGACCAACATCGGAGATGATGGTGAGGTTGGTTATGAAGGAGAAAATTATAAGTGAGGAATTGCCTAGAGCATTTGCATGCAGTGTAAGGGTAGTGTATTCATCGCAGAATTCGAAGCAATCACGAATAATGCCGTGTGATGTGTGGAAAATGGAGTTTGGAGGGTTTGCATGGAGGTTTGATTCTAAGGCTGCACTTAGCTTGGGTCGTTGAAGGAACAAAAACACCTTCACCAACCAAGAAAGCTTGCTCACAAGCCAGCAGGTAATCTTTTACAATAATTTTCTTTTTGTTTTCATCCGGTGTCTAGTATCCGTATTGAAGCCCGATTAAATTCGGATCGTGCGCAGCGCTCCCAACAGAATCTTTTTCATTCTTAGGGTTCGAAGCCGGGACCTCTGATTAATTATGGGTGGTGGGACTCCTACCATCCACCACAACTCATGTCGGTAATCTTGTACATATAGGAGTACTATATATCTGAAGAAAATCATGGAACTCAGTGGAGTAGGCAGAAAATTTGTAAAGGATGGAGTATCGATATTTTAAAAATCGAATAAATGAACAAATAAAACATAAAATTTCGATATTAATGGAGTATATATTTTCAAGTATTCTACAATCCCCTTGAACGAGTTTTCATTTCTAAAAGTGCACACACATTAACATCATAAGAAATCTAACTCTTAAACAATTATTTTTCTTTAAAGACATTAAAAAACATTTTATTCTTACATTTATTTATATATAGCAACTTTTTTCAATCAAGCGGTGTTACTACGCACCGCTTGACCTAAGGTGGCTTCACCCCTAGGGGAAACCAGCTGCATAAAATCTAGCTCAAGATGATGCACTTCTTGTTCAAAGCTCTATATATAAAAGTATAAGGGGACATTATTGAAAATCAGGATCTGTGAAACTGCAAAAATGTTGCATGATCAACTGACTTTCTGTCAACTTTCAATTCTTATTCTCCAATTGAATAATAGTATTAATGAGTAATGAAATATACTATTAAGTAAGAGATTTAAGTTATAAAGTCTGATATCTAAGTATGCTATGCTATTAATGTTGTTTAGTTGAATTAATTTAACATTCAGCTGTAAATGTTGAATATTAAATTGACGACTATTTTACACATAACGCCTAGCGTAAATATTAAATTAAATTCATTCAATTGAATTTAAATATCCAACCTTTGGCAAGTGATTTGTTGAACTTTGTACTGTCAAAGGAGAAACATGGAGAAGAGCACATACTTGATATTGTTGAATTTTTATCACAGCGTAACATTTACTTAATTTGGTGATGACTTGACTATTGAATATGATTCTTCTATGTACTTGTTTGCAGGCCGGAACCAAGATTTTCATTAAGAAGATTCAAAATATAAAGAAGTAATCAAATCCACCAAAAAGCTAAGGGGATTCAACATCTACCATAGATGCATAAAAAATAATTTTGAATATTATGTACAATGTAATTTTTACGGCAAAGGGAAGATTGAAGACCATGACTAAGCAAAAAATTGAAGTCATTGGTGGTTTAAGAAATGAGTGGACTCTTTATATGAACTTGGGCAATTTTTCCCTCACAAGCTAGCTTTTGAGGTTGAGTTAGACCCAAGATCAAATGTACAAACTGAGCTTAGGTTGCCGATTGCAATATTGAACTGTGCGTTAAATTGTTTTAGGATAAGTTGTCAAAGTTTGATATGTTTTAGACATTAAATTGATAATGTAATGTTGATAATTGTCGTGCGTCATTCAAATGTCAGTCTGGAACCTGTCTAATGTCAGCTAGCTAGTAAAAGATCAAAGTTTGTGATGATTGAAATAGTATTACGGCCACAACTCTATATGTAACAAGTTTTCTGTGGAATCGACTTATGTTATATTATATGTTCTCTATAATAACGTTTCGATATATTGATCAAAAGATATCAGAACAAACGATCTTCTTATAAAAAGGTATGACTGTAATTTATCATGACAATTAGGTCTGACTCTAATTTGAAGCTGGTTTTATTACCTCGACGGTCCAATCTATTTTTTGAATATTTGTTCTTTTTCTTTTTGCTCAGAAAGAGTGAGTGGCTTAATAGGCTATGAAATATAATGACACTAGAGCAATGATAGTGCTCGATGGGCTGAGTCTAGAAGGAGAAAAGTCTCGAGCAAACAAATAGCGAAGAGAGATTAATGCGGTTGTGACAAAAACAAGCTTATTGACTCTAATAAAATGTGAAATAATCTAATCCAACCCAAAACCTTAAATTAATGCATGAAGCAACTGAGTCGTCAGGACCATTTAAACATTTTGTTTTGAAAATCCTATACAATCAACAAGGAACAAGTGTAATATTATTCCACATAACGGGTCTTAACTTGCTTTTAACTGAATCTAGTCTATGATGTTGTACTAGATAATGTTACATAATACAATAATTGGTGATGTACTTATCCTATGTAAGTATTTTCTCACTATAAATAGCAATACTTGACTGGCTCTATGAATAATTGAGCCATTCAACACATGACGAAATTAGAAAAAGAAAATAGTATAATAAAAGTGCAACTCCAAGAAATATATATCTCCTCCAATTGGCTTTCCCTTTTGCTGTACCTAAGAGTAAAATTCGTAGGACTTGGCTTTCTTAATTATGGTAAAATTTGTAGGTCGTGGCTTTCTTAATTATGGATCTTAGGCCCCCAATTGGTGCTATAACCATCAATAGTACTCCAAGAATAATGCAAACCTGTCAAACATATGCGCATTTTAGATTTTAATATAAGCAATAAAGGAAATAGCATTGGACAGTTTGAATAATTAAGTTGAACCATACCCAGTTAATAATCCAGGAGAGACTGTATTTCTTTGGTTTGTAGATTAGTAGCCACATGATGCAAGGCAGCTGAATAAAATTTGAAAACAATTAAAGAAAAATTAGTCCGGTTAAGATCCCTAGATTTGAAGAAGCGGAAAAGCAAACATAAGGAAATAGGATATAATTCACAAATTACCACTTTCAGTCATGTAATTTAAAAATAACTATTTTCTTGGAGTTTAAAGTTCCACAGGTGAAACTCCAAAAAAGTATCATAGAACTTCAATTGTGAAACTTCAAACTATGACAACGGCTATTTTTTAATAACAAAGCTAAAAAGTAACCAGCTCGCGCTACTGCTATACAAGAAAATCTCTTACATAGTAGGTTGTTGGGGCAAAAGCAAATCCTCCAAAGAATCCAAGCAGCTCATTGAAGAAAGGGAAGGTAATGCCAACAAACATGGTGAAAGCTGTAATTATCAAAAGCAAAATGTATAACAATTGTAGTTCAAATGGAAAGCAAAATTGCCCTAGGAACAATTATGGTCATACGGTGAGGTACCAAATAGGCGTATTGGAAACGTTTAATTTGGATAGGTTAAAATTGATCAAATCAATAAATAAATTTGCATATAACTCATCACTCCTATCAAGATGGATGGGTCATGGGTCGATTTGGCCTAAACAATAATTTATAATTCAACTCGTCCAACTTAACTTACCCACATAAATGTTCCTTGTAACAAACCGCAACATCCAGGTTGCCTTGAACCTAAATTTTCTGACAAGCACCGTCTCTATCATGTCAAACACTGGCATTGCATATATCTACAAATCACAAATCAAACAACATAAGTAAGAAACTCATCGGCTCTGAACATAACAAAAGAAAAATAGTTTAACTTGTATGCACGGATAGTATAAATATTTTTTGAACTATCAAATGTACTAATTGAACCTATTCTGATAAGTAGCTTGTCATCATTTTTAGGTTATTTCACTTTTTATGAACAACAATTATAATTATCTTTAGGTAACTAATAGTAGTGTAAATGTTCTTTATATTGAAGACAAAATTAAGTAAATAATATTGTGCTATCTCAAATAGCTTAAGTTTTAAATCTAGATGAGATGATCACAAACTTCAACATAATAGCAAAGCAGACAAAGGTCCTGCATTCTAGTCTCATCACCATCCATTGTCGAAAAGAATTTTTATGTGCTTGACCCATGAAAAAGAATCAGGCCCACACGGGAGGGGGCGTGCTGAAAACATGATTAAAACAACAACATATCCAATAAAGTTTTAAAGACATAATTAAGTAATAAAAATATGTTTTGATCTCAAAAAGCTTAAGTTTTTAGATGTGCGTATAGAAATTTATCTGAAAAAACATAAAAAGAGACGAGAAATGGAGAGGGATGATTTTGTCGTACCTGATAGCTCCCAATAACATGAATAACAACAAAGATGTTAGCCATAGCAATAAGCCAAGTAGGTTTGTCCAAAGATTCAAGAATATTGTCATGCACTTTATTCCCAAACGCCCAATAGCCAATAATAGCAACAGGGAAATAACACATAGCAACAATAATATAAGCAACGATGACTCCTTTCCACATTGGTTTTTTTGAAGGCTTTTCTAGTGTTGAAGGCATTGTTGCTTGAATTTCCAACACAACATTATGACCAGCATAAGCAAATGCAACTTCTCCCAATGCACTGAAAAAGTTGAACACTGCGTCTGCTGTGGTCTGATATGACTTGTAGCCATATTTCACTTCTGCTTGTACACCTTTTTTAACTGAAGCCCCCCAAGCCATTGTAGAGTAGCTTCATCATCATAATAGAGAATATTAGATTTCTTCTACCACAAATATTTATCTAGCGCGTGTTTAATATGACGGAAGTTATTTTACAAAAAATGATTTTCCAGAACTTACCTTCTGGATAATATTTTCCTGAAAAAAGTCATTTGTTAAAGATTGATAACAATACTAGCAAAATGAATAGTGTTTTAATGAAAATTTTGAGTAGTAAAGATCGATAACATTGTGTAGGTGTTAAGTCTAATTTGATAAAATATGGATGTTGGGTATAACTCAACCTTCAAAGCTCCCGTCACACGCAGGACAGGACATCTAGAGTGTTTACGTATTAGATAGAGACCTTACATCGAGTAAAACATTAGTAGCATGGGGTATAAAACATGAATTGAAATGAGTCTGACTCTCATACGATGATAAGAAAATGAATTTGGACCTAACTCAATCCTATAAAACTAGCTCATGAGGTGAGGAATGCCCATATAAAAAAGAGACCAAATAACCCATCATCCAGCGATATGGGAAGTCAACAAACACAATAATATAAAGTTATGAGGTAAAATATCTATCTTGTGAAAGAAAAAAGACTTTCGCGCAAAAGTGATGTGGAAAGTAAATTTGTTCTTCTGGTGAAAATATTTTGCCTGAAAATTATTGTTTAGCAAGCAAACACCAGAAAATGACTAGCAAAAACATTTACTTTTTCGATTTTCGATCATATCAAAAACACCTCTAATCCCAAAAAGTGGAAAAAGAACAACATTGAGTTTGAGGAAGAAATATGTGATAATGTTAAAAATAAGACTCTAAAACATGTAAAAGTGATCCGATTGTGTCAAAATTCTTTACAGTAACAATATATATAACTTAGACTCGGAAATAATATGCATACCTTACGGACATGACAGCTGCAGCCAAAGACACGCCTGCTATGGAATTGAAATCAGGAAGATGGGAGATAACAAAATGGACAGAGGCAAATATCATGATGAAGTATGTAAGGCTTATTTCTTTGCAATGATGTTTTTGACAGACTAATTCATGGAACCTCTTGAGTGACTTTCCTCCAGTCACCATATAAACTATGTCAACTCCAACTTCAACAATTAATTGTTGGGGCACAATGATCCATAGGCCAAGTTTTTTCCCAAAAGCATGCTGCCCAAGTTCATGATATCTATCGAAACGTTTCCCAGGAACTATCTCGTGCATCTCCACCATTTGCCATAACGTGTAGAAAGTTATAACCCAAGACAGCACCAACACTGTTACTCCAGGCCCCCTGAAGTTATATACATAAGTAATCGCGGTGGGGATGACAAAATTAGTTCATGAAAACATAATCCGCTCAAGTTTGGATGAGTTGGACTGGGCATATTTTCATGGCGGGTCATTAACTTGGGTACATCTAATATATGTGAAGCGTTAAAATATGTGACTTTCAAATCTAAAAATTTCTGTTAATTAAAAAGGATATACTTCTATTTACTAGTTGTGTTTTCAATATGCACCCTTACATGTATCTAACGGGCTAATCTTTTTCATTTGGTCAAGCATATGGAATTTTTTTTAATAATTGCTAGCAGTGAGACTTGAACAATTGAACATAGAACCTCTTGTCTACTTGAGTATTAAGCAAAAGTGTATGCTCATTGATATTTGGCACAAATATCTAGATTTAGTGTCATTTACACTTTACTTCTTAGCACTTTCATCGCAGTTTTGAATGCAAATTGTTGTATATGAGCTTATGTTGGTATGTTTGTATGAATAGGTACAACAAGGACCAACGAAGGGTATTCGGGCGAGTTTGAGTGATTCCAAGGCTTTGTATGTCGATTGAACGTTGCGAAGGAAGTTCCGACTTGAAGGCAAAATCGACCCTTTGAAGGGTCTCGTACGGCGGCCATGCGCCGCACAGCCAGCGCACAAAAACACCATTCCTGAATCTCAGACAGACCATGCGTTGGTCATGCGCCGCACAAGAAGAACATAAAGGAGGTCATGCGCTGGCCATGCGACGCACAGTCAGCGCACAAGCGGCGTCAGTTGTCCTACTTAGATCGGGATTGGGCCAACTTATCTCATATTTACCCTAGCATATAAATGGCCGTTTTTAACATTAGAAAGGCGGCTTGGACGAATTTTGAGACTTGTGAAACTCTTTCTAGATTTTATTACTCTTCTATTATTTTTATTTACATCAAAACCCTATGTTAATCATGAATTCTTGTTTCCATTATCGAATCATGTGTAACTAAACACTTAAATTCTGGGGTTGTGGCGTAGCCATGAATATTGACGTTTGACAAGTATTTCAATCTTAGTAGTGTGTTCATATGCAATTGCTTCGTTACTTCTGTGTTTAATTTCTTGATTGTCTGCATTACAGTTGAGTTCTATTTACTCATTGATATACGTGCTTGGGAAAGACGTTGTTAATTTGGAGAAGAAGTAATGAGATTGTGATCTGAATATCCCTAAAGTTGGGCTAGGATTTGTGACTAGGATAGGAATATACTTAGTTACCGCAATCAATTATATACCGTGCTCTTATTGCATTCTTGATAGGTCAATACCATAGGAATATAGGAGGAGAATTATCTTGAATCGGCGAGTAGTGGTTCGGAAGAATACTACGAGATTAATAATCCGGTTAATTAGCTATTGTGAACAAAGTTGCTAAGGTGTGATACTTGGTGACTCAATAGGATTGGTGAACCAACCACGACCACGAATACTTCTAAAATCTTGATAAAAGCGGTTCTCGATTACGTTCTAAGCACAATTTCTGGATACATTATTAGTCAATTACATTATAGCATTTAGTTATAAAAGAACCAACACTTTTATTCTTCACTTGCATAGATAGTAAGCAATAGTTTATTTTCGTGAAATATTGGTCATAAGTCTCTGTGGGTTCGACATCCGATTTTATATAATCACTTTATTACTTGTACGACCACGTACACTTGCGTGTGCATTTGGACGCAACAAGTTTTTGGCGCCGTTGCCGGGGACTTAGAAATCAATTATTTTTGCCATAATAAATTTTATTGCTTCATTTTATCCAAGTATTAACGTCTTGATCTTAGCTGTTACTTGATTGCAGGTACTTTACTCGAATGCGAAGGACTGCGAGTCAAAACAATCTTGAGGAAATTCGATCTGAGCACGAACGTACTTTCAATCGGCGCGGGGAGAGATTTGAATTTATTGCAGAACCCGCTGTCGTAGAATTACCTGTGATCATGGCTAATAATCAACCAGCGAAAGTGAGAGAGGTTGCAGTGCCTCGTGTGGCGGATGTCACTTCAAGCATTGTCAAGCCCACCATCGAAGGGCACTTTGAGCTGAAGCATCCTATGATTCAACTACTTCACTCTAGTGGGCAATTCACGGGAATGTCACACGAGGATCCTCAGCGTCACATCCATACTTTTCTGCAGATTGTCGATACTTTTGCTACTGGAAGGGTCACTAAAGAATATGTGCGACTGACACTGTTCCCCTTCTCTCTATTGGGGAATGCAAGTAACTGGTTATTAGCAGAGCCCGCCAATTCTATCACTACGTGGGATGACTTGGCGACGAAATTCTTGACAAGGTTCTTTCCACCAAAGAAAGACCGCTCGCCTCCGAAGGAGATCATGTCATTCGAGGGAGAAAAAATGGAGAAAATTTGTATCAAGCACAGGAGAGGGTTTAAGGGTCTTCTCAGAGATTGCCCTCACCACCATCGGACAAATGAAGTTCTGGCACACATATTCATTGAGAGTTTGGATGCCCAACATAAGTCATCACTAGACACTACTGTAGGAGGGCAGGCTCTTGATCTAAGCTATGAAGAACTATTCACACTATTGAACAGGTTTACTCAGAGCACTCCAGACTGGCAGGATGATGCAGCTAGCAGTTCAGTTAGGAAAGCACCGGGCATCTTTGAAGTAGATAATTTTACAACATTATCAGCACAGATTGATGCCATGCGCACCGAACTCAGGAAGTTAGCTGCGTCGCAAGCGCCACCACAGGTGCATGCAGTGCAGCAAGCCATAGCCTTTTGTGATGTCTGTGGAGAGGGTCACAACAGTGATGAATGCCCTGCAAATCCCGCATCCATATACTTTGTGGGTAATGCAGGCAAGGGGCAAGGAAACAACAATCAATACGAAAATTCCTACAACCCAAATTGGAGGAACCACCCGAATTTCAGGTGGAGTGACAACTCAGGTAATCAGAAGCAGAACTATCAGTCAGCACCTGCTCCTCAAGCTCCCACAAACAGTATGGAAGAGATGATGAAAAAGATGATGGGTGACATGCAGAAGATGATGATAGACCAACAGAAGTTGATAGCAGATAATCAGAATCGCGATTTGGCTGTGTGGAATTTAGAGAGGCAGATGGGACAGATAGCTGGTGCACAAAATACTAGACCACTTGGAGGACTTCCAAGTGACACAGATGTGAATCCCAAGCCTTGCAATGCTGTAACTCTGCGAAATGGGCGAGAACTATAGGAAGTGGCTTCAAAGAAAACTGGTCGAGTAGAGGCTGAAAAAGAGAAGATTGCCACAGAAACAAGTGAAAAAGAAAAGGCAGTCGAGGCACCAGTAGCAAAGCAGCCACAGGTCGTGGCTGCAAAGCCACCGCCTCCATTCCCTCAACGTACGGCAAGACGAGAAAGAAGAGGCTACTTACGAAGTTTCTTGATTTGCTTAAGCGGTACACGTGAACGTCCCCTTGGTCGATATCTTTGCAGGGTATTCCAAAGTATGCTAAGTACATCAAAGATATTGTTGCAAACAAGAGCCGTTTCACAGAGTATGCCACGGTTGCACTTACTGAGGAGTGCACTTCTCGTATTCAGAACAAGTTGCCCACAAAATTGAAGGATCCCGGAAGTTTCACTATTGAGATTTCTATTGGGACACAGGTTGTTGCTCGAGCACTTTGTGACCTAGGTGCAAGTATAAATCTGATGCCTTCGTCTATCTTTCGGAAGCTAGGTTTGGGAGTGCCCAGACCAACCACTATAGTTCTTCAGCTGGCAGACAGATCGTTAGCAAGACCCGAAGGCATTATTGAAGATGTATTGGTACAAGTAGGGTCGTTGATAATTCCTGCTGACTTTGTGATATTGGATTTCGAGCCAGACCCGGAAGTCCCATTTATTTTGGGGCGTCCGTTCTTGGCCACAGGGAGAGCACTTATTGATGTAGCTGCTGGGCAGCTTACCATGCGAGTACATGATAAAGTAGAGGTCTTCAATGTATACCAAGCTCTGAAGATGCCTGCAATCTATGAGGAGTTGTCCGCCATTACTGTTCTGAATGATGATACACGAAGGCCACTCATCACTTCTCATGATCCATTGGAGAGAGCCTTGGTGGGGGATGATATTTTTGGTGACACGGCGGCGTTTGAGATGGTGCAGATTCTGGATATGGCGAGTATTTATATTCGGGCAGGCGAGTTTGAGCACTTAGACAGGACAATGGGAGTAACTCCGAAGTTATCAATTGAAGAGCCTCCGAAGTTGGAATTGAAGCCCCTGCCCGCCCATCTTAAATATGCATTCTTAGGTGAGGGGGATACCTTGCCAGTGATATTGGCAGCAGAGTTGACCACCGAAGAGGTTAATATTTGTCTCAAAGTATTGAAGTCCCACAAAAGAGCATTGGGGTGGCAGATGTCTGATATTCAGGGAATTAGCCCCGCGCTGTGCATGCACAAGATACTCATGGAGGATGATCATAAGCCTAGCGCACAGCATCAACGGAGACTAAACCCTGTGATGAAGGAGGTTGTCAAGAAAGAGGTAATCAAGTGGTTAGATTCAGGCATTATTTTTCCCATTTCGGACAGTAAGTGGGTGAGCCCGGTGCAATGCGTCCCGAAGAAAGGAGGGATGACAGTTGTGACAAATGACAAAAACGAGCTCATTCCTACTAGAACAATCACTGGATGGAGAATCTGCATGGATTATCGCAAGCTGAACGAGGCAACCAGAAAGGATCATTATCCTATTCCCTTCATAGATCAAATGCTAGACAGGTTAGCCGGGCAAGAGTTTTATTGTTTTCTGGATGGCTACTCTGGCTACAATCAGATAGCTATTGCTCCGGAGGATCAGGAGAAGACCACGTTTACATGCCCATATGGCACATATGCTTTCAAACGCATGCCATTTGGGTTGTGTAATGCACCCGCGACTTTCCAAAGGTGCATGATGGCTATTTTTTCAGAGATGGTTGAGGACTTCGTAGAAGTGTTCATGGATGATTTTTCGGTATTCGGGAACTCTTTTGAGGTTTGCTTGCAGAATCTAGACCGAGTGCTGGCAAGATGTGAAGAAACTAACCTGGTCTTAAATTGGGAAAAATGTCACTTTATGGTCCGAGAAGGCATAGTCCTTGGGCACAAGGTTTCAAAGAGAGGGCTGGAGGTTGATCGTGCAAAAGTGGAGGTCATTGAGAAGCTGCCACCCCCCATATCAGTCAAGGGTGTGCGCAGTTTCCTCGGGCATGCAGGATTCTACAGGCGCTTCATAAAGGATTTTTCAAAGATCTCAAGTCCGATGTGCAGATTACTTGAAAAGGATGTGAAATTCCTATTTGATGATGCGTGTATTAAAGCCTTTGAAGGTCTAAAGAAGAGATTGGTAACTGCACCAATAATCATTGCACCTGACTGGAACTTGCCATTCGAGTTAATGTGTGATGCAAGTGACAACGCTGTGGGGGCTGTGCTGGGACAGCGACGAGAGAAAGTTTTCATTCTATCTACTATGCTAGCAAGATGTTAGACGCTGCCCAATTGAATTACACTGTGACAGAGAAGGAGCTGCTAGCTGTGGTTTATGCGTTTGATAAGTTTCGGTCCTATCTTGTTGGAACACATGTTATTGTTTACACAGACCATGCAGCTATTCGCTACTTGTTCAGCAAGAAGGATGCTAAACCCAGGTTGATTCGGTGGATTCTTCTGTTGCAAGAATTTGATATTGAGATTAAAGATCGGAAGGGAGCGGAGAACCAAGTTGCAGACCACCTGTCTAGATTGGACAACCATAACCATTTTGTGGAGGATGTTCAAATTCGAGAGTCTTTCCCTGACGAGCAGCTATTTGCAATTCCTGTACCGAAGTCCCATGGTATGCTGATATTGTGAACTTGATCGTAAGTGGGGTGTACCCACACAAAGCCACTTCACAGCAGAGAAAGAAGTTATATCATGACTCACGGTTTTACATATGGGATGAGCCGTATTTGTTTAAGCAAGGAACTGATCAGCTAGTGAGGAGATGCATTCCACAGACTGAGGTGGGTCAAGTGTTGGAGAGTTGTCATTCTTCCCCATACGGGGGACACTTTCAAGGTGATCGTACTGCGGCTAAGGTATTACAATCTGGCTTCTATTGGCCCACCCTCTTCAAAGATGCCCATGCATTTGCTAGAAGTTGTGATCGATGTCAACGAACGGGAAACATCTCTAAAAGGCACGAGATGCCTCTGACGAACATATTAGAGGTGGAGATATTTGACGTTTGGGGCATCGACTTTATGGGACCCTTCCCACCATCCTTCGGTAACAGGTACATTACGCTGCTTTGCTTCGATTATGTTTCAAAATGGGTAGAGCGGTCCCTCTTCCAACCAATGATGCGAAGGTGGTGGTGAATTTTGTGTGAAAGAATATATTCGCGAGGTTTGGAACTCCATAGGCTATGATCAGCGATGGGGGTGCCCACCTATGCAACAGCCTGCTGAAGAACCTTCTGGCGAAATGTGGGGTGAAGCATAAGGTGTCTACAGCTTACCACCCACAGACATGCGGACAGGTAGAGGTCTCAAATAGAGAGGTAAAGCAAATCTTAGAGAAAACTGTGAACGCTCAGAGGAAGGATTGGGCAATGAAGTTGGATGACGCTTTATGGGCGTATCGCACAGCATATAAAACCCCCATCGGAGCTTCTCCTTACAGGTTAGTCTATGGGAAGGCATGTCATTTGCCGGTTGAGCTAGAGCACAAAGCATATTGGGCAATCAAAAAGCTCAATCTTGATATGAGCTTGGCCGGAGAGAAGAGGTTGTTGCAGCTGCACGAGCTTGATGAATTCAGATTGGGGGCGTATGAGAATGCAAAGCTGTACAAGGAGAAAACAAAGCGATGGCATGACAAGCATATACAACATCGTGAGTTCGCACCAGGGCAGCAGGTACTACTCTTTAACTCTAGGCTGCGGTTGTTTTCGGGAAAGCTTAAGTCCCGATGGTCTGGCCCATTTGTGGTGACGAAAATCACACCCTATGGGGCCGTCGAAATACAAACTACGGATGGGGTGCGCAAGTTTTTGGTCAATGGACATTGCCTCAAGCGATATTGGGGCGGAAATTTTGACAAGGAAAAGGAGCAAGTGCTTCTCGATGACGAGTAGAGCAGGATATGCGTCGTGCCGCGACGTTAACTCAGGCGCTTCTCGGGAGGCAACCCGAGTTTGTAATGTAACAATTCAAAAAAAAAAAAAAAAGTGTCGTGCCACGACCTTAACTAAGGCGCTGGTTGGGAGGCAACCCAACTTTTGTAGCATATATGTCATGTGTGTGTTCATGTTGCAGGACCAAATAATGAGCAGGAACAATAAACGCTCGAAGCAGTTAATGAAACAGCTCCAGGTTTGTGTGTGTTATTCCATGCGTCGCATGGCAATCGCACAATGGGCGGGCATTTTGGCTAAGTATAAAGTTCAGAAAGGGGTGTATTGTGCGCTAACCATGCGTCGCATGGGCAGCGCATGATCAGCACTCAGAGCCAAAATTTTGCCTAAGTATAAAGTTCAGAAAGGGGTGTATTGTGCGCTAACCATGCGTCGCATGGTCAGCGCATGATCAACACTCAGAGCCAAAATTTTGGTTAAGTACAAAGTTCAGAAGGGGGTGTTTTGTGCGCTGGTCATGCGACGCATGGCCAGCGCATGAAGGGAAATCAGAGCAAAATTTTTCTAAGTGTAAAGTTCAGAAAGGGGGATGTTGTGCGCTGACCATGCGACGCATGGCCAATGCACGGGTCGGCCCAGTTCGAATTCTTTTAAAAGAATAAGACACGAACGACCCCCACTTATTCCTTACTTCTCACAACCCCCCCCCCCCCCTAAAACAGCTCCCAACCGAACCCAAAGACCAAAACCCTTCTCCCAATCCCTTCCAACTCCAAGGAAAGTAGTGTAAATCATCTCCTCCACAACACAAGGTAAGAATTCGTGTGTTTTCATCAATGAAATCCCATTCCTTTTTTTCTCTTTTTGTTGGGTTGAGAGATTGATAAACAAGGGTTTGTGGGTTGGGCGAATTTGGATGGATGTTTTGGTATTGTGTGTTTGTAAAGAGTGTTGGATGCTAGAACAATGATTCCCAAATATAAGGGAGGGTTTTACAACCCTCCATTGTTGCAAAACTTCAAGGGATAGTTCTATGCCCACAAGTTGCTTGATAAAATTCCTCAATTAAGTTTCGTGTGATTTTTGTGAAGTCTTGAGTAGCAAATAAACTTGAAACAACATTCTAAACCATAGGGCATTGCCATGAACACCCATAGGTCATTCAACATGATTTTTCTTGTTTTGTAGGATAGTCTTTATTTCATTAATTTTGTCGTTTTAGGCTAAAAATTAGTTAACTTCTTTGTTTTGAGTTTTGTGTATCATATTCAGAAGTAAGTGGTGAGTCATTAAAGCCATGAGAGTACCCGAACATCAAGAAAGATGAACATTCAATGCATAAACACACGGCTTGCAATAAGTGTGGGGTCGTTTCACGACCCCACTTGGTTTAAGATTTGCTAACGAAGTTGGATGTTTGTGTTTTGAATCTCTGGGTACAATGGTGAACAAAGGAAAAGGTAAAGTGGACGAGTCGGGCCCTTCACAAGGTTCCAAGAGGAGTAGAGGTGGCAAGCACACGCCACTAAGAAAGGGGCAACAACTCGTAGTGGAAAGCAACCAGTGGTCCCTATCCCTCGGGCCTCTTCCCATAGGCCTCGACCTACCTTTTACGGGGCTGGTTTGGCAGAAGAATGGTACAAAGAGTTCCCCTTGGCTGATGGATATGTGCATGAACGGCCTGTCAACAAGGTGGCGTTGAAGAAAAATTTCAAGGGAATTTACAATCAAATAGTCGGAATAGGCTGGAGCTCGGTATTTGATAACCCAGGGCCGATAAACATTGACATGGTTCTGGAGCATTACTCCAACATGATTTTGGTAAGAACAGAGGGTGGCGAGCCTCATCATTCAGTGCAATTGAGGGGTGAATGGGTGCCGTTGACAGCCTCCACTTTGTGTGCACAATTGGGAGTTCCAGACCATCCCATGGGCCCATTGCTTGAGTTCATAAAAAAGCCTGACTATAAGGCCATTCGGGAAACCTTGTGTGGCCCTGAGTCCATGGCTAAGTGGGCAAGATACCGAGAGGACCCGAGGAAGCACAAGACTATGCTAATGGGTGATTTTATGAAGGAGACACGAGTGTGGCTACGGCTACTAAACTACCGCATTATGCCTCTTGACCACTTCACCACCGTGCTGAAAGAGAGAGTGGCAATAGTGTACTTCTTCTTGGTAGGGCGTGCCGGTCAACATTGGATACTGGATGCTTCAGGATATGATCCGCATCAGAGAGGGCAAATCCCTCAAGCTCAGCTTCGGAAACACACTTACAGCATATCTGAGGAGGTTGGTCCCGCATTTGGAGAGTAAGTATGACAGGGTGCTTGAGTGCCCAGATAACATGATAGACATCTCTAATGTCAAAGCCCCTGAGCAGAGCAAGTTCAACTTGACTCCAGCACAAGAAAGATCGGCTCAATCAACCGTGCTAACACAACTATACAAGATAGCGGTACTCGCTAGTGAGCAGTTTGAGCTGGATATCTCGAGTGTGTTTGCGGAGTGTCCTCACACCACTTACTCAAGAGTGCTCATTGGAGAGGAGGGTAGGCTGCCCGCTGATGAGGACTTGTGTTCTGCGGATCTCATAGCCGCTGAGATGGAGGAAGGTAGTGAAGAAGAATCCCAGGCACAGGATGCTGAGGATGATGAGGAAGAAGATGCCGAGCCGTCTGATGGCGAGGCTGAGGATGATGAGGATGATGACTAGGCCCTAGTGGGCCTCAGGGAGTATTTCTTGCCTTACTTTGTTTTTAAAAAATTTTCCATCTATATGCTTCGAGGGCAAAGCATGATTTAAGTGTGGGGTGGGAAATACGTCCCTTGTAACAACATTTTGAGGTTAAGGATGGTGAGCAAGTTGCCATAGGTTTTCTTTTTGTTAGTGTTTGAGTCTTTGAGTCGAAAAAAAAAAAAGATTTCCAGTTTTCTTGCGTTAGGTTTTCTTGGTAGCTTCTTGAGTCCCTCGTTAGTGGCACACACCATCCACCCCTTGGGTTTTCTTATGACCTCGGTTCTTTCCTAAGGGGGACCTTTGAACCGGGTTAGATTAGATTTTTAGTTTTTGTAGAAGAGTCGTAGGAGTCAAGCACAATCAGACCACTCGAATGCTAGGTGCTCAGGTTAGGTGGAATGTGGAAACCATGAGTTTTTCTTGATAATCTTTAAAAAGCATGCCTAAAAAATAGGCAACCTACCTCGAAACATTTCTGTAGTAAACTTCATTGACTCATGTATGACCCATTTGGCATGATTTGTGATAGTTGCTTGATTGGATGGTTGTATGAATCTGTTTTGTGTTGATTATGTGCTGTGTGTGATGTGAGGAAACTCTGATATGATCCATGCTTGATAATGATGACTAGAACTTGCCCGGTGTGTTTGTGAAGTGAAATTGAGTGAGAAGTTTAGGAAGTGATCTAGGCATTTCTTTGTTAGCCAAAGTTTGAAACGTCGCTTGCCTACCCTTTGTGTATGTATATCCCTAGTCAACCCCGTTGAGCCTTTAGCTTTTCTTTTTACAACGACCAATTAGCCTACTCTCGTTGTTCTTATTGACCCAATTTGATCCCTGTTTTACTCCTTAGGCACTTTTAATGGTTACTTATTGAATTGGAGTTAGGATGTGAAGTTTAGGGATAGTTGTTGAATGAAGTTAAAAATGAAGTCTATGGGTGTGTCTGAATGGTAGATGATGGTTAGTGGGAAGTTTAATAAAAAAAAAAAAAAAAAAAAAAGAAAGCGCAAAACAGAAAACAGGAACTGTCTAGTTTGTCATTTGCATTCTTAATGTCATCTCCCACTAGTCTGTCGAAAACAAGAGGATACTTAAACTTGAGAAAATAAATGGGTGTTGATAAGATAGAATGGGTAGCATGTGGATGAATGCTATGGGTGATGAAGGATGGTGCACAAATGAACTATGAATGTAAGGTATTAAAAGTGCTTAGGGAGGTTAGTCACTATTTTCCAAAATATATCCTACCCGTCCCTTAAGCCTACGTTGCAACCATACAAGTCCTAAGTGATCCTAAATTCACCTCACTCTAAGTTCTTTGACAGTTACACTAAGGGCAAGCCTATGGTTCGTCATGTTTGAGCATTGGATATTCTTTGTGAGAGTGAGCGATATTGTTGCATCTTATGTCCATTGAAATAAGTCGTTAACTTTGTGTGAGATATGGACAACTCTCTTTTGGGTGAGGACACATAATTAATAGGAGATGGATGAAGTACTCCCGCTCGGTCAAGTAGCAGGTTCTTTATGTCTTGAGTGGTGTCTTGAGTCATATGCATGTTTTTGAACGTATCGTTTCTTGAGAGGTTTGGTTGCTAGAATTTTGAAGCATAAGAAAATGGTTGTTTTGAAACAGTTGGCATGACTTTCAAGAATTGGCTCAATGTGTATGTTAATGCAATTTCGAAACTTGCATATCCACCGAATTCTGATGTAGACCTGTTTGAGTGGCATGGCTAAGTAAAGTACTAGGGAATGTATGATAAGTGGTTGCTCGAGGGCGAGCAAAGTCTAAGTGGGGGGTGTTGATATTTGGCACAAATATCTTGATTTAGTGTCATTTACACTTTACTTCTTAGCACTTTCATCGCGATTTGAATGCAAATTGTTGTATATGAGCTTATGTTGGTATGTTTATATGAATAGGTACAACAAGGACCAACGAAGGGTATTCGGGCAGTTTTGAGTGATTTCGAGGCTTTGTACATCGATTGAACGCTGCAGAGGAAGTTCCAGCACTTGAAGGCAAAATCCCGACCACTCTCATGCGGCTGTCTCGTACGCGCTTGCCATGCGCCGCACGCCCGCACAAGAACACCATTCTGAATCTCAGACAGACCATGCGTTGGTCATGCGCCGCACAAGAAGAACATAAACGAGGTCATGCGCTGGCCATGCGACGCACGGCCCGGTGCCTGGCGGCGTCAGTTGTCCTATTTAGATCGGGATTGGGCCAACTTATTTCATATTTTACCCTAGCATATAAATAGCCGTTTTGAACATTAGAAAGGCGGCTTGGACGAATTTTGAGACTTGTGAAACTCTCTCTAGGTTTTATTCCTCTTCTATTATTTTTCTTTACATCAAAACCCTATGTTAATCATGAATTCTTGTTTCCATTATCGAATCATGTGTAACTAAACACTTAAATTCTGGGGTTGTGGCGTAGCCATGAATATTGATGTTTGACAAGTATTTCAATCTTAGTAGCTTGTTCGTATGCAATTGCTTCGTTACTTCGTGTTTTAAGTTCTTGATTGTCGCGCAACGCAACAATTGAGTTCTATTTACTCATTGATATACGTGCTTGGGAAAGACGTTGTTAATTTGGAGAAGAAGTAATGAGATTGTGATCTGAATATCCCTAAAGTTGGGCTAGGATTTGTGACTAGGATAGGAATATACTTAGTTACCGCAATCAATTATATACCGTGCTCTTATTGCATTCTTGATAGGTCAATACCATAGGAATATAGGAGGAGAATTATCTTGAATCGGCGAGTAGTGGTTCGGAAGAATACTACGAGATTAATAATCCGGTTAATTAGCTATTGTGAACAAAGTTGCTAAGGTGTGATACTTGACTGACTCAATAGGATTGGTGAACCAACCACGACCCTGGAATACTTCTAAAATCTTGATAAAAGCAGTTCTCAATTACGTTCTAAGCACAATTTCTGGATACATTATTAGTCAATTTCATTATAGCATTTAGTTATAAAAGAACCAACACTTTTATTCTTCACTTGCATAGATAGTAAGCAATAGTTTATTTTCGTGAAATATTGGTCATAAGTCTCTGTGGGTTCGACATCCGATTTTACATAATCACTTTATTACTTGTACGACATCTAAAATCTTAAATTATTAGAAAAAAAAATTATTTATTTAACACTTGCCTTATTTTTAACGGCCCCTTGAGGACAGGGACATTTTAGAGCGCAAAGGTAAACGGAGGACATTTTTATACCAAATCTCATACTTCGAGGGCATTTTAGGCCCTTTTCCGTTTAAAAAAAATAAAAAAAATAGGGCTCTCTCTCTCCCTACACTCACCAGCCCACCCAACCTCCTTTGACCCATTCTCTTCTCTCTTCCATTTTAGTTTTCTTCCTCCCATCAACCCCTCCCTCCAATATTTTGTCTAATTACTTATTTGTTTGCTAATTTTTTAAAAGTCAACTGTTTAAGTATGCAAAATTATTTTGATTATGACCAAAATAATTAAATTAGTTTGAGTTTGAGTTTGAATTTGATCCTAAGTTTTTATCATTTACTTAATTATCTAAGCTTCTTGATTTAACGGAGTAAAATATTATTTATTAATTATAAGTTAGCTTATACAATTAATTAAATAATTGATTTCACTATTTAATCTTTAAAAAATCGGATAAATGCCTTTAAAATCATAATGATTAGCAAATATATACATTGTATATTGTCAGATATATACAATTCACACGGTATATACCTTAAAATCATAATAATTATCAAATATATACATTGTATATTGTCAGGTATATACAATTAACACGGTATATACCATAAAATCATAATAATTAGCAATTATATACATTGTGTATTGTTAGGTATATACAATTCACACGGTATGATTTTAAAGGCATTTATCAAAATTTTTAAAGATTAAATAGTGAAAACAATTATTTAATTAATTGTATAAGCTAAATTATAATTAATAAATAATATTTTACTCCGTTAAATAAAGAAGCTTAGATAATTAAGTAAATGATAAAAACTTAGGATCAGATTCAAACTCAAACTAGTTTAGTTATTTTGGTCATAATCAAAATAATTTTGCATAATTAAACGGTTTACTTTTAAAAATTTAGCAAACAAATAAGTAATTACAGAAAATATTGGAGGAGGGAGGGCTGGTGGGAGGAAGAAGACTAAAATGAAAGAGAGAAGAGAATGGGTCAAAGGGGGTTGGGTGGGCTACTGAGTGTAGAGAGAGAGAGAGAGAGAGAGAGCGCATTTTTAAAAAAAAACTTAAAGAGATTTGGTAAAAAAATGTCCCCCGAATTATGAGATTTAAATGCCCCCCGTACACAAATGACCTCGTTAAAAATAAGGGCTAAATGCCCACCGTAGGTTGACAAGAGCATTTTAAAAAAAAAAAAATAAAATGAACAAATCTCATAAAAAAGGATTTTAGGTCCTTTTCTATCTATTTAATTATGTCTTCAACAATTACCGTCTGTAAAAGAAAAAATGCAGAACATAGGTAATAATAGTTATAAGTAGTGAACACTTTATCTCTTTATCGGCCATCGGTTTTCCTCTTTCTTCTTTTTTTTTTTTTTTTTTTTTTAAAAAAAAAAAAAAATTAAAGGCCACTAGGCATTTTATTACCTAGGGCTGTTTTATTCATTTATTCCTCTTTCGACTTTTAGTTAAATGAACTTTTTCATAAGAGATCGGTAAAACGTACCATCCAAGTTGAGCCAAGGCATAAGGGAGACTGAGAATACCAGCACCAACCATGGCAGTAACATTGTGGAAAGCAGAATACCACCATTTTGCATTCCTATTTGATGTTATGGGAACCCATGAGTCTATTGCTTGCTCTTCTGCTAGTTTTTCTTCATCCTGCACGCATTAATTAACTGGATTTATAATTAAGCCAATTTTAAAAATTGAATATTGAATAAAATTACATTAAACAAGAAATAAAAACTTTACAGAACTATAGCAAAGAACTTTGTCAAACGCTAGAATTAATAAGTGCCACCTAAGTGATCTTGTGAGAATCGCTACAAATTTAAATGCAATATTATAGCACCTCTACAATAAATAATTATTTCTAGTAGTGGCAGAGCCAGGCTTTTTTTTTTTTTTTTCTTTTTTAAAGTATTTGGCAAAATCCAATAGGTTTGGCTTGAACTTTATATTTGCGTTAGAAAAATTATTTAATATGTATAAATAAATTATCCAAAAAAGAAAAAATGCAAAACCCATAAACTAGAATTTTGATTCTGCCTTTAATTACTATACATTTAGGACTCACGAGAAAGAATGGTGATGCAAAGGACCTTTATAATCTCATCACGGGAATAGAACGCTTTTGCCAACAAATTTAGTATTAGCATACATATGTTCCTTGAACTTGGAATTAATCTGTTCTTTTTCATAGATGACATAAACCACCAATCTTAATTTCCCAAGAGTAATTTTCTTTATTGCTAATGTTTTTGGGAGTTACTCTATTTGGTCCTTTTTAGTTGTTGCCGTTAGCTAAAAATAATTGGTCTAAAATACATATTTGTCAGTTTAAAAATCAAGGTAAAATTAATTAATTTTCTCATTTTTCCCTTAGAAAATTATAAATCGTTTATAGAAGCAAAGGCAGATTTGAGAAAAAAAATAATTTGTCTTCTTGATTTTCAATATTTTGGACTAAAATTTATTTGGCGAAAACGACATTTAAAATGGATGGAAATTTACAACTATTATTACAAGACTCTCTTTGTGTTTGGTTTCTACAAAATATCCACTGGTGACTCAGTGGTTTGATAAAAAAAAAAAAAAAAGGATGGAAATTTAGAACTATTATTATAAGCACAAAGTGAGAGTTACGTTTGAGGAAGGCGGAAAAGAAAAGTCAACACAATGCAAAGAACAAAATGCAGGCACAAAAGAAGGATTCAAACTTGATCGATACCACCAAAAAAGATTTTTACAACCCATTTCAGTTGCTAAATGACAAAAGAAGTTCGTCTCAAACTCCAGTTATTAGATTCTATAAAAAGTATTAACCCAAAAAAAGTACATAATTTTTTTAGCAACCGAACATGCAAATAGCATAAATGATATATACATAGATATAGATTACTGGTTAGACTTTAGATTTAAACGAACTAAGGGTCAATATACCCCTAATTTGGGTCATGACAAACAATATAATACATTAATACCTTAGCAGTTGGACTTGGCTGACCTTAAAAATATCATCTATGGAGAGAGAGAGAGAGAAACTTACAATTATGGAGCTGTGAATGTATACGTTGTTGGAATTTTTTGGAGCTTGAATTTCCATGGCTGCTTGTATAAGTTAATTACAAATGTCTGAGGCTCAAGAAATGGTCTCAGAAATTGAAAAGCAAAGAGAGAGAGAGAGACAAAAGGCACAGTCCAAGTCTAAGAGGAATATGGGACTCTCGGAAAATTATCAAAGTTTGTCTCTTATATAAACAAACTACTGGCTCTTAGCTTTGGCAATTACTCGTACATTTGACTTATAATGAGGACAATATTACGTTTGGATTGGTTTTATCCAACAAAAAATGATTGCTTCTCACTTGTTGGTTGGTTTGCCAGTATTTAAATTTGATTTAAGTTATATTCCGTGTAAAGTTTATAAACATTTATGACTATGAGGTTAATCTTTAAAATTTGTGATCTTAAACGTACACCATAATAGGTGTATAATTTTTTTTAATTAAAGTTAACTGTTTTTAAATATATAAATATCTCTTTTGTTTGGACGACTAATAAGAGAAGGGAGAATATAATGTCAAACAAATTGCAATGGAAGGAGTAGCATTATTTTTATGAGATTACCGATTAACTAATACTTATTTAGAGATTTACCTTGTTATTAATAACTTAACTTTATAAATATTTTTTATACGGTCAATGGTAAGAGCTTAAATTCTTTAAAAGAGAAGTAGTAGCTATAGACAAGGAGAGACTTTTCTGTTTGACTGAGAATTTTTTTCCAAATACAATTCATAATATAAGTTGTTATATTTGACTTACAAGTTGATTTCTCAGCTTTAATTTGCGAAGAAACTTCCACGAACGATGCACGATCTTTAATTTTTATACTTCTACTAGATATTCATTGGAAGTATCTAAATATTTTATGACTAACCACAAATTAAATATAAATATATATTCAATTAATTATAGGATTAAAATAATTAATTACACAACAATGAAGGAGAATTTTATATGGTCATATTCAATATATATAAAATAAAATAAAATGAGAGAGAGAGAAATTGAGATGCGCATGCGTGTAAGTTGTAAGATTACGTGTGTAGTCTCATCTCAATGATCATGTACAAAGTTTGGGATGTCAAACTCAATATTGTAACTTTTTATATATAAATGATCAATGGAGACAATGTTTACCCCCAAAAAAAGCTGTAAGATTAACTAAGCTTACGGCAATTTGACGAGTAAGAAATAGGGGTGGATATAACCCTTTTGGCTACGGGTTCCCCTAAATCCATAATTTTTGATACCGAGTATAGAAATTATATGTAAAAATTACTAAAATCTCAATTACGCAATACGCATGTTAATTTAGAACATGAGTTTACTTTCTATATAATGTTTGTATAAAATCATTTTTGCAATCGAATTCACTTATATCTCAATTTATGTAATATAGTTTGATTAGCACGGACACTAAGGCCTCATTTGTTTGCACTTATTGGAGGTCTGAATCTGAATGGTTCAGACCTAAAGCCATTAAGTGCATTTGTTTGCATTAAGATCTAAGCACTTATTGGGTCTGAATGGGTTTTAATTATTAAGATCTTGAATCAAGTTTTAATATCATTAAGAGGTATTTTTGTATGAAACTTTTTTATCATCAGCTCCAACCCCAACCCCAACCCTCCACCTCAACTAGGGTTGTTGAAACAATGAACTATAAAGATAACCCAACCGCAAAATTGGTTTATTTAAATTATTGGATATATTTAGTTATTGGATTAACGGTTGGTGAAAATTAAAATATTATAGTTAACGGCTTATCGGTGCGGGGGCGGATTACTCAATTTCCTAATAGGGTAAATATCTTAACCCCGTTAAGAATTATCATATTTATATTTTAACCTCTAGGTATATAAAGTATTTATTGAGAGTGATGTTGGTGGTCTGTATTGTAAATTTGGAATATTTGTGTGGATACTCATTTTGCCCTCCATATTTATTGTTTATGGAGTGAGACAGTAGTTGTCTTCAGAAAGTTTCAATTCTCGAAATGCAGGCAAAGTTGGAATTTGTAGTGAAAATGAAATCGGTTTTTTTCCATTTTGAATTGATATATAATTGATCATCCTTTTGGTATTTTCTCTGTAGTTGTTATCTTTTAATCAAGCAATTTGGTACAAATTAAACTATTTTCCAACATAAGCAAACTATTACTTTCCCCCGAATCCATCATTAATATGGATTACATATTGTGATTTCAACAAAATAAAAACATTTTTACAATCCATCATTTTATCTTTGCAAAAGCACTTATGCAAAAGAATTGGAAGTAGTGATCTTAATTTTGTCGGTAAATATATTACATGTTGTGATTTTAAATTCATTGTCTCTTAGATTTATATACATCGTCCAATAACCGCCCGATAATTGCTAACCCGATACCGAATCAACCGATATCTTATCGGTTGGCTCGGATTAACATTTAAAAGCCGAAACCTGGTAAGCTTTTTTTTTAATTATCCGCCCAAAATAAGCAATGAAGTTTTCAACCCCACCCCCAGACTCTCCATTCCAACCCCAATCCATTTTCAACCCCACCCAACCGCCCACCCACCTACCACTCAACCCCCCACTCTCCACCACCCCCCCCCGCCACCCCCAACCCACCACCAATACCCCATTTCACCCATACTTTCGCAAAAAAAACCCCACCCCCAATAAACCCCGTCAACCCCTACCCCACACCAATATCATTAATTAACTTTCCACCACCAACCCTACGCCCACTTCCCACCAACCCCACCCCCACTAGAAGTATCACCCCAACTATCCCTTACAAAATAATACAAAACAACTCCACCATTACTAGTGAACATAAATGTTTCATTTTTTTTTAATCAAATAATATATTTTTTTATTAAATTTATATTTATTTTCTACTATTTAGTTACTTTTTAATTTGATTTGTATATTTATTATGTTTAAATAAATACATTATGCACATTCAGATATTGAAAAACAAACCATACTTAATCATTCGGTGTTCTAGCAACGTTAAGACAACATCTTAATCATTCAGATGTGCATTCAAATTAAGACATCTTAATCTTAATGAAAACAAATGAGGCCTAAGAAAGAAAGAAAGTTTTTGAAACTTGTGATCTAAAACAAGTCATGGATATTTGTGTGGCTGTAAGTCATTTCACTAAGGGTAAAAGGGGAGTTTTAAGTTAAAATATTTCTAAATATATAAATGTATCATTCTTTTTGGGACAGATTATAAAGGAAAGTGTAACACATAATTGGGATAGAAGGAGTATTATAAGTGAAACAATGATACTATAAAGAAATTTTTTTACTCTATCTATACAATTTAATTTAAATCTTTAGATATATTTAGTTGATATATAGAGTCTTCTTTACTACCAAAAATGGTAACATAAAACCCTCTTCATTCATGCTTGTGATCATCTACTTGTGAATACCTTCCGGTTAAGTCTTTGTTCTTTTATTCTTAAAGATGGGTGGGGTTTGGGTGGGAGAATAGTATACATAGAGAGTCTTCGGCTAGATCTCTCACACACACACACACATATATATATACTAGTTATAAAATCCGTGCTGTGCACTGGCCCAAATACAAGTGAAAATGTTAAAATTGATAGTTAACTTTTTTTTTTTTATTTTGAATTGATATATAAAATAAGCTTTATTTTGTAGTATTTTAGAAATATAAATTTGAGTGTGTTGTATTTTCCAACATAACACTATTACTTAAAATTAATATGATTATCTTTTGACACAAAGATTTTTACTCCATTAATATTTCCGGCTATCTTAAAGATAATACTAAACTCTAAATATAAATAATTTTGTTGGTATTTAGCTATAACTCTCAAAACACTAATTAATATATATGCACCTTTCAAAATTTAAGATGAATTTTACACAATGCTATTAGCAAGACTGAAATTACTCTATGCTTTATCCAGATCAAATTAAATGAATTCTGGTGCTTTTTTTTTTTTGTCCAAAATGAATGAAGTTTTCAAAACCCAAGAAGATATTAAATAATTATTTTCAAAGTTACCCTTCTCTCAAATGAGTTTTTTTAATCCCAGCATTAAATATTTCTGATAGTTTGAAAAAAATAATAAGAATAATATTGTGAAATGACTCTTTAATTAATATAATTAATTAACTTTCAAAATTTACATACTTTGGACGGGAAGAAGTATAAATTTTACAAAATAATAAATGTGACAAAGTGGGAGCAGTTACCTAGTTAATGAAATCACCTTTAATTTGAAATTCCAACTTTAGAAATTGGTGGAAAGTTTTTTTAATTTTGTTCCTATGAAATTGTTCCTAAAGTTAAGTTAAAAATTGCAGCCTAAAGACTTCTAGTCCTAGCAACGTTATAGACATACGTAAGCTACAAGTATTTACACAGATGGAAAAGTGAGTGGGCCACATTCTGTAAGAGTCACAGTTGACAAAGCATGCAATTGCAAGCGCGTAGCATTTAAGAATCAGGTGGGACCCGAATTTCAGCATAGTCATAACACGTGGCAACCGATTATTGGCAAGACATGGGTGTGACATAAGCAGACCATGAAATGAAACAGACAAGTGAAGCTCCTCACTGTTGCTTCTTATCTTATATAAGAGAATATATATTAGAAAAACTAATTTTTATATTATTAATGTATTTTAATTAGTTATAATAAGTAACACTCTTATACTATATGAGAATATTCCATTGCACGCCCCCGCCCCAACCCACAAACACCCTCTCTTTAACTATATATATATGCGTGATGTTAGTTCGGTTTCACATATTCGTGCAAAGAAAGAGAGAGAAATTTTGTCGAGAGACATGTTCGGCATATAATCTATATATTAAGGGTATTTGGAGTAATATATATATATATGTAATACGTAATAATTGATATTACGAGATAATTTTTCTTGAAAGGTGTTCGAAACACTCTTGTAATGTGGCTTCGCCATTGTTTAATTCATGAAGCTCAAATCATGATATCTCAACTCTTGACAATTGTTATACACTTAATATAATTAAGATGCATTGGTCGTGGATAAGATATATAGAATTGGACCACATACATTCATCAACTTCCTTTTCTTCTCTTCTCTTTTATTTATTTTTTTAAGAAAATCTCAACATCGAGGTTAGTTATATAACTTTATTCAAAGCTATCAAACATATATAACAAGCTAAGTTTTGGTACTTGTCACTATTAAAAATTCACTATTTTTTCACTGAAACTTTCTTAATAATGTTCGAAACTAAGTCAACACAAATTATTAAAAAGAAAAATATATATTTCGTAGAAAAATTATGAATTTACTCGATTTCAATAGTGTAACATATTTCTAAGAGCGTTTTCCTGAGTTGGTTCGCTTGTAATAAGGTGGGAAAATCATATTTTATAACATAAATTTCTCACTGAATATTGGCGGAAAAAATCTCTATTTCTAGTAGTACGTACATGCCTCGATGAATTACTTTTTACCTAATAAATATACACACTTTATTAAGTTGGTAAAGATGAAAGAGACCCATCAGGGATTTATGTGCTATTGAGGCCAAGTCACCTCTAAAAGAACATAAACAAGCAAATAATTGCAGTAATTTTTTCAGATATGTGCATTTTTTATTTTAGGCTTAAGTGGTAAACTAACTAAAAAAGAAACACAAATTATTAAACTATTATGTATATATACTTATAAATATGGGTTTTAATTCATCCAGATCCGGTTTCTACGTGGCAAAATTGTGTAGTCGCATTGATTTGATTTGGAAGAGACGATCGGCCCTTGAAAAAAAAAAAGAAAAATCAATTTTGGAAAATTCATAAAAAAAGTATAAATTTTTAAAATTAGAAAAAACTAATTTTTTTTAAAATGTGGAAAACCCATTTTTTTTAAAAATAAATGACGGATTAGAATATAATTTTTATTAAAAAATGCGGAACTTCTTAAATCTTGAAAAACAGAGACCGTTATTTTAAAAAAAAAAAAAGGAATTTTTTTTTTAATTTAAAAACTTGGACTTTTTAACAATGAAAAACTAAATAAACTCATTTTTCTAAAAAATAATGCGAAAAATTGAATTTTTGGTTAAAAACTTTCACTTTTTTAAAATACGGGATACATATATTTTTTCTAGATTTAAAAACTAATCTAATTTTCGGGGATTATTTTTTAAAAAAAAATGGGTTTTCTACATTTTTTAAAAAAATCGGTTTTCGAGAATCTTTTTTAAAGGTGTGTCTTAAAAAATCATGTAAATATTTTTTCGGAAACTTTTAAAAAAATATCAAGTTTTCATTTTTTATAAAAAAAAATCCATTTTTTTTACGATATTTTAATTGAATGAGTTTTTCGGAAAATTTTTTTTTTATAAATCAAATATTCTAGATTTAAAATAAATATTTCATTGTTCCGAGTTTTTTATAAAAAAATCGATGAATTACATTTTTTCAAAAAATACACACTTATCTATGTGGAGGACACATAGGATGAAAATGCAGGGCATTTATTTGCTATTTTACGAGGCCAAGTCGCTCTCATGAGCTAAAAGAACATAAACAAGCAAACAATTGCAGTAATTTATTCAGATACGTGCATTTTTTATTTTATGGTAGGATCTTTGTTTAATTTGATCAAACTTAAGTATGGTTTATTTGGTTGTTGTCCTGTCGATGGCAAGTCAACTCCAAATCGAATTGCAGAACTTAAGTTATATGTATACATAAAAAGTATAATTTTTTGAAATGGAAAAAAAAAGTCATATATTATTATTATATAATTTTTTTTATATAATTAGTGCATGAACTAGTTATAACATGTTATTATTCTATTTTCTAATTATTTTATTACGCTTATTGTTAGGAAAAGTTGTATATTATTATAGGAAGGCTTAGCATGATGCTGTAAAAATATTTATAAACCGTTCGTGTAAAAAAGTAAGCTCTTTTAAGAGCAACATAAGTTTCAAATTTAGGCAGGTTCCTTGGATTTTCATGAAGGTTGAAATTTTCAACTTTCTTTACACTGACCCAAACTCTATTTCAACTTTCTTTACACTGACCCAAACTCTGATTTACTGCGTTGCTTCATTATTTCCACACATATTATATATACACTTCCTATTTGACTTATAAATGCTCTTTGGCCGCTTAGACTCTGTCTTTGAAAAATACTTATTGTTTTGGAGTTTCAAATTTCACATGCGAAATTTCATGATAATATCCTGGAGCACTATGTTCGGAGTTAATTTTAAACTACACGATAGTCACTATATTTCAACTGAAAATGACTATCGTGAAAATTACCAAATACTCCTATATATAATATATGGCAATAATAAAAGAGGTATAATTAATTTCAAGTATTTGGCAATTCAAAAATTGAAGAGACGAAGTCACAGCCTTATTCTAATGTTGATGTTCTCTTGGAATTTTCTATACACTGCTTGAAAATTTATTGCTAAACGTGACAATCACTCAGAATTCGTAGCTTCATCTTTCTTTCTTTTTCCTCCATTTTTAGATAGCAATATTAGGTTCTTTATGTTTTCGACTATGCCTTAAATGTGTCCTGAAATCGTTTCTGTGCACTTCCCCAGGTTGACATATGGGAATCTTGAACTATATATGCGAAATGATATACAATAAGTTCTCAGTTAATAGTTGAGGTCGATCATGCCTCCGCCATTACAAAGTTTCATTATCATATTTTCAGAGAACTGATAGTTAAAGACGAACTAGTCTCTAATAGTCGGGTCACATGGCTTTTTCTGGTGCTAATCATTCTCTAACTCAGGGGGGGAGCTACCCCTTCGGGCATGGGTTTAGCCTAACCCAGTAGCTTTGGTCCGAACCATATATTTGTATTAAATTTTTTGTCAAATACGTACAAATTATTAATTTAGAACCCAATAACTTTGCAGAATTAAAACCCCGAACCCACAAGCTTCAAGTACCGACTCCGCCTCTGCTCTATCAACAGTTTGAAAATAAGGGCAAAAATGAGCAACTTCTGTAACGACAAAAGCATGATCTACCCCAACTATTAACACAGGATATATGTAAAGATCATTTTGCATATTTGAAGGTACATACAAACTTGTGAATTTGCAGATTCTGTTACTCACTAGACAACTTCAATGAGTTTCTACCATATTCAACATCTCATGATATATTGCTTCTTTTTTTTTTTTTTTTTTTTTTTTTTTTTTGTGAAATACTAGCACACATTGGAGAAAGGTAGAGAAATTTGCTCACCCAGTTGTAGGAAGTTCCTTATTACATTCAACTAAAGAGCTACATAAACAAAGTCATTTAGTTACAGCTACAAACATAATGCATATTTACATTTTTTCTTCTCGATTAAAAAGACTAATTCAGAGAAATATGTTAATAGCTCTTGAGCTATATGAGCACATCTGAATGCGTCGACTGAAAATTATCAGGAAAAGAACTCACTAACCTTCAAAATTAATGAAATCCATGCATATATCTGAGCCCCTAGGTACTTATTCAGATTTTTAAGATGTGGCTAGAACGGACCGCTCATAAATTTCATATGGCTGCATCCCACTTGAAGAGGCCTTGACAGGTCGTCCTGAAGCACCAAAACACAGATATTGGTTTACCGACCTTTTATGTCCCACTCTTTGTTTGTATCTCGAGTCTGATGGTGCACCCTCTGCCTGATAAGAACAAGAAGGTCCAGCAAGCTCGGTCTCAATCACGATTGCTTTTTGTTTGTCCAAAGAACTGCGTGAAGACAATGATGAAATCGAGAATGAACTAGCACGAGACGACCTACGAGGGAGGCTAAGATGTGGTATGGCCTGCATGACACCGTTTACTAGCCCTGAAGCGAATTTCTTCTTTGCCGTTGGACTTGGAAGGTTACTACTAACAGAGAGCGCCCGTTTGTGGCTTGGGATTGATGAGGGCTTGGAGTACCTTTCTCGAAGAGGGACCGGTGCCGCATCAGCATTACTCGCAGAACTTTGATCCGCCAATATCTCGAGACTCTTACCATCTCTTTTCTTAATTTTTGGCCAATGGAAGAAGCGTTTCAGCTTTTCTGCTGCATCATTTGCAGAACCAGATTTCTTGCCATTTCTAGAACAACAGCTATCAGGACTCGCGTAGTGACGAGTCCGCTCAGCGTTTCTATTGCCATCTGATGAATGCTCAATGCCCGTGTATAAGAATATTTCGGTATCAGAGATTCTAAAAGAAGTTCCTGGACTGCTATTTATATTTTGCATCTTTAAATGGGATGCAACAACTCTCCTTGCAGAATAATCGTGATGACTAAAAATTCCCCCTGCAGAGATCAAATGTTTTGCAAGTAGTTCTGATGAAGCAGAGCGTGGTCGCTGCCTTAAAATATCGAGTGGTGTCATTCCATCCCCATCACGAGTATTGACATTAATAGACCGGACAGTCATAAGTAATTCCACAAGTTCAGAATGAATATTTCCAATGACAGCTAAATGAAGAGCAGTTCTACCGTCATTGTTTTCAGCGTTAATGATTTCTTCGATGTCGAAATTTTTTCCACAAACCAATTGCTTCATGAGATCGATTTGATGGTCCAATCTGCGGAAATAAGGAGTTTGGAAACCAGATATGGCAACATGAAAAAATGTTTCTCCGGCATTGTTTTTTGAATAGACCGATGAAGGTGAAGCAACAATGAGAGCTTCAACAACAGCTAATTGGCCCCTCGAAGCAGCCACGTGTAGTGCAGTGTTGCCTTGGTTGTCTATGGAGCTGATAATATCAGAACTTTTCAAAAGATATTTGACAACCTGCATCCATAAAGAGAGAAAATGAAGGACATAAACATATCCTAACCATTAAAATTAGCTATGAGTGCTTAGCATACTAATTAGTAAAGGAGTTTCCAAGAAGTTAATCAAAGCAAGATGATTCCTGGTTTTACCACTTTAGACTAATATAAGTGCTTACGTCAAAACCTCATGTTTGAAACTTCTGAAGACTAATAACTTAGTATCGTGGCAGGATTAAGACCCTCATCCTCTTTGAGGTATAAAGTGGCTAGTTCAGACAGAAAAGTTCCTGAGATTTGTTGCAATTAGACCACCAAATATTACTTAAGTAGTTGATCTAGCTATACAAGTAGTAAGCACATATACAATTTCTTAGTTCCAACGCCCATGCATTCAGTGGCGGAGCCAGGAATACCATACAAGAGGATTCACAAAAAATCCTAGAATGTCACGCCTAGGGTCATCTCTTACATCAAGGAAATTCAACAGTTTGTATATAACCAAATAAAATAAATCGTTTTTGCCGTATTTACACAATGCAATTTTCCGGAGAAGGCAGTTCAATTGAACCCCCTTGCTAACACATAGCTCTGCCACTGAATGTACAGTCAGACCTCTCTATAACATTAACAGTTATTTTTTATAACAACATTTCACTATAACAACCAAGTTTTCTTTGGAACTGATTTCATGTTATGTTATATTATATATTCTATATAATAGCATTTCGCCACAACAAATATTGGGACAAACGATGCCATTATATAGAGGTTTGACTGTACTGATCTGTAACAACCAAGAAATTCGAAAAAGCTCAAAATTGCAAGCAAACAAGTCCTACCTCAATCTGGCCTTTGCCAGCAGCCGTATGTAAGAGAGTTGCACCCTGAATGTCTCGGTAAGCCAATATATCATCCGAGCAGTCAGCAAGAAGCTCCTTCAGTATCTCCAAATTGCCTCCTCTAGCAGCTGCATGAATAGCTCTATTCATCATCTCCCACTTATAAGCAGATGGAATCTCCCCAATCTGTTCCTCCAATCCCCTATCACCGCGCGCTATAAACCTCGGAGATACAGCAAAATCAAACACAACCTTAAACACGTCGCAATTTTTACTCCTAGCTGCAGCATATAATATGTCAGTGACACCATACTCCCCTTCTCCAAACACCAAAAGGGGGTCTTTTTCGAGCAACTCTCGAACAAAATCCGTGTCTCCGGCAGAGGCAGCAGTATATAAAAGCCATCCACCATAGCCAGCTCTAAGTAGCGAATTTTTCCCCCTCTTGGTTGTTTCACATTCAAGTAGCAACTTCCTTGCTACTTGTGACCGGCATCTAGCCACGTCATCAAATTGTTCTTCATCATCCCAAACAGACTCGAGCCGTCTGATCCTACGTAGTGAAGTGAGCTTGATAAGATGGTTGCCATCTAAGCGAAGAAGCTCATGCACCAAATCATAGTGACCATTTGCAGCTGCCCAGTCAATTGGGGAAGCATACCACCATTGGTCCCCAGTACTCTCCCACCGAAGAGGTAAGTAATTTGGAGGCATTACAGCGAAAAGAATGATCAATTATGCAAGTTCGTGAAGAGGGCAAAAGCAGATCAATTAACAAACACGAAGAGTAGCTTCCTTAGAACCTGGCAAAGTCAATATCAATTAATCCCCAAGCAATTCTCAACTAACGTATGTGATTCACTACTAAAAAAATAGGAAGTAGCAATGGACAAGTTCCGTAGCTAAACAACAAAATCCTTCGCTAATCTTAGCTACGAGCAATTTAGCGACCTATTATCATAGAATTCTGTTAGTTATGAGTAATTTAGCGACAGATTAGCGACGAAGCTCATAGCTAATTCCAGTTTTTTTTAAATATTGATTCATTCCCGTAAAGATTATATCACAAAAGAAAGACTTTTTACCTTAGGAGCGGGATGAATGATAGACCCGAAAAAAATCAACAATAAAGAAGAGATTTTAGTAGGCCAAAAAGGTCCTAATAACTACTATTTCAGGGGTTTAACTCAAGAAAATTGACACCCTAATTGTAAAGAACCGATCTTTTTGCTCAGAATAGGTAATTAAAGATTCTGCAACAAGAAAACACAACATTAATTAATGTTTGAAGATAAGATGGACTAAAAAGCTATTACCCCACAAAGCAACTGCTCAAATACATAATTATGAAACAAGACCCTACTGGATTTCAAGCCAAAAAAAAAGTAACACAGAGGAGAACAAGAGAGTAAAGGTGAATATACCAAAAGTTAGAAACAGAGAATAATAATAATAATAATAATAATAATACCAATAAAATTTAAAGCTTAGAGTATACACAACGATCAAATAGGTGAACCTCAAGTCCTCAACCACTAGAAGGGATGAAATGCCAACTAGAAATATCATTCCGTCCATCTAAATTTACGTGAAACCTCTCAGATTTTGAGATTCAAACAAGTTTTTTTTTTTATGTAATTTTTTCATATATCTCTAAAATATCTTGAATCGTCGACCATTGTGACTTATAGTACTTTTCACGTAATATTCAAATATGTAAATTTTCATGCCTAAATTCGCAGTCAAAATTAAACTGTTTAACTCTCGAACAGACAACATGCCAAAGCATCGATTTTTTTATAAGCAATAAAATCAGAAAGATTGAACACATCAGTAGCCATGAAATACTAACCTTAGTACAAGATTGATTATTTGCTGTACCACAAAGAAAATGAGGATGATCAGATTATTTCACAAAGTACTTAAGCTAGTAATTTACAACGTGGGGGTCGTGGACAACATTACAATTTAGAAAATAGAGGACTAAATCAGAACAAGAATATAAAAACAGGACTAAATCAGAGAAAAAGAAAGAAAAATGGATGAAGAAAAGATAAGCTTTGGGACTAAACATAAAAGATTAATGAAAAGGAGGAAAGATTCTTCATTGAAAAGTGGAATTTGATGTACATAGATAATGATAGTAAGTGCACGCGAGAACAGAGAGGACTTGTTGGTGAATTGGGAAAGGTGAAAGTGACTAATAATGACCACCAAAAGATTTAGTTCGATGGGCTGCTTCTCCCTTAATCCAAAATTTCAATTTGAATTCAGATATAGTCTACTCCAATGCAGGTATCAATCAGGAGCAGATTTAAGTGGAGGTTAGGTTACAGTGTATATATAGGATAGATTTTTAATATTTATATACATATTTTAACTTTTGAATACCTTGAACATATGCGACTGTTTAACTCAAGCGATTTAGGGTATTCAAAATTATCTTTAGTATTCTAGATTCAATTTCTATTAATAATATTATTTTTTATATTTAGTTTTATTATTTTTTTGAACCTCTAAATAAAAATTCTGAATCTGCTGCACGTAATGGAAAACAAAAACAAAATAAAGTGACTAATAATGACGGGGGCGGCAAAACTAAAAACCGCGGGACTACGTTAATGTTTTACTAATGTTCGAATCTACTGCTGTTGTCGGATTAGATGTTGATGGTTCCAAGTGGCATTTGTCAGTTGGAATTATTGGATAGAGTTAAAGTTTTTGCAAGTAGAAATATTTTATTACTTCAAGATTTACCAAGATCAATTTAGTAAGCTGTTTGGGAAAGCTTATAAATTAGTGAAACCAACTTATAAGTACTTTTTGTTGGTAACATTGTCAGTGCTTATAAGTCAAATTCAACTCAAAAGTTATGAGTTGGCCTCCTCCAATGTATGATTTTCAATTTATTAAACATGTTTGGTTATCCTTGATTTTTGAAAGGGATAAATATCTCAAAAGGTCATTCAATTTTGAGAAATTATATAGCAAAGTCATTGAACTTTGCTATATATCAATAAAATCACTCAACTTTGACTTATTATCTCATAAAATTACTCAACTACATATATCATCAAAAAAATCTAACATAGCAATATAAATTAATTATTTTATGCCATGTAGACGTGGACCACACAATAAAATAAAATAAAATAAATTCATATCCTTGCATACGGATTGACCCTCATCCAAAGCACAACATACTCTTTAGAACAAACTCTAAAAAAAAATAAAAAAAAAAATAAAAAAAAATAATGCCACATAAATTAAAATGGAGAGACTATAACACAATAGCTTTAATTCAGCGCACAATGGCAAAGTCACACTGGACCGCAAGTCCTAAAGATGATCAATTGAATTTCTTTTTCTAAGAAATTATAGTGTGCATAGGTGAATTATTTTGTTATGTATATTTATCGATTGTTGAATTTCATTAACACAAAGAAAACTTCTAACGTAATGCAAAAAGGATTCAATGAATATTTATGTATATTTTGACCAATTCATCTACCATGACCCTCCGGTAAAGATATAGATTTATTTTATTTTATTGCGGGGCCCACGTCTACATGATATAAAATAATTAATTAATATTGTCATGTCAGATTTTTTGATGACATATGTAGTTGAAGTGATTTTATGAGATAATAAATCAAAATTGAATGATTTTATTGATATGTAGCAAAATTCAATAATTTTAATACATAAATTCTCAAAGTTTAATGACCTTTTGAGATATTTACCCTTTTTGAAAGAGGTGTGTAAAAGACACGTTTTAGAAAAGTTGGGTGTGTGTCAGAGTTATTCTTGTTGGAGAAGTATGTGACAAGAATTTCGCCTCAAGACCAAGAGATAAAATAATGTATTCTGCCTGTTAGTTAAACTTGGTTGAGTGATTAAAAAAGTTCAACTAAAGTTTATATGTGTCAACTATGAAGAATAGGCAAGGCCAATTTGAGTTGAACGATGTTACAATTTTTTCTTTAAGTTGAACGCTAAAACACCTCAACTCAACACAATTTAAGTTTGAAACGAGTTTAAAGTTGAAATCATTATAAGATAACATGATAATCCCGTTACATAT
Organism: Lycium ferocissimum; assembly: GCF_029784015.1. Lineage (NCBI taxonomy): Eukaryota > Viridiplantae > Streptophyta > Magnoliopsida > Solanales > Solanaceae > Lycium > Lycium ferocissimum. Next base: position 31,728,803 of record NC_081352.1, on the reverse strand, counting down.
TAAATTTTATGTGATACTCATTTTTTTAAACTATATTTCGGAAAGAATTTCGTCTTTTCATATTAAAAATAATTTCACTTCGGCAAACGTTTGTGTTGACAATGGCAAAGGACCAAATCGATGGAATAAGCAAAAATGTCTTTGTGCCAAATTTTTGCTTTGGCAAACGTTTGCGTTTGACAATGGAAAAAGACCAAACCAATATATAAGGCAAAATACATCAAAACACCCCTAAACTATATTCAAAATGTCGATATCACACTTAAACTTTACTAGTGACCTATTACACACCTAATGTATAAAAAAGTGATATAATTTACCCCCTCAGAACTGAGAACCAGTCTCAGGTGTGGGAGTGTTCCACACGCGCGCGACACTTCAATCGGACACGTCATTGCTAATCTTAGAAATACAATAAATTTATATTTTATTTATTCTTTCACAATCTTTTTTTATTTATTTATATACAGGTTTTTTTTCTTTTTGTTCTTGTCTAACCACCGTCAGCCACCACCTAATACCACCACCATCACTGCAATTTCACAAATCAAAAAATCACTATCATCAGAAATAGTTTGACGGAAACTCACAAATGGACAGAAAATACAAGCTCATTTATATGAAATAATAAGCATAATAGCAACATGAAATAAAGTGACCCAGTTTGCCGGAGAAGATGAGAAGGAGCAGTAGTGATGCTACGTTGCTTCAATGGTGCTCACAAAAAAAAATTATTTTGGACCGAAGCAATTGAAAACTAGATTAGTACTAAATTTCAGCAAACTCCACTGGATTTTTGGATCTATGAGTTAAAATAAATTCTTCAATAGCAAAAACAGATTTTAGCCATCAAAGCTTCGACCACGTCACCTCCGCCCCGATGCCCCACACCATTCTTCTTCTTCAACAATAATTTCCAACAAACCATCTCCTTCCAATTTTGCTTCTAGTTCTCATTCAAATCACCAATTTAAGGAAACCCACAAATACCCATTTGCTTCATCTTCTTCTTCTAGACAATCCGGACTTGACAAATTTATCCAAAATTCCACCAAAAGGTTTTCATGGAGTAATAATGGTGGAGGTGCTCAGAGAATTTAAAGATGTTCTAAAATTTTGGTTTATGTCTTTGCTATGGAGGAGGGACGGAAGATGGAGATGGAAGAAAGAATGAAGATGAATTTGGTGGGTGGGGAAAATGAGGTGTGGGGTGGGGGTTAAAAAAATTGAATTTTACAATAAAAAAAGGAAAAATAAATAATATATAATTAAAATGCGCCTCTTTTTTTTTTAATTTTTTAATATTGTGCCACATCAGCTCTGAGGGAGTAAAAAATATCAGTTTTAGATACATAAGGAGTGTAATGGGACGACATGATAGTTTAAGTGTAATATCGATATTTTGGGTATAGTTTAGGGGTGTTTTGATGTATTTTGCCCAATATATAATGATGCATAAACCAAGTCATGACTAGTCCCCTACCCAAGTATATTTTCTATCTTCCCCTATGCCTTTCAACGTCACGGTCGGTTTAACAATAACCAATAGTAATGGAACTCTTCTCTCAAGTTTTTTATTTTTTATGACCAACTTCTCTGAAGTTCTCCCTCTTCCCTTTCATTTAAATAATTAATGACGGAGCTAAAAATTTATATTGAAGGTCAAATTTTGCAGATTGTTACACATGGGATATTGGGATTTATGCATGTGACGTAAACAAATTTTAGATCTCCTTTTCCGCTTATATACAATTACGCGACTAATTCAGATATTTGCAAGCGCAAGGCCTATTAAAGAAGAGATCGACCCAGATTTATCCAACGTAAGATATATTAAAGAAGAAATGCCTCCTATTATAAATTTCTAAATTCTCATACTAAAATTAATGCATCTAATTAAGTATGACGATACTTTCATTCATTTCACCGCATTTCTTGAAAGTACCAGTAATACATTTATACGTTAAGGTGAAAACTATCTAGTTCTAGCATCAAAGTACAACCTTTTACGTTTTGGCCCCTCCTCCAGATCCTGCATCCAATTTTACTATAAATTAAATCCAATTGATAACCTTCTTTCTTTAATTAATAATACTATCTTCCAGAGCTCCTACCAAGGCATACTGGACCACCATCAATCTCTCCACGAATCTATCACACTCTTTGTGCCCATATGAAAAAAACAGCTTTCGATTTGACAATCCGAAATGAGAAGAAAAGTTAAGATGTCATGGTATATACTCCCTCTTGTTTCAATTTGTGTGAATTTGATTCAAAGTATATGAGTCAAATTAACTAATGTTTGGTGCGATTTCGGATATAAATTTCAATATTTTTTGAAATAAAATTTACATACTTAGAAACTAAATAAAAAGTATTATAAATCACAATAATTAATAATAAAAATATTTAAAAAGTATTTGACAAAATTATGATCAAAGATTTTTTTTTTTAATGTCCAAATAGTAATTAAGAAAAACAAATTAAATGAAGGGAGTAAATTTTAGGCTCTTGTCTTTAGCAGCGATTACAATACAATGTGATTAGCGATAACATAATTATTTCATCAAAACTTAAATCGTCCAATTCCTTCAAGACTAGACGGGTCAATTGTGAAAAAATTAGCCCATAAAACATGATCACCTTACCGCTAATTCGTTCATGACCCGTCCAATTATTAGCTCCGCTTAAACTACTTTCTCACTGTTGACTTTTTGCCCAAAATGTGTATATTCGGCTAAAAATTCATATTTTACTTCATACTATATGTTTTTTCCTCTTTGATTCCGTGGAATCTCGTGATTTTCGTAAGGTAATTCTAAGTAGAGATGCTAAATTCACCAATTAAGATTAGTTTTTTCTCACTCTTTTGTTCATGTTAACTTTTTGCATTTTCCTTTTCTTTTTTTTTTTCCTTGTTTGAAAACTTAGGTTGTACAAGGGATGAGAAAATGACAAAAATTGTTCCTTATGTTTTTTGTGGTGCCAATTTTTTTGGAAAGACGAAGGTGTGGTGGCGTGCTGATGGAGAAGGTGTGGTAGTGACAACCATATGATGGAGTTCTTTTCTTCTTTATTTTTCTTGGCCTTTTCATTTATTCATTTTATTAAGTGTGTTTTAAATTTAATGGCATGTGTCACAGTTTTATTGGTGTGTAACATACACTTGTTTGAAGAAAAAGTGATCAAATAACAAGTGGTGTATAAAAGACAGTTGGAAAAGAGTTTAATATGTAAAGAAGCAAAGGGATTTGCGTTTAAGTGGGGTAAAATATGTATTAAGTGGTCATTTGATACGCGGACAAAGTTATACTGGGATTATAGTTTTGGGATTATAATTCTGGGACTAAATAATCTTTGGATTATTTAGTACTTGTTCTTTGTTTGGTTCATTAGATTAAAGGTGGGATATAGCATGTATAGTCCAAAGCATGTGCTTGGTATTAGTTATACCACCTAGGAAATGAGATAATATTATCCAAGATTGTGGTATAATTTTATACTGGGACTAATTAGTAACTCAAACCAAACATGGTACAAATTTAACCCAAAAAATTAATACCGGTATATCTTGCCTTATGCCATCTACCAAACGACCCCTGAGGTTTTTTACATTAAAGTTTAAGTTATATACAATATCAATATAAGAAAATTTTATACTACTCCTATTAGATTACTTTTGTTTATTTCAACATGTAACCTGCTTTTTTTTTTTTTTTGTTTGAATTTTCACCAGGTGTTTGATACCTGCATTGAAATTCGAATATATTCGAGTCTGCACTGCGTAGGGTTCATTCGAAAAAAACACTCCCTACCAAGGAACTTGTCTTATTTTTAAGATCTGAAATCTCACATTATAAGCAGGCTGACTTGCAGATATTCTTTTATCGTGTGTATACCTTAAACTCTTTAATTTATAACAATCTTGTGTTATAACATTTGCATAAATAATAGTATTTTTTGTTTCATTTTATATAACACTTATTCCTTTTACCGTACTCCATATTTTTTAGAAAAAGCAACACCTTTTTATATTTGATTGTTTTTAAACTTCAAATATTTCATGCTCTTCTAGTCATAGAAAAGAAATATAATTTCACGTTTACCGCAACAAATTTTAAGAGTACATTTAATTTGTTTCAAATATTTTTTCTTTCTTTCTTTAAATTTTCTGTCCAATCAATACCACAATATAGAATAAGTGACAATTTTAGTAGTAGTAGTAGTAACATTTGTGCCACATTTCACATGGACATTCGTCACATTTCCCATGTTTCACTACAATTCTTAAGCCTCTTTGGCCCACGCTTAGAAGCGCACATACGACCATACGCTTTATTTGGCTCTTCAAAATTTCATCAAACATCAAAATTCTGCCCATCTGGTGAAAGGCCCAAGTGAGAATAAAAAACCTTTCGGACATATATTTTTTCTTTTTAAAAATATTTTTAAGATAATGCTAGTTACACATTAAAATGATTTTTTTAAACTTTTAAAACTGGTCAAAATTTTAAATGAATTTTTTGTCAGCTCACAAAAGTTCAACTTTTTTCAGGTGAAATGCATAATAGAATTTCAACATTAAATACATTCATTTTTTTCTTTCAAATATCACATTGAAATTGAAGTCTTTGAGAAGGATGTCGTGCAGCGGATGAGGCGCTCCTTCTTTAACCAGAGGTTTCAGATTCGAGACCTGAGTATGAAAAAATAGAGAACACTTAAAATAGAGAACACTTACTCTCGAATGGAGCTCTACACGGCGCGAATCCGAATATAGTCGGACTCCAATGAGGATACCACACAGGATGGGAAAAAAAACATAAATAAGGACGAAAAGGAGAAAAGAAAAAGGAAAACTAATACTCCCTCTGTCCCAAAAAGATTGTCTAAATTTGAATTGACACGAAATTTAAAAAATAAAGGAAGATTTAAACGAAATGTGTGATCCAAAATAAGTTTTAGATATTTGTGAAATTATTTTTAAATATAAAAATGTGTTGATTTTTTTTAATAAACTAATAAGAAAAGTAAGATAATCTTTTTGGGTCGGAGGGAGTAGTAAACATAGAAAGAAAAGAACAATTAAAAAAGGAAAGAACAATACACAAAAAACAACAAATTCTTGCTCACCAAACACATCATTAAGGAACACAAAAAACCAGATATTTTGTTTCCTTTTAATCCATCAACCCCTCTTCTTGTCTTTACTCATTTGTTCTATTTTCAGATTTTTATCACTGACCCAACTCTGAAAAATTCAATCTTTTTTGAGTCCTCAGCTTTACCTTTTAATGTAAGCATCAAGAACTTATGTAAATCATTTCTAAATGCTGCTTTTTGTTCTTTTTATCCACTGTTTTGTGCTAAAGTTCATTTCTTTACTCTTTTGCAGGTGATTCCACTTCAAAAATATTATCTTGTTTCTTGGATTATGCCTAGATCTTAGTCTATTTCAAGGTCAGTGCACAATTTGCTTCCTTAACTTATAAAAATCAGAATTGTTGTCTCCGATTCACAAAAAAATTATGTTTTTGAATGATTCCTGTATATGGGGTTTACTTGTATTAGTTCATCAATAGCAAACATTTTGTGTTTTACTAAGAGTGTACTAAATGGTTCTGTTCAAAAGATGGATTTGGTAAGAAAGAGTTGATCTTTTAGCTTTTGTCCTACTAATAAAAATGAAAATTGACTTTTTAAGCCTCTAGATAGATACGGGTTCGGCTGAATCCAGTAAATTATTATGTTATTATGTTATTTGCTGGGATTTGTAGGATTTGTTCATTTTTTATGTTATTTGCTTTTCAGACGACAGGAAAATTCATTGGATTAGTCAGGGACAACTGTGGATTATATAGAACTTATAATTTCGTTTAGGCAAGACAGTGAATTTTGTGAGGTGAATGAGATAGCCAATGGATTGCTTTCAATTGGTTTTGCACCTTAGGCCTTTCTGATTGATGACACGTCTTCTCTTCTGAGAGTATTTCAATCAGTAAAGCAAGTACAGGTTTGCTGGAAAGAGACAAAACATCTTGTAGTGATGATGAAACAGATACTCAGTAAGCTTCCTAGGAAGCCGTCTTCTAAGTCAGCTGAAAATCGTGATGGAGGAATTTCGACATTTCCCTCAAATGCTTCAACTAGTTCTCCGTTTGGGAATGGAGATGGACTTCCCCTGGATGTAAATAATGAGGTGAATGGAACAGATTCCCTGTATGAGGCGTTGCCTAGTTTTAGAGATGTACCAAATTCTGATAAACAAAACTTGTTCATCAAAAAGCTGAACTTATGTTGTGTCTTGTTTGACTTTACTGAACCTATGAAAGATTTGAAGGAAAAAGACATCAAGCGACAGACCTTGGTGGAGCTAGTTGATTATGTTACTTCTGCAGATGGGAAATTCACGGAAACTGTCGTACAAGAAACAGTTAAAATGGTGTCGTTAAACTTATTCAGGTCTCGTGGTCCTCAACCTCATGAAAACAAACTATTGGAAGCTCTTATCCTGGAAGAAGACGAACCCTTGATGGACCCCACATGGCCACACGTGCAAATTGTGTATGAGTTGCTTCTCCGGTTCGTGGCATCACCGGAGACGGATCCAAAATTGGCTAAGCGATACATTGACCACGCATTTGTTATCAAAATATTAGATCTCTTTGATTCCGATGATCCAAGAGAAAGGGAGTACTTAAAAACTGTACTGCACCGAATGTACGGAAAGTTCATGGTGCACCGCCCGTTCATAAGGAAATCAATCAACCACATATTTTACAGGTCTATTTTTGAAACTGAGAAGCATAATGGAATAGCAGAACTCTTAGAAATTTTGGGAAGTATAATTAATGGATTTGCTCTGCCATTGAAGGAAGAGCACAAATTGTTCCTCGTTCGAGCTCTTATTCCGCTTCATAAACCAAAGAGTATACAAATGTATCATCAGCAGTTATCTTACTGCATAACACAATTTTTAGAAAAAGACTGCAAGCTTGCTGATACTGTTATAAGAGGTTTGTTGAAATACTGGCCAATCACAAACAGTTCAAAGGAGGTAATGTTCTTAGGTGAACTTGAGGAGGTATTAGAAGCAACTCAGCCACAAGAATTCCAGCGTTTTATGGTTCCATTGTTTCGTCAAATGAGCCTTTGTTTGAGCAGCTCACACTTTCAGGTTTGTTATTTGATTGAACCTTGCTATGTTTGGTATTTTATTTTGAGCTGGATAGTCCTCGTTATAAATGCCTGCTATTCTTGATTAGTAGTATCAAACTGAATGAATAACAAAAGTGAATAATTCCCTTATAGTGAGAAAATGTCAAAAATGGTCCCTTATGTTTGAGGGTAGGTTCAAAGTAGTCCCTTAATACACCGAACAGTTTTGGTCCTTCGTTTGCCAAACTTTGTCTATTAGATTTGACGGGAACTCTGGAAAAAAAAGAAGGAAATTAATGGGAACTCATATTTAGATGTACAATTTTTTTAGTTTCTGCTATTTTTTATTTATTTCTAGAGTGTGGTACATCTTTTTGAGGTGTAATTTCTGTGATTTTTTAATATTTTTCTCGTGTCTAGTGCAGTTTTTTGTGTTGCATATTTTAGGATTTGGTGGGACTTTTTTGATAAGAATGGTTAAATCATTTCTTCCCATTATTTCCGTCAAATCTCACAAACATAAATTATTAAGTATTTGATCATCGGTGTGTGCGCTTGGGTATATATCTCCTGTTCTTTTTCATTATCCAAGTCTTGAATCTGCAGGTGGCTGAGAGGTCTTTGTTCCTGTGGAACAATCATCATGTTGAGAACCTAATCAGACAAAATCGTAAAGTTATACTGCCAATAATCTTCCCTTCCTTGGAGAAGAATGCTAGAGGCCACTGGAATCATGCAGTAAAAAGTTTTACATTAAACGTTCGCAAAATTTTCTCCGACATCGATGCTGAACTCTTCGAAGGGTGCTTGCAGAAATTCGAAGAGGATCAGGCCCGGGAAGAAGAGACAAAATTGAAACGTGAGACTACATGGAAAAGATTAGAAGAAATCGCTGCATTGAATGCTACAAGCAATGAGTTAGTGCTAGTTTCTTGAAGGATAGAACTGTACATATGCAATTGCATGATCAGAGAACCTCGAGATTTTTTTTAGTCTGTAGCTGGATTTATTCGATAGGTGTATCCTCTTTGTTGGATTTACAAATGATTGAAAGAGAACAATTCTTCAGGTATATGTTTATGATCTTTTTTGCTTCTAGTTTTGTTTTAGTTTGCTGATAAATCTCTGTTTCGTGTATATGCACATTTGCAGCTTGGCCTGAAATGTTTCTGTAGATAATCTTCAAAAATCCGAATTAACGCAGACGAGGCAATGTTCAGCAGCATAATTCTTCTGATTTCACACTGCTTTGGATGAGTTTCTTCCTAGTGCCTTACTCTTTTTTTTTTTTTGTTGGGGGGGGGGGGGGGGTTGTACTTCTTTAATTTTTGATGTAAATCATAAAGAAAACCTTTGGTGAGTGTTTATATGAATCAAGCCAGATAAGATATATCTGCTGACAATTTATAGGGAAGTCTAGTTGCATGACATATAAGATGAAGGATTAGCTGTCCAAATAAAAATATGAACTTTAGCTTTCATAAACAGTTTGGTTATTGTAGTATCTGTTTAGGCATGTGAGTGCCAGCAAAGAAGATTTGTTAGTTCAATTATTATTCACACTATGCAAAGGGAAAAACTCAAATCTTGTGATAGAAAAAGTGAATGGACTTTTTCAGCTGATTAAGCTAAGCCTTGATGACTTTAATTTTTTTAAAAGGTTATGACTTACCACAGTTCAATGACAAGCAATCTGGTATTGGGTAGTAATGTTTGCATTTTTATCTTTATTCTCAAAATGACGACGGGTCATTTTGCGTGCACCTCAATTAATTCACAGGTTATCTGTCAAGGGCTAAGCTATGTACAATGAAGGGGATTCCACTGAATCCTACACAACTGTCAGGAGTTCGAATCCTACAATATCATCACTTGTTTTGAGTCCTAATACTCAGTTGAGTCTAACCTTATTTTAAGTCAACTATTTGAAAAGAAAAGTAGATGGATGAAAGAATGTCACATTATATTCTAAACATTAAATAACTTTTCTTGTAGAGTGTACTTTGGGGCCTAAAAGGGTAGTGGACTAATGGCCATTTGCTTCAGGAGATTCAATGTTATTTTCTTGAAGTAAGCTGTCCATGTGACTGTCAACAGATCACAATTCACGCCAGACAACAGCACTCATATATCTGCTATAAATAATTCCACTACACTAATTATGAAAACAATTATCAGTTGGTTCGACCATTACATGTTTTATCAAGTGAAATTTTTATTAGTGGTGGAGTAATAAGTACTCATTAATTTTTAATGAGAGGTTTCAAACTCGAATGTTATGAAGTCGCTTTTGTTAAGGAGCGTTTATCCTAATGTGAAACTTTTCGGCACGAATCTAAATTTAATCAGGACGCAATACAGGTGCTGAACATGTTTGAAAAAATCAAAAGGAGTGAAATTCTTATAAAGTACTCCCTCCGTCTCATAATAAGTGTCACCTTAACTAAAAAAATTTGTCCCATAATAAGTTTCATCTTAGTCGAAATTTTTTGTCCAATAATAAGTGTCATCTTAGGAAACCAAGACATAAATTGACTAGTTTTTTCCAATTCTACCCTTAGACAATAAAGTAACATCTAAATGATGATTGGAAAAGCGCGTACATAATAACTCGTATTGTTGGATTCCATATCAAAAGGTTTCTTCATACTCTTTAATCAAAAGGTAAAATAATTTATTTTTATTATATAGGGGTAATTTGATAAACTTCACATTGCATTATTAGTTTCTTAATATGCGTGTTTTTGGTTAAGGTGACATTTATTATGAGATGGAGGGAGTAAAATTGACCATTTTTTAAGATGAAAAAGAAGGATACTCCTTTACTATTACATTATTTCAAACTACTATTTTCGGGACATTTCTGTTTAACTACGATTTTTTAACTACTTTATTATTTTTATAGGTAAAAAATAAGATCAAAGTACCTTAACATTAAAATATTCAAGAAAAGATAGGAGTAACATTAAGACAACCGCCAAATATTGGCCACTCAATCACCTAATAATATGCTCAATTTTCTATACGCCGACGCACCGATCAGCTGTGTCACGCGACCCCACAATTTGTTCAACTTTTTTATTAATAAATCAGTTTTAACTTGGTAAGTTACAAATTAAAGTAAAAAATCTTTTACTTAATTAAGGTTAAGTGGAAAAAAAATTATATATGAAATTATATATTTATATGAAAATATATTTGTTGTTTTCATTTATTATTGGGTGCGAGTTTTTCTATGGAGTAATTAACTAGAGTTTTTTTTTTATTTGGGCATTAAGGGCAATTCGCAGAATTGCTCTTCTTTTGGGGTGGTCTTTAAATTTTGCTCTTCGGCTAAAATCCCCGTTAGTATTCAGGAGTTCGAACTCCCACAATCAAAATTTAAAAAAAAATTCGCAGTCGCGCAGTTTAAATTTCGCTATACACATGCACCCTGTTTTGGAAAGAATTCACCGAAGTTATACGGTCATCGTATACTTATGCCTTATAGAGCGAACTTGGCATAAGTATCTCGGGTCCAAGATAACTTTCGTAATTCCTTCACAAGATTTGTCGGCCCCATAAAAGTTTGCCCGTTAAAAGTATGCCAGAGCATAAACTTGTGAAGACTATCTTAGGTGTTATGGCATCCGCACGTTATGCCAAGTAAATAATACGAGTATACTAGTCCGACATAAATTTTCTAATTCCTTAACAAGTGTATCTTGAGTTCGACAAGATACACGCGGACTCCAACCTTGCCTTTGCAATTTTTTTTTTAATTTATGCTTGAGCGGGGTTCGAACTCGGAAACTCACGATTTACGCGTGAACGCTCAGAGTTGCAATGTGAAGGGAAAAAATTAAAGACCAGTAATATGAGGGGCATAATTTAAAGACCACAAATATGAGGGGTAAAATTTAAAGACCACCCCAAAAGAAGGGCAATCCTCGCAAAAAAATGTTAAAAAATACAGGGATATGTTGGTTATTGGTTAATTACAAATATTCTTTTAGTTATGTGATACATTTCGCAAGAAATCCTTACATTAAGACGTTGGCGACTCGAAAATAACGAAAAAAATTGATCTCTTGCAATTACAATTTAAATAGAAAAAATAATCCTACAATTCCTGTATCTCGTTTACACTTCTCTTGTGTTTTTTTATTACTTATCTCTTGAGAGATAAAAAAAAAAAGTCATTTACAAAAATGACATTTTTTAATACCTCTAAAATTAAATCTGACTAAAAAACGAGAAACATGTCTCGTTCATTTACTTGCTCATGAACTTACCGCTCCGCCAGAAACAAAGAGGAAAGGCCGACAATTACATGAGGGGTTACTCCTTGCATAACATATATAGTTATAAACTAACTAAATGACTAACTTCTATTGTAACACCAGCTAAACTGATTGTCTTAATTCCCTTATGTGGAAAAAATAATCCCTTAGATACTTATAATTTGAATAGCACTTTTTTTTTTTTTAAATGTTTATATTAATTTCAATAATTTTTTTTTTTTGTTTACATGAGGGGTTACTCCTTACATTACATATATAGTTATAAACTGACTAAATGACTAAATTCTATAATAAAGCTAGCTAAACTGATTGTCATAATTCTCTTAAGTGAAAAAAATTTCCTTCAATACTAATAATTTGAATCGATTTTTTTTAAAAAAAATATTTATATTAATTTCACTATTTTTTTTTTTTGGGTAAGAAGGATCTTATAATTTAAAATATCATTCAAATAGGACTACAAAATCACATCCCTCAACCGCCCAAACACTGTTCGAAAGGCCAAAAAAAAAAAAAAAAAACAGCTCTTCTTCATTTATCAATGGACTATGATTGATTATTATCATTTGAAAACCAAAAAAGAAAGAATCTTTTTAACCCCTTTCTCTCTAATTCAATCAAGTTACTAATACCTTTTCCTTAATCACAATCCATCTCCTTAAACCCCTTAATTCTCCTCTTTCTTTCAATGTAATAATACAAAATCAAACAATGGAACCATTTTATTAGTTCTCAAAACAAAACACAAAAATGCCAAGTGTAGCTGTGAAATTATACAGTGTTTTCTTCAAATTCATGTTAAAACATCGTTTACAAAACCGAATTCAAATCCAAATTGACCACAATACTAATAACGGGTCATTTGGTGTTACATCTCGGCCCAATGAAGAATCAATTGTTTCCCCAAATCCATTATTCATTGATGGTGTTGCCACTAAAGACTTACACGTGGATCCCGGGTCATCCGTTTCTATTCGGATCTTCCTACCCGAAACCTGCCTAAATTCCCCTGATTCTGATTCAAAATCGAAATCTAGGGTTAGGGTTTCGACCCGACCCGGATCCGGATCCGGATCCGACCCGAATCAGGGTTTCCCACGTCGAAACAGTTATGGGTGTTATACTACTGATAATGTGATTGAGAAAGAGAAGAATAATGGTGGGTTTAATAATCATAGGAGAAGTAGTGTTGGTTGTAGTAATGGTGCTGATGATGATGATTTCGGGTTATCGAAAAAACCTGATCAAAATGGGGTTTTATATAGAGGGTATTCACCAGGTGGCGGTAAAAAAGGGGTTTTAAGGAAATTGCCAGTTATGTTGCAGTTTCATGGTGGAGGTTTTGTGAGTGGGAGTAATGATTCGGTTGCGAATGATTTGTTTTGTAGAAGGATATCGAAACTGTGTGATGTTATCGTTTTAGCTGTGGGGTATAGGTTAGCGCCTGAGGATCGGTATCCAGCTGCGTTTGAGGATGGATTAAAGGTGCTACATTGGTTAGCGAAACAGGCGAATTTAGCTGAGTGTAGTAAGTCGGTTGGGGTGGGGGGGGAAGCGGGGTGGCGGAGGGACGGAGTTGAGGAAATCGTCTGATGCTTATGGGCATATAGCTGATGCGTTTGGAGCGTCGTTGGTGGAGCCTTGGTTGGCTGCTCATGGAGATCCATCGAGGTTAGATTTTGTCTAATTATCTCGTTCATTTTTTAGTGTTATAATTAGATCACGGATTTTATGATGAGTAGGTTAATGGAATCGAGTATTAAGCTGAAATGTTATCGTAAATGTAGCTTGTGAAGTATGAAATACTGTTGTGGAGTTAATAACATATCTATTCTAAATTAGAATAATGAAATGGGAATCTTTAGCTTGATTTTAACAGCTCTAACACTGGTGGGTTGGATCAAAGAGTACAATTTTACAGATGTTTAGTTTAGGTTCGTGCTACCAAATAATACATTTATACGGTTGCTTAGTTTTGGGCATTTCTTTGGGAAAGGCAAGTGTATTTCTGACCAAACAATGCGTTTATTCAAAGGCAAATGCTCTCCTCCTGTTACATATGCTTTTCACCTTGTGTTCTGCATTTCTCGTATAGTCTCTCTTGCTATCAACGATTATTTTTTCTTTGGTTTTTTCTGGTCTTCACTTCATTTTTATTCTCTAATTTTACAGGCTGATTGTTCGAAAATAGAAAATGACTTTCATAATTTGTATTATGAGCACCACTGATAATAACAATAATATATGAAATTACATGGAACAAATTCCTTTTTATGCTGATAATTGGAAAATAAAAATTAAGTTTGAAATTAAAAATATCATTCTGAGCTTGTTGAAGTTCTATTTTAATGAATTTCAATTTGCATTGTTGGATCACCCATTGATTCATCAAGGCTTTCTTTTGAAAATGTTGAGATATAGTGAAAATAGCATCATTGATACACAATTGATATCATGATACCGGTGTAAACTAGAATTGGAGAAGTGTTACGACCAAGTTATTGGGGATTTGATAATTATTACAATGGATGAATTGGATGAAGTATTGTACATTTACATTTAAATTCCCCTTTTGTAATAATGGGTGTGCAGAATGATTTTTTTTTTTTTTTTTTTTTTTTTTTTATAGTTCCAAGACTCTTATCTGAGGGTGATTCATTATTTCCCTTTTTTCATCATTTTTAATGAAACATAGAGCAGAACACTATTGATAGTAGTATACAAGGAATGGTTAATGGGCTTCCATGAAGTGAAAATCAAGAGCCTCTGGTTATAATCTGACATATTAGTTTGCTTACGATACTGTGATCTTGTTGAAACAAAGGTAATGATGGTGTTTCGATATTTTGAAGGCATATAGTGATTACACATAAATTTGACAAAAAAGTATCTCTTCCTTATGGGATAGTGTGTTGGATGCACCATTGAATTAGGGAGATGTTGGATTGTAACCTCTGTCGTTTTGCTATTATGTATGTTAGCTTACTTCTAAGGGCTTCATTCGTATCTTGCTTGGATAAGACAATATTTATAGATAGGTTAGATCATTTTGATAAATATTGTCCAGAGTAGCTTGCCAACCCATTTTATGTCCATTTCTCCATTCCAGATTTGATGGAGAGATGACTTGATAAAATAAAGAGAATTTCTTTCGGAAAGATCGAGATAATAAACCGTATTATTACTTGATTAAAATGGAACAAGTATCGAAAGAAAGCGGCGAAAATTTGCTCCAAGTTGATGAATGAATCGTATCATGTACAATGAATTGCATTGCTATCCTCGTGATTGTCTTCTTATCATCTCCAGTCACATTTAGGGCTAGTTTGGTGTTTAATATATTTTTTGATGTTGGTAAGTCATGGTGTATAATCATGTGCCTTTCATCAGCCAAAACATCTATTACCTAACAAAAATTGACTTTCCAAATGGTTGTGGAGAATTAGCAAAGGAGAAGAAGGAATTTAGAGAGATGTTCTTGTGGTTAGAGATGCATGGAAGGTTTATGGTGTTCAAAGCAATTTAGCTTATCCTTCTTAGCAGGAGGACAGAAGCTAATAAGAAGTAATTCAGCAATATGTGAGGATATTTCAAATTCAGGACAACATTTTGAGAGGAGCAAGAGAGGAGGAAAAGCATGTGTTAATAGTTCCTTTTCTGCGAAGCTGCCAAAGAATCAACAAATTGCCTATTGTATTACGCAATTGCAAACTAGCATGGTGCTATAGAATATGCTTTTGTGTCTCTATGGAGTAAAATAGGTTATGCCTCAATGTTTATTTTTGTGGGGCAAAGAATTTTAATATTTCCAGGCCACTATGCTGTTGAGATGTGAATACAAGCCCAATAACACTTGCTAATGCTTTATCAAAATAAAGTCAAATGAAGAAACCCTTCTTTTCCTTCCGTTCTTTCGAATGTAAGTAATAACTCACTAGTTCTTTTTTTTTTCTCTTGATATGTTCATCCAGGTGTGTCCTCCTAGGAGTGAGTTGTGGGGGAAATATAGCTGATTATGTGGCTCGGAAAGCTGTAGAGGCAGGTAAGCTTTTGGATCCAGTGAAAGTGGTGGCACAGGTTTTAATGTATCCTTTTTTCATTGGAAGTGTTCCAACACATTCCGAGATTAAGCTAGCAAATTCCTATTTCTATGACAAGGCCTTGTGCACTCTTGCATGGAAATTATTTTTACCTGAAGGGGAGTTTGACTTGGACCATCCTGCTGCTAACCCTCTTACCCCTAATAGAGGACCTCCATTAAAACGAATGCCCCCAACACTGACAATTATAGCAGAACACGACTGGATGAGAGACCGGGCCATTGCTTATTCAGAAGAACTACGGAAGGTAAACGTTGATGCTCCTGTTCTCGAGTACAAGGATGCAGTTCATGAGTTTGCAACTCTTGATATGCTTCTTAAGACCCCTCAAGCTCAGGCTTGTGCCGAGGACATTGCTATTTGGGTTAAGAAATATATTTCGCTTCGTGGTCATGAGTTCTCATATTGAGTCAGATAGATGGTCCTGTATAGAAGCATGTAATTCTTTCCTCCTCGTTGTGTTCCTTTTGTAATATAGATGACTTGCCAGAAAATAGAATTTTAGTTGAGTTTGAGCCATGTATTCCTCCCACGCGAGTTTAATTATGCTTGTTTGACATCGTTGTCAACAATTTTTCCTGTATTGAGATGTACCTCTGCCATAAGAGATCAAGGAATGAAATGCTCCTCTTTATTTCTTACCTTTTTTCCTTTTATCAGATTCTTCCTCTCGACATGAATTTAGGTTGATGTAAAAATTTTGTTCCGTGATTTTGTGATATCGGGTAGTCTTTGTTGTTAAGGAATTGGAGATGATTCTGAATGCAGAACTGAACTCAACATTATAAGTTTTTGTTGTTTTTTCATATTCAAAGGATAGCCTGTGATGAATTTAAATGAAGAAACATGATCAATAAGGATTCATATAGTCGATGACTAATTCAAATTTATTACAAAACAAAACAACCATCAAAGAAACACAACGAAATAAATATGATGTACCAAAGAGGCATCATCGTTCATGTAGCTCTAATCTCACAATCACCATGAACAAAGACAAATTATACAAATCTATGAATATCTAGTAGAAGAAAGAGAGAAAAAAACGGAACGAGCAATGCGATCATGATCACAGAGAGACTTGGAGAAAAATCAGCAACAACAGCTGAGGGAGCTGGACCAGGAGAAAAATCCTCCTTCTGCTTCTTCTCTTCCTCCTCCTGCACAACAACACTGATATTAATCAGTAACAAACTACAAATACACATTAGCAAACTTGTAAGATTATATGTAACATCTAGGAATATTACCCCAAGTACCCATACCTCACACAATGTGTGGGCTAACTCTTCCAATTTGTCCGCAATCATTTGCCTATCAGATTGTTTTATTTAGGTAGACATATCGGGCACCTTTAAAGCAATCAGCTGTGACAAAATGTAAGAAAGCTCAAGTAAATTCTTCATAAAAGCAAAATCACACCAAAAGAAGAAAACTAAGTTACCTGAATAACATAACTTTGAAGTTTGTTGTTGTTGTTATTGGGTACATTAATTATAAATTGTCGACCAAACACATCAGCTTCGTTGTAAAAACTTCCCTTGTAATAACCCCCGGCCTTACGTGCGTAGTAGGAACCAAAGTTATCACCATCACGCAATATGTGAGCCAGCTTTCGGAATGCATCCCCAACCAGTTCCGTTGGGCACGCGTCAAATTATTCTTTTTGTGAGCGCTCAGATGTCCACAGAGGAATCACCTGTGACAAGCAGGGGTGTACAAAGTAAATCGACAAATTGAGAAAAAACCGACTAGTAGTTTGGTTTGACTTGATTTGGTGTTGGAAAAAAAAATCAACCATAATTGGTTTGGTTTGGTTTTAACTAAAAAAAAGTCAAACCGAACTGCAAGTTCGACATTACATGTATTCAATTTTTAAAATATTTTATACATAAAAATATTTATTTGTAATGTAATTTATAAATATTTCTTAAATTTTTTCGTAGTTTTTTATCTATTATCATATTATTCAAGCTTGAACTTAGAATTTTGAATGTCAATAAGTTTTATATCCTATGGATGTTAGTAACTCAAATAAAGTCCAAACCAAAACCAACTCAGGCACTAATGCTAACAAAGAAATTCAATTTACCACTAGGAATGACAATAATGTTGGACAATAATGTTGGATATCTATTCTTTAGTTTTGCATAATTAATTTAGAGAGTGAAAATACATAACTTAAGGTTTTTTTCTTTGTCATGTAATTAATACTTATTAGCTGTACTTATTTGGGCAATTGGCGCGAATGCCCTTCAAATGCGCTGGTCTTTAATTTTTGCCCCCGTAATGCGTGGTCTTTAATATTTGCCCTTCTAAGCTAAAAGATAATAAGAAAAAGACTTTACTATCCCTACCCATAACATATAAAAATCTAAAAGTCTGTAATGAACCCCAAACATCCAATTAAACCTATCCATCATTTCAACAACAAACCTTTCAATCGTTCCATCGTTCCAACATTTCACCGGAGAAATCTCCATTGATTTTGCTGCTACAACATCGAAAAAGATAAAATATATAATATATAGCGTTTCAATTGAATGTAATTCAACTCAATTTCATGCTTTATTAAGTTTAGATTTGTTAATATTTGAAAATAACAACAAATCATCTTCTATGAACTAAACAAGCGATATGCGGTTGAGATTCAACATTGCGAATCATAATTTTACTCAACAACATAGAATTGATCAAATTTATTGCTTTGTTCGATTTTTATTAGTTTATACGTTCCATTTGATTAGTATACAATGCTCAATGACTTAGACTTGAAATTATAGTAACTTCGATTGACAAAAAATAATCGAGCAAAGTTACGAACAAGTATGTCGGAGGAGGCGAAAGTTTACTTTACAAAAGAACAAAGTATCTTTGTTAGAGGCAAATTTCATTTTCATAAGCAAAATAAAAAAAATACACAAATATTAAGAATTAGACAAGTATGCGGGAAGAGGCGAAGTTTACATTAGAAAAGAACAAAGTATCTTTGTGTAGCATGCAAACTTTCATTTTCATAAGGAAAATAAAAAAAAAATACACAAGTGTTAAGAACTAGACAAGTATGCCGGAGGAGGCAGAAGTTTACATTAGAAAAGAACAAAGTATCTCTGTTATAGGCAACTTTCATTTTCATAAGCAAAATAAAAAATTACACAAGTGTTAAGAATTAGACAAGTATGCCGGAGGAGGCAGAATTTCACTTTACAAAAGAACAAAGTATGCTGTTAGAGGCAAACTTTCATTTTCATGAGCAAAACAAAAATTTACGCAAGTGTTAAGAACTAGAAAAGTATGCCCGAGGAGGCAGAAGTTCACTTTACAAAAGAACAAAGTATGCTGTTAGAGGCAACTTTCATTTTCATAAGCAAAATAAAAAAGTACACAAGTGTTAAGAATTAGACAAGTCTGCCGGAGGAGGCAGAAGTTCTCTTTACAAAAGAACAAAGTATGCTGTTAGCGGCAAACTTTCATTTTCATAAGCAAAATAAAAAAATACACAAGTGTTAAGAATTAGACAAGTCCGGAGAGGGCAGAAGTTCACTTTAAAAAATTACAAAGTATGCCGTGAGAGGCAAACTTTCATTTTTCATAACCAAAACAAAAAAATACACAAGTGTTAAGAATTAGACAAGTCTGGGGAGGGCGAGAAGTTCACTTTAAAAAATTACAAAGTATGCCGTGAGAGGCAAACTTTCATTTTTCATAACCAAAACAAAACATTATTAACAAAACAACACCAAAAACACATAAGATTGCATAAAAATCAAAATTATTAACCGAAAACACCATAAAACCAAGCACACATAAATTAACTTAATTCATGAAGTTATGCGGAACAAAAGCTTTAACTTTATGCCGGAACCGCATAACTTCGCCAAAAATCAATAACTTTGCCGGACCCAGGGCATATGTTGCCTCAAACAAACACATTCTTCACAAAAACCGTTATTAAATAAAAACACCAACAACAACATAAAGCAATGATTCACGAAAAAACTTCAATGATTCAACAAAGAAAAAACCAAAACGCATATCAAAATCAACTAAAACATATTACGACATTCATAATACGACATTCAAAAAACTAAAATATATACATGGGAATGAAACTAAAGTTCAAAAAATCATACGAGACACTATAACAAGACATTATCATTTTAAATAAAAAAGGATCAATTAAATATAAAAAACGATGAAGACAAAGATATTAATTCAACAAATAACAATTTAACATAAAAACAAATATTGAAACGAGCAAAAAATCCAAATTCGTACCTACGTTTTAGAACATATGAGACAAACACAAAACAGAGGAGGAAAGAAGAAGCAAAAAAAAAAAAAAAAAAAGGGGCAAATGACGAAATAAAAAGGATTTTAATGGGGTAAGGATAGTTTCGTCAAAAAACTTTCATTAAACAGGCGGCAAGGGCAAAATTTAAAGAAGACATAAATGAGGGGCAAATTATAAAGACCAGCCCAAAAGAAGGGCACTCCGCGCAAAAAAAAGTACTTATTTTAGCATGACTTAGTATTTTTAGACTATGGTCATTTTCTTTATGGCTTGTTAATTAGCAATATTTATTTTAAAAGATTTTATTAGCTTTTGTTGAATATTTTAATACAATCCGTCACTCTTCTCACATTTTGTGTTATTTTCTTAAGAAACACCTTAATTAAATAGTGGTATCTTACTAGGACTAAAGAAATTTTTGAAGTAAAAGTTACATGTTTTGTATCAAGACTATTCCGGAAAAAAAAACCCGAAAAACCCGAGAAAACCCGAGGTTGAAAAACCCGAATTTTATTGGTTTGGTTTGGTGTATAAATTTAAAAACCCGACGCAATTGGTTTGGTTTGGTGTTTAAGAAATTCGAACCAACCCGATCCATGTACAAGGTAGGAAGATGTAAGAAAAGTTGGCCCCTAGGGATGGCAAAGAGGCGGGGGGGGGGGGGGGCAGGTCAAAACACATTATCAACAAATAATAACAAGAGAATTAATTGATGTACTTTACAAACTAATTAGAGGATTTCGTATTTCCATTTCAAAAATAGGCGTAAAAATTGTTGTTTCATCTTCTCAAATCATCATGTAAATAATAATAGGGCTAAAAGAGGCAAAAGCTGAAAAAGAAGTTACCTCAACTTGAATATGACTTCCAAATTTCAGCTTCAGGTTGTCGGGGACATCAGCAAAAAAAAAAATGTCAAACCCAGGTATATGTTCATGATGAGTTGGATCATAATCTGGAGAATCAAGATCGTAGTCTAGACGACAAGGGCCCTATATATTTCAAAAAATAAATAAATCTGGTTCACGCACATGGCGTACATATAAATAAAATTACCCCATTATAATAAATATATCTTACATCGCGAAAACAAATACGATTAATCCAGGACTAGACACGGTCTATTTGGTCTGCATGACCAGTGATGTTATAAATTCTAGGTTGAGTAGTAGGAACAAGTTTGGCTCCACCAAAGATGTGTTCAATAAACTTCAACGTCTCTGGATTAAAAAGGAACGTATCTAGATTTATATTCTTCATTAGGCCTTTGCCTTTCTTTTGTACCTCCATGGTAGAATAAGAGCAAACTGATACTTTGATGGGAAATTTGGCTGAATTGGTCGGTCAGAATTTTTGTAAATGTAAGAACTTTTCACACGTAAGTGTATATAAGTTAAATTCTTATTCAGATTATCATATCAAGCTTGCTATAAAGCGTAAATTGTTGTTGTAGATCAGCTATTCGTATGCAGGTGGTCTCAGATAGCATCACATTTACCAGGCTGGACTGACAATCCAAATTCAACATGCAGCATATGTTTTTGTAGTTATTCATATCCCCCCAAAAAAAAAAAAAAAAAAAAAAGAAATTGAACCAAAACTTCAGGACTTGAATTTGATAAATTTTTACCATGTTCATGAGGTTAAAGGATATCGGTGATAAGAGATTAATGTATTTGTGCCCCAAGCTTTGTTTTATTGTGAATGAAAGATTAACATTTTAAATTTTAATATGAAAGTGCAACATGTTTTCATTCGTTAGTGCTGATGGTGATGTAATTAGCATTCATATTGGTTTGTTAAAACTACACAACAAATGGTCGAACAAAGAAAAGTAGGTCTTATATAGTGTTCGAAAATCCGTGTGGAAGGGCTCTTGCTCAAATATCAAAAATATGTCTGAACCAATTTTTGCACACTTCGACTAATTTCACCAAGTGTCTATTACCTCTCACCAGTACAGGTAACGAGTAGCTCATGGTTCTCCCTCCATTTCATTAACCAGCAAGTCACACCCTTGGGTTGGTAGATTCATTTTCTTCTTTATATTAACCATTCTTAAAATAAAAACTTCCAAACAAGTACAGAGTTGAGTTCTTAAGAAGGACCATACAAGCAATTTGTAAGTTTCAACTATTAAGGCTATGAGTCCTCATCATCTCAAGCACTTACAAAGATCAGCTTCATGCTGATTAGTAAGATGTACCATCACAAGTTCACAAATAAAGAGCATGACACATTGATATCTTTTATGTGTAACACACAGAAATAGATTCAACTTTATTCCAAAACAGAACAATCATCAAAGAAATAGATCAACAAACACAACTAAACATGATGTGCCAAAGAAGCATCATCATTCATCTCCCTCTAACTTCACAATCACCATGAACAAATGAGAAATTATACAGATCTATGAATATCTAGTAGAAAAAAGAGAGAGAAAATGAAACGAGCAACGCGACGATCATGGTCACCGAGAAATTTGGAGAAAAGTTAACAACAGCAACAGAGGGAGCTGGACTATTTTCTCCACCACCAGATATTGGAGGAAGAACAGGAGAAATTGTTGGAGGACTTGTTTGCCCTTCAGATATTCCCGTCAATGTTATTGCTACTGAAAACATTACAACAAAAATAACTAATGTAGAAAATGGCCTTGCACTTGACATTTTCAATAAGCTTTAGACGTTGTAATAATGTGTTATGTGTTGGATATAGTAAGTAATAGCTTGCAAATTCATGGCTTTATAATAGTTTCTTCCACTTGTATTCTTGGTAAGAAAACTTTAAAAAATGAAATTAGGTATGTAGTAGATTTATGTGTTTTTAAAAAATATCTTTCCTAAAAAATAAAGAACTTTTCTTGGTATTATAACAAATGGCATTCATATAGTTTGATGTTTGATTTGGTCAGTGTTGGGCTGCGACAAATTGTAAATTTATATTTTAATTGCTATACATCGTATACGAACCGAATCCGAAAAAGACTAGGTCCTGAATGAAATAGAATATACAAAATTTTATTTACTAGTACCTAGTTAACGTCATTGATTGACAAAAAGGAAAAGACCAATTTAAGATTTTAACTTGATGAATTTAACATTTAAATTTGATTAGTTGAACCTTCAAGTTGTTAGCACAAAACTAATTGTACATTTAAAATTATGATTTCTGAAATTTGATAGTGATTGAAAATTTTAATGATTTCACATATATTTTTATGTTTCGTATAGGAACTTCCATCCACCTCTCTGTTAAGAGGTTCATATAGTCTATAAAGAAACATATACTAATCTGCTTTTTCTTCGAGGTCTTCTCATTGTTATTATTTATTATAATGATGTATATAAAGCCTTTTATAAAATAATAAAATGATGTCATGCGACCAGCTCAAGTCTGAATGAAAACTAGTAGACAAAGACTACATATACACAAAATCAAAATTGCATGTAATTCCACGATTGCACTGTCTCCTATGTGTGTATTGATGTATGCACTAATCAATATTTTGCATAGGTTATCTTTAAATGGGTCCATACGTAGAGGGATTGATCATTGATATGTATGCTTATGATTTAAATTATATGCATTGTCAGTATAAATAATTCTAACAATATCCGTATAATTTAACTGTTACAGGCTTATCAAGTTAACGTATTAGGCTTGATATAAAGAGTTATCTATTATTATAAATCAATTTTACCCGATAGTGTAAAACATTATACGGTCTCAATGCACAAAATTTAAACTTTGGGAGGATTTAATATTAACATTTAAAATTAAGAGCTTATCGATTATTCTCATAGGAAATAATTTAAATTCGTTGACTAATGTACACTTGACAAGAACATGTTATCCGTACGCATGCCTGATTGGACTAGCCATAAAACTAGAAAATATTTGTGCCTTATAATTACTAAAGAAGTACTACTATATAGTATTACTCATTCGTCTAATTTTGTAGACTTAACTTGTATTCTTCTACCAATGCACAATTAACCACATCGATAACACCTTAATTACTCCTCTAGTTCTATTCCTTTATTCTATGGTGAAGATAGGTCCAATGACACATTTTAAATGTTCTTTTGTCATATATATGACATTTCTCTTCGGAGATCAGTAAAATTTAAAACACGAGATCTTCATAAAATCATTTTCTTACTCTAATTGCAAATGATCATTGGAAATAATTTCCTCCAGATTTCTGGACACAACAAAGAATTAAAACAGTGGAAGAAGAGCTTTAGTTGAAGTGAGGTGTTTTGACGTACGCACAATCAAATAGCATTGAGACTACTATTGAAACTTTTCCATAATAAATGGCAAAGTAAATTTCACTGTTTATTAAATTTATTTTAGATTTTTTTATAACAACAATATCCGTATCAGTTTGTACACACCTCAATTATTTCACTGAGTGTTTGCTATCTCATTCTCACACATGTACCGAATCATCTGCCTATCGAAACATAGGTAGATAGGAAGAAATTAAATTAACTAGTGTTTTTGTTTCAGAAGTAATTTTCACTACTCTTTTCTTAAAGGAGCAAATTAATTAAAAGAGTTAAATGCACTCCACTGGAGTGGATTGAACAACTTTTTAACAGTCTCGTTATTTTTGGATGTTTTCGTCCCTTTCTTACTACGTAGAGGCATTGGTTGGTAGGATCGGTTGCAGAACCATAAATGAACTAAAAATTCATCAATATAACTTGCTTTATAATTAGTTTAACATTGCACTTTACTCGTTTGCAATAGATGAAACTGCAAAACTTGAAATTAAAGAAATCCTAGAATACTCGCTGGAAATTAAACTTGTAATTTGTAGGGGATATTGTTTGCCTGTTGCTTCATTAGCTGAAAACTTGGAAAGAAAACGTGCTAGTATTATAGTCTATAGGTTTAGAGTGTTGCTCCATTTATTTCACCATTTCGATGTCATATTTTCAATTATGTAGGCCATAATAAAGAATATAGGTTTGCATGGAAAATATGGCTGCTGCATTGGCTAAAACCCGGTCTGGATCGACCTGGCATGGTCCAAGGGGGGTTCCGGGGAGGGGATTGGGCCAGACGAGGTCCTGAGCGTGATAGACCGGCCCATGTGAAAGCTCGGGTTCCGACCCACCAATGTACCGACTCAGCCTAGTTATATCCAAAAAAAAAATAAAAAAAATCTTTGCAATATTAGTGTAAAAAAATGTAATTCAATATTCTAAATCATAAGTCAAATAGACCAAAAAAAAAAAAAATAGGGAAATTAGCAATAAGAATAAAACTAGTTGTAAATGGTTGAAACTTTAAACAGTCATACACGATTTGTCTAGTATTTCAAAAATGAAAGACAAAATAAAATCAGTGAACTTGATTGAAATAAATACTGCAATAAAAATAAAAAAGTGAAAATGGGTCAGCTTACCAAAACTTTTCTTGAACTTCTTCGCTAAAATCCAATGACATCTCCATTGAAATTATAATACCAAACAAATTTGAGTTCTTTTATCCAAGTTTGCAATGAAGTTAGGGGTTCTACAACGGCCCACGTTCCGTTATTAACTTCTATTGTACCAAGAGACTTTGCAAAGTGTATGCTATTGAGGTTATATAAAGTATTAACAAAATGCATTGCTCGTGTTAAGTCAGGATAGAGTTGTGCAGTACACTTCACATCCTTTTCAATTGAGCCTCTGTGCGTTGTAACCGTGCCGTGCCATGTGTTGACATATATCTTTTCAAAAATTTGAAGGTTGGAAATACTCATTCTATTATTGGTAAACAGAAACTAGAACTATTGCATCACAATACAATGATAGAAGCATCTCATGCTAACTAAAAAAAAAAAAAAAAACAAACAAACAAACTTTCCAAGACCAATGTAGGTAAACTACAATGATGGAGATAAATTACTTAGAGATGAACTGGAGCTTACCTGCGAAGCCCAACGGACAAGCTAAGATGGCAAGATTCTCTTAGAAATCTAGTTGACAGAGGTGCACTGCAATCGCCAGAGAGCAATTTATTGACAACAAATGAGAGATACGAGCAAAATTAGGGATTTTAGTTCTTTACTTTCCTTTTTACTTTCTGTACTTCTCTTTTTTTGCTGTTTGAACCCTTTACTTTTCTGATTATATAAAATATCCCCTTTGAGACTCAATTTGTTTTTTTTTTTTAAAAGGACAGATAAAGATTTATAAACCACAAATATATAGTTGTCCGGGAAAATAACTATATATGGAAAGAAGGATTTATAAACCAAAAAGGAATGGAAATGATTTATAAACCAAAAAGGAATGAAAAGTCAAGAAGGAAAAAAGAACGAAGAAGTCCTCTACTAAATTAGGAATAGACTTTATTTTTATACCTTCTTCCAGTGTACTGTCGAATTCCAAAGTTTTCTTGCTTTTTTTCTTCTTATATAGTATTATATATTCCTCGGATACACACATTCACACAATTTTGGAATTGACTGTTGACAACCATTGAGCCAAGCAACTTGATGCGTAGAAACTCCATTTTAATTTTTTTTTTTTTTAATATCAAGTTATGAACTTTCATAATCTGGTTCAACTGTTCCAATTTTTTGTTATCCTTCTTTGGATCAAAATTCTTATGTTTTAAAATTTCTGTTTTATAGGTATATATCGTGCAAGAATAAATTAAGTAAATTGTCATACGGTTCTGTAACAATCAATGAGGTATTCTTCAATAAGCTATTGAAGTCAAAAACGCGTCTGATGGACCTTATGAAGCATTGTAACTGATGGACCTTAGAAGGACCTCAGCTGCTGAAAAGGGTTCAGCTCCTGCAGTGACTGCCAAAGATTCATCCTAACAAGATTGAAGGTCTAAATGCAAAGGTCCGAGCATCTGATGGACCTTTTGAAGCGTTGTATGTTTCGTCAGAAGAGGACATGAATAAATCAGAACTAAATTTTTAGGTTACCAATTCAATAAATGAATCTAAAAGTGGTCTTATGTCATTGGAAAGAACTCATACTTCTGGAACCACGGGGAACAAGGGAGGTTATCCAATAGTTGCCATGTCAAGGTGGTTCTTTATATTGTGCTTGATACTTCCTGGATCTGCTTTTCCCTTTACGAAAAACATCTTCCTCGCAGGAGGCCATCTCATGGTGTGCAAAGAAGAAATGATCATCTTAGTAAGACCAGTTTTTTTTTTTTTTTTAATAGTCAAGATGATGGTTGGAGAAAAAGGCCCATTACAGCTGAATCATCCGCAGCATGCTCAGAACCTACTTTTAATGTTCATGCGTGTGAGTCAAGTTCAGTAGTTTCATTAGGATATTTTTATTCCTTTCACTTGAATTTCATACTGTTATGGTTCTTGTTCTTATTTAAGGCCTTAGTTAGTGTCATCTAAGTTGTCTGACTATTATCTGAAGGATAAAAAAGTGTCAGTAACTCTGCTCATTGTTATCATCTTTTTTTAATGAAGTAAAAGAATTCATTAATGAGCATCAAGAAGATGTTTTGATGGAGAGTCTCAATTACTAGCATACAATTTTGAGCCAAATATTTACTTAATTTGTTAGATGACCTAGCATCAAGTGCTTGGACATGAATACAAATTGGGGTTGTTTTTGAATTTTTGTGAGTAATTCGGAGTGAAAAAAGTGAAAGCAACTTTTTGGAGTTTTTGAATTTCCAAACAAGTGAAAACTATCCAAGGCCCGTTTAGACATGAAGATTGTGAAATTTGAAAAAAGTAGCTTTTGTTTTCAAACTTAACAATGGTGTTTGAAAATTGGAGTTGTGTTTGGCCATGAATACAACTTGGAATTGTTTTTGGATTTTTGTGAGTGATTTGGAGTGAAAAAAACTTTTTGGTGTTTTTCAAATTCCGAAATTCAACTTCAAGTTTTCTCTTAATGCAATTCATATCATGTTTTACCTATTTCCTTAGCTCTTGCAGCTTCAAATTCTCAGTTGATCTGCTGATGCTATTCATCAAAATGAAATTAATCTTAATTATCACTTTAGTGCTTGATAACAAAAACCCCATTAATATTTAGCACAAGATGAAAATATAAGTAGGTAAAAAACTTGTATAGTTGAAAATTTTCTGCAGTCTGTTTGAACATGGATTTTTATTGTTATTTAATAATCATTCATGCTATTTTTTCTTTAGAATCTCCTCCACCAAGTTTGATTTCTCAATCTTCAAACCTGGGTCTAATAAAATCTGCTTGCGATAAGTATGATATCATGGTAAAGGAAGTTGATGAGTATCGCAAGAATCTATTGGACGATTTCATGAATAAAGTTGAAGAGGATGGCATGTTGGAATCAAAACCACACCAAGTCAATCTTTCTGCATTTTCAAATGTGAGTTTTGGATTTTTTTGCATCTTCAAATGTGAGTTTTGGTGTTACAGTTGGCTCATCTTGCGGTCAACATTCTACTAATCGCTGATTTATGTTGCGTGTGTTTTAGGTTAATCTCATTTTGGAGGAAAAATCATTTATGAAGGTTATGGAATCCACGAGTGGCATTCATGTGCAGGTGAAATCCTAACCAGTGCTTGTTAGCCAAATGAAACTTACTGTGTTGGAATGTTCTGAAATTCTTTACGATTGTGTTAGCAGTTCTTCTATTTGACCAATTTTTTTACCTTGTCACAGGATACATCGGGTAAGAAACTATTTGTGGAAGGGACAGGTAAAGAGGTAGAAAAGGCCAAATGGTTGTTTGTATAATGCATGTAACAAAGTAAGCATAGTTACCATTATTTGTTTCTTATTATTGTAAGAATATATATCCTGATCGGACCTTGTAATTTTTATCATATTCTTGTCGTGAAAAAAAAATTCGGTATATCTTCTCTTTGGCGGCTTAGACTGAAGGAACCTCAAGTTGACGCTGTTGGGCAAGCTCTAACTGATATAAGCGTGAGTGGTGAAAAAGAATCTGTGTCAGATTTGCATGATTCAGCAGATACCCGGGCTCAGGTAGTATGCTTACTTTTACTCTTTAAATTTAGTTGTTTATTCCCTTTTATCTAAATACATGCTACTTGTTTTCAATTAGCGCGCAAATAGGGAAGAGTATATCAGGCAGCGTCACTTACAATGGGAGAAAGAAGAGGAAGAACGAGCGAAACAACAGAGAGCCAAAGCTCGAGCTAAATAGAGGAATTGTATCGTCGTAAGTAGCCAGGTGATGCTCCCTTATAGAAGGCTGAAAAAGACTTATCCCCTGATGTTATCAAGTAAGATCAGCAAGGCTTCTCACCCCCTGAAAAAGTGGTGTCTACTGTCAAACCTCAAGCACACAATGCAACTTTAGCTTCTCCATTACCAATGCAAAATGATAGTAATCCTACTAAAGTTCGTGCACAACAAGAGAAGTTGAATTCTTCTAAGTTAGTTCTGGATATGAGCTCAGTTCAGGCAGCAAGTGGTGATAATGTTGTGCAACCTTCTGACCAGAGTTCTCTTTTGCAAATGGAAGAAGGTCATGGTCGAGTAATTAACCAAATGAAACCTCAGCACCCTCGCAGGAGCAGAGAAATCAACACTCTAATATGCATACTGATAAGTTTCAGTGAGGTGGTAGGGTTGTGTGGGCACATGTACGGTCTCAAAGCAAAACTAAGTATGGTGCTGAAGCAAGTCAGAGAACTGGATCTGATTCAATTGGTCCTCTGAAGAATGATAATGTGGTGCAGAGTAATTCAAGAAGCAAGAGGCCTGAAATGGAGAGACATGTTCCAAAACGGGAGGCCAAAGAGCTTGCCCAACATGGTAGTAGTTAGTAGCCGCTGTTGTAGGTTAGATTCAACCCAAAAAAAGAGTTGTTGCTCTGTCGGTAGAGTTCATTTTGTATAAAATATTTATATTTAACTTATCTTGAGCATAAAGCTTATTTATTACATTTAGATGAGATATACAAATACTATGACGTGAGATGAAATTATGGCATACTTAAATTTGTGAATGTTTTAAACTATAAGTAGAATTAAACTTAATTTATCTGCTTGAAGGTGATAAATTCGATAATTTAAAAATATAAAATTGAATCAATATTAGATAGCCATGTTTGGCAACTTATGAGCTATGTCATTCTACCATGTAACTTTTACATAGTTTCGATAAAGGTAAACAAAGTCCGGTAATTTCACTTTGCAAAATTGAAACAAGAATGCACATAGATGCAAAACATAGGTTTAGAGAATAAAATAAAAAGTAAAAACTTATTGAAAACTATGTCTTTGGAGGGCTGGCTTTAGAAATCCAAAAGTTCCTAATAAATTCAAAACTCCACAAGCATAAATAGTAAAGAAGAAGACTTATGAATTAGGTAGTGCCTTACAGAATCGTATGCCAATTTACTTTATTCATTCTTACACTGGATGATCTTCATGAGTTGGTCCAAACCGTTTAGCTAGCATAAATATCAGAAAATAGGATGCCTTTGTGACTTCAATATATAGCTTTTTGAAGAATACCTC
Organism: Lycium ferocissimum; assembly: GCF_029784015.1. Classification (NCBI taxonomy): domain Eukaryota; kingdom Viridiplantae; phylum Streptophyta; class Magnoliopsida; order Solanales; family Solanaceae; genus Lycium; species Lycium ferocissimum. The sequence goes on along the minus strand of NC_081352.1, from coordinate 31,698,487 downwards.
ATTGATTGTTACAGAACCATATGACAATTTACTTGATTCGTTCTTGCATGATATATACCTATAAAACAGAAATTTTAAAACATAAGAATTTTGATGCAAAGAAGGATGACAGAAAATTGGAACAGTTGAACTGGATTACGAAAGTTCATAACTTGATATTAAAACAAATAAATTTAAAATAGAGTTTCTTCTATGCATCAAGTTGCTTGCCTCAATGGTTGTCAACATTCAATTCCAAAATTGTGTGAATGTTGTATCTGAGGAATATATAATATTATATAAGAAAAAAAAAAGCAAGAAAACTTTGGAATTCGACAATACACTGGGAAGAAGGTATAAAAATAGAGTATATTCCTAATTTAGTGTAGGACTTCTTCGCTCTTTTTTCCTTTTTGACTTTCCATTCCTTTTTGGTTTATAAATCCTTATTTCCATAATAATTATTTTCCCAGATAAGCTCTTTAATTAGATTGTAAAAAGCAAGAAAACTTGGAATTGCACAGTATACTGGGAAGAAGGTATAAAAATAGAGTCTATTCCTAATTTAGTGTAAGACTTCTTCGTTCTTTTTCCTTCTTGACTTTCAATTCCTTTTTGGTTTATAAATCCTTCTTTTCATATATACTTGTTTTTTCGGACAAGCTCTTTAATTAAATTGTCAATTCTAATAGAAATTATAGGAAGTTGAATTCACGTTTATTCATTGTCTCCAAAAGGAAATAAAATTATAGTAATTTTTATTTGATTTTGAAATCTTAATTATTAGGAAATTAATTAAATTATTATTTTGTTTGGTGTGAAATTTAAGTAAAATAGTACTCCCTCCGAATAAAAAAAAAAATGTCCACTTACTTTTTTTGGGTCAAAAAGAGTGTCCGGTTATCAAATCAAGAAAGAATTAACCTTGTTTTTTTCAAATTTGGCCCTATTAAGTGTTATGTGATCAAATCACAAAAACAAGTGGTATCAGAGCTAAATTACGTAGAAAAAGCTCTGATACCACTGCTACTGTAACATATCCTCAAAAGTCTTAAACACTAAAAGGAACGTTAGAAAGGAATACTAAGTTAATAAATGGAAAAAAAAATGAAATCGCGCATGCTTACTTTTTCAAATATCAAGGGTCAAAAAGAATACCATGCAATGAGTGTACAAGGTAAAGAGAGAACCCACATCATTAGGAAAGGGTGAAAGTAAATCAAAGAAGACCTGTTTGGCTACAGATTACTGCTGAGAAAGAGCAGGAACTCCGTATCGTCAGACATTTTCAAAGGCAACAGACGATCAACTAAGCATTCCGGCAATGTTTTCACCACTTCCTCTATAGAAATCAACTCCGATGTCATTCTTATCCTTTGCTCAGCAAGAAAACAACCTAATAAAAATAAAGAACCAAAATCAGATACTCTATAATGTGAGTTGCTTCTTGGTTTTATTATTCTACAGTTGTAAAAAGGAATGCCAAAACAGAGATTTCCACACAAAATGCAGAATCAAGTAGGAGGGATACAAAGATCAGTGAAAGTAAATACGGAATCAAAAAGTACTCCCTCCGAATAAAAAAAAGTGTCCACTTACTTTTCTTGGGTCAAAAAGAGTGTCCGGTTATCAAATCAAGAAAGAATTAACCATGTTTTTCCAAATTTGACCCTATTAAGTGTTATGTGATCAAATCACAAAAACAAGTGGTATTAGAGCTAAATTTACATAGAAAAAACTCTGATAGCACTGCTACTGTAACATATCCTCAAAAGTTTTAAACACTAAAAGGAACGTTAGAAAGGAATACTAAGTTAATAAATGGAAAAAAAAATGAAATCGCACATGCTTACTTTTTCAAATGTCAAGGGTCAAAAAGAATACCATGTAATGAGTGTACAAGGTAAAGAGAGAACCCGCATCATTAGGAAAGGGTGAAAGGAAACCAAAGAAGACCTGTTTGGCTACAGATTGCTGCTGAGAAAGAGCAGGAAATTCCGTATCGTCAGACATTTTCAAAGGCAACAGAGGATCAACTAAGCATTCTGGCAATGTTTTCATCACTTCCTTTGTAGAAATCAACTCCGATGTCATTTTTATCCTTTACTCAGCAAGAAAATAACCTAATAAAAATAAAGAACCAAAATCAGATACTCCATAATGTGAGTTGCTTCTTGGTTTTACAATTCTGATTGTAAAAGGAATCTTTGAAACGAGGTTTCCACACAAAATGCAGAATCATGTAGGAGGGATAGAAAGATCAGTGAAAGTAAATACAGAATCACTACAACAAGCTCATTTCCAATCAAATACAGCACAAAATATTACACTAATAATTAGCTAGAGGAAAGTCTCTACAAAGGAGCAGCTTGGTGGCACTACCAAAATACTAGCGGAATCACTATAATATGTCCATGGCCGATGAACTAGATATAAAATATTACTCCCTTACCCCCTCCTCCGGACCCCACTACCCTCCAAAAAAAAAATTAGAAAAGTTTTTTTTATTTTTTAGACCACCCACCCCTAGGAGAATAGCAGCAGCAGACGCCTAGGAGACTGATGGCGTAAAAGAAGAGAAAAAACCGAGGGGTTGGCATTTTGCAGGTTTCTGTTTTAAGAATTAGATTTAAAATTTAGCTTTTTCAAGTACATAATTGTCTCAGAGACAAGAAAATTATGTGAATCCTCTATCTGTGTGATAAATGTTGGTAGTGCATGTAATCATTTTAAGACAACAGTTAGCAGGGTCAAGTGAAGAAAGACAGTCCCTTAACCACGAGGGTAGGTTCAAAATAGTCCTTTAACTATGCAATTAACAGTTTTGGTCCTTTAACTTTGCCTCAAGTTGATAAAAATAGTCTCTAGGGGTGTTCATGGTTCGGTTTGGGTCGGTTATTGGTTAAAACCATAACCAAACCAATTTAGTCGGTTTTTAAATGTCTAAAACCATAACCAAACCAAGTAAAATAATAACCACCGGTTTGGTTATTGTCGGTTTGGTTCGGTTTAGTTCGGTTTTCAATTTATGACTAGCCGTGACAATTCAAATATTCTCTCTCTACATTCTTCAAATTTCTTATGAAGCTCTTTTTCCTCATGGCCCAGGGCGAACTTTCTTGCATAATGAGGGAAAGACATGCTGATGGCAATGTAAAATGAAAAGAGATAGTAGGATTTTTACTTTTTACCCTTATGCTTACGACTTATTAGAGTTGGGCTTGGATTGTTGGACTTGGACATATTCTTTTAAGACGTGGGCCTTAAAAATAAGTAGACGAAAATTAAATTAATAATTAAAAGGTATAAAATATTTTAATTATTTATGAAAAGTTAATATTATACATATAAATAATTATAAATTTTATGTATATAATTATCGGTTTGGTTCGGTTATTTATTCGGTTATTTTTTACTATAACCATAACCAAACCAAATATTATCGGTTTTCAAATTTAAAACCAAACCAAACCAAACCAAACCAAATGTCGGTTTTTTTTATTCGGTTTGGTTAAATTTTCAGTTTGGTTTTGGTTTTAACCAAAGCTGTGAACAGCCCTAATAGTCTCTTAACTATGAAGGTATGTTAAAAGTAGTCTCTTAACTATGAAGATATGTTAAAAGTAGTCTCTTAAGTATGCACTTAACAATTTTAGTCCTTTAAGTTCGTCAAAAATAAACACTTTTAGTCTCCAACAAAATATTCATCTAACTCTGTTTGTTAGATTTGACAAGAACTATGGAAAAAAAAGAATTAGCGAGAACTCACATTTAGAGGTACACGTTACTAAAGAAAAGGTCAAATATCTCGGGACAAAACCTTTTAAAACAGCAACCAACGTCCATCGACGTCTGTCGGTTATTTCCGGACAAAATTGAGCAGAAACTATTTTTAAAAAGAAAATTTACTACAATGAAAGCATTTATTTTTATACCGGATTTTCAATAAAAATCGAGTCTAATATATTTTACCTAGCCGTTTGATCTACTAACAAAAACCCACAAAAAATAAAGCTCACTCCACACGAATGTCACAGACCCATTAAAGAATTATGCAATAAAAACAAATAAAACTAGATAAACTTTTAGGCAATTTCCTTATTCAGTTCAGCTAGAGTAGGCAGTAGGGATTTGAATGAAAACTGTTTCATTGCACATTTCTCATATGTTAATCCTATTTAGTTTTCTGCACTTGTGTTAACCCTATTTAGTTTTCTGCATTCTGGCTACTAATGAAACAACCTATTGATCCCTGAATTGGATTTGCATAAACTTTTTCTCATTTTTATCCAATACTTTGATGGTTCTTGTTCTTATTTAAGGCTTTAGTTAGTGTCATCTAAGCTGCCTGACAAAGGATAACAAAGTGTCAGTAACCTCTGCTCATTGTTATTATATTTTTTTTAATGAAGTAAAAAGAATTCATTAATGAGTATCAAGAAGATGTTTTGATGGTTTATACTAGCATACAATTTTGAGCTAAGTGTTTATTTGATTTGTTAATGAAATTTTTTCCCTTAACATGCCAATTAGATATTATTCTACACCAGAAATAATTATACAAAACTTGTTCAAACTAACAAAATATAATAAGAAACACGATATAGTTGTTAGAGATGATAAAATATATCTTTATTTGTTAAAAAAATAAAAAATAAATAAAAAAGTGGTATCAGAGCAAAGTTTA
>NC_081352.1:31651801-31693721 GCF_029784015.1 Lycium ferocissimum | reverse complement strand
TATTTACGGTTAGTTTGGTTTAGTTTTGAATTTTTAAAAACTTGATTTTACAAAAACCAAAAAAACCAAGAAAAAATCGAACCGAACCGACAAATTTTATACGTAACTTTTATAATTATATATATACAATATAATAATAATTTTATTATAAATAATTTTAAATAATTTATATTCTTTTTACAATATTTTATTTATCTCTGATAGACTAATAAACTTTACACCTTAAGCCTATTTTAAAAAAGAAATCCATGAATTCAAACTCATTTATTCTAAGAAAGAACTATATGAGATTTACCTAGATTTATTTTTGTATTTTTTATAAACTTTATTCACTTAATTAAAATCATAAATCCTTAGACATTTTCTCCATAATGCAAGAAATTATAGTTACCGCAATAAAAGGGTAATAACGGATTATAAGTTAGAGAAGGATAGAAAATTCTCTCCTAATGGTAGAAAAAAAACATGAAAGTGAGAAATACCATTAATTTTCTTAAACCCAAAAAATCAATCCAAAACGAACCAAACCAACTACAACCAAACCAATGAATATGTATTAAATTTGGTTTGGTTTTAATAATTTTAAAATCAACTAGATTGGTTTAGTTTTGATTTTAATCCAAAACCGACCCATGAACACCCCTACTTCCAATTAAAGTAAACGATGAGTATTTACTAAAATTTTAAAGATAGTAATTTTTTATTTAATGAAAAATTTATTTGAACTTTGTGTCGTCTAAACCTTTAAGATTTGATCTAAATATATGAATTAATATAAGTTTGATTTATTTCTAAAATTTACTGAGTCAAAGTTTGATAAAAATCATAAGTAGTGTTGGGTCTAATTTACACAAACTAACAATATATTGTATGAAAATTTACTGAGTCAATGTTTGATAAAAATCATAAGTATGTGTTGGGTCTAATTTTCACAAACTAACAATATGATATTGTTTTATACTTCTAAATTAATTAAATTTAATCAGCAAAGCAAATTTATTTACTTTAAAAATATTAAAAGAAATTTCATGAAAATAATATATTGAGAAATTTGAGTTTTCACCAGCTTTAAGTTCATGAGGTTTTGGAAATTGAACGCTATTTACCGTCTTGGCCATGTTTTGAACATACACGTGTTTGCAATTGGAGAAGTAGACTAAATTACGCGGATTATTATATAGAGAAATATCTTAAAGAATAACAAATGCGTAATTTTAGTTTGAGAAGTTAAGTAACCAATCAACATTAATATTTTTTTCTAATAACAGAAAAAGATTTGATCTTTTATTTTTTACTCTTTGGGCAAAAAAATTATTTGATTTTTATTAATTTAATATTTAACTATAAATAGTAAACACAAATAAACTTCAGTAAAAGAATTTAAGATGCAGCCACTGCTACATCAATCATAGCATTTGCTTTGCCTTAGAAAATGCTGCAACACAACAACCTTTTCTTAAGCATAGCCATAGCAAGTGACAACAGTAACTTCAGAGATACAACACTTCAATACTCCTCAAACTGTTGTGCAGTAGCAGCCCACAAATAATAGAATAGAGTTGTGCAAGATAACATCCACAGCCAGCACGACAAGTGCAGCAGAAAATAACAACATGCCTCAAGATTCAGCAGAGCAATACTGCCTTCGCCGTTATTATGGGCATAGATTGGTTGGCTTCTTATTATGCTAATATCAATTGCAGGACAAAGGTAGTTCGATTCCAGTTTCCCGGCGAGCCAGTTCTAGAGTGGAAGGTAATGCTGCTTCGCCGAGGGGTAGGTTTATTTCCTACCTTAAGGCAAGGAAGGTGATCAGAAAGGGGTATATTTATCACCTATTTCGGGTCCAGGATGTGCAAGCAGAATCACCGACCCTTCAGTCTGTCCCCGTGATTAATGCGTTCCCAGAAGTGTTTCCAGATGAGCTTCCAGGCATTCCTCCAGAGAGAGATATTGATTTTACTATTGACGTATTGCCAGATACTCAGCCAATATCTATTCCTCCTTCCAGGATGACACCTGTGGATTTGAAAGAATTGAAGGAGCAGTTGAAGGATTTACTTGAGAAGGGCTTTATTAGACCCAGTACATCATCGTGGGGAGCACCGGTATTATTTGTATGAAAGGACGGCTCTTTTCGAATGTGTATTGATTATAGGCAATTAAATAAAGTGACTGTAAAGAATATGTATCCGCTCCCGAGGATTGATGATTTATTTGACCAGTTGCAAGGAGCCAATTATTTCTCGAAGATAGACTTGAGATCGGGGTACCACCAGTTTAGGGTGAAGGAGGAAGACATTCCGAAAATGACATTCCGGACTAGATATGGCCACTATGAGTTCTGTGTTATGTTGTTCGGGCTAACTAATGCTCCAGCAGTATTCATGGACTTGATGAATCGCGTATTCAGGCCCTTCCTAGATCTGTTCGTCATTGTGTTTATAGATGATATTCTGGTTTATTCACCGTCAGAGGCTGATCATGCAGAACATATACAAGCAGTGCTTGGAATTCTTCAAGGTAGAGAGTGATATATCAAGTTCTCCAAGTGTGATGGTTGAACTCTGTGGCTTTTCTAGGTCACATTATTTCAGATGAAGGCATTAGAGTGGATACTCAAAGATTGAGCTTGTGAAGAATTGGCCAAGGCCTACGACACCAACGGAGACACGTAGTTTCAGGCTTGACAAAGTTATTATAGAAAGTTTGTAGAAGGATTTTCTTCTCTTTCGGCCTCGTCGACTAAGCTAACTCGAGAGAAATCGGCTAAGTTTCGTTGACTATGCTTGTGACGCAGCTTTCGGATATTGAAGGACAAGTTGACTTCGAACTATTTTGACTCTTCCCGGAGGAACATATGGCTATGTGGTATATTGTGATGCTTCGGGTATTGGTTTGGGTAATGTGTGTTAACGCAAACGATGTTGTCTCTTATACTTCTAGACAGGTACAAGCAAGACGAGAAGAATTATCCAAGGACAGTTAGGCGATTCATGCCTTGAAATTGTGGAAAGGCACTATTTATACGAGTTTAATGGCGATATCTATGCTTCTCCGCATCTTTAAGCGAGTAAAGACTTGAATTTACGTCAAATGCGATGGCTAGAGTTGCTAAAGTGATAATGTATAAAGCTAATGTAGAGTGATGCTTTAGTCGTAATATTGATTCATGGGGGCGTAGTGTTATCAATTAGCTAGCCTCGAAGTACGGAGAAGGTTGTCTCTTATACTTCTAGCGACGGAGATAAAGGAAGACCGAGAAGATCATTATGCCGAGATACCACGCCTCGAGAAGGAAAGACACCCTTTGTGATTCTTGAGTTAGCCGGCACAGTGATTCATGCCTTGAAAATTATGGAGGCACTATTCTATTCATGCGGGCATAACAAAGATGTACCACGATCTCGAGGAAGTTTATTGGTGGGATGGTATGAAGAGAGATGGCGAATTTGTTGCTCAATGTCCAAATTGTGGCAAGTTAAGATAGAGCACCGGGGTTGAATTTACGTCATATGGAAATGGGAGATGGATTTTATTGCGGTTTGCCCCGTAGAGTATGATTCAATATAGGATTATGACAAAGTATTGATTCTGCTGTTGATGTGGCGTGATGTTTACGCCACAACCGATGCTTTCGGGAATAAGTTTTACTTGTTGTTAAGTAGTCGGGGTGATTTTACGTGTTTTTTAGTGTTTTTCGAGTAAAGGAGACGATTTGGCAAAATCACGATTGAAGGCGCCGAGTCGTAAATTGAAGTTTACGGACCGTATTCTGCTAACACGGCCGTATTCCATGGTCGTATTAAAGGATTTCGAAACGAAAGTCAAGTTAGGAAGATGATGATTCGCGAAGTTCGGACCGTATTTGGTTCTGGTCCGTATCCATGTCGTATTTAACCGAGCGGTTGGCGAGAAAGTTTGATTTTGGAAAGTGAAAGACGGAGGAAGTTCTGAGGGACCGTAAACCACTTTCTGTCCGTATCTTAGAAGATTGAGATTTCCACCAATCTTAGAAACGACACTGGCACGAACAACTTCTGATAAAAAGTGATTCTGAATCGTATTTCATCATGACTGAAGTGCAAAATCTGTAACTTGTTTATTTTTCCAAACATATAAATAGTTCATTGTAGGGTTTTAGTAGGGAGTTCTCATATTTTTAGTTTTGACTTAGAACATACAATACTCTCAAGTTTTTGAAGAACATCAATCCAATTTATTCTCAATTCCTCTTTATTCAAAGTAAGCAATTATGAATCCTTGATTTCTTGTTTCTTGTTCTTTGTCATAGAGTAATTTCCTTACTAGGGTTGTGAACCCAATTGATGGGTGTTGTGTGATTGGAGTTGTGATTGATATGCAAATAATGGATCATTAGGGTTTGTTTATTCTTCATTCTTCATTCATAATTAATGGTTGCAAACATTGATTAAAACCCTGAAACCCTTGATTTATTTGGGAAAATAATTAGGGTTGGTAAGAATAAACAACAAGAACTCAAAGCATTAAACTTTGTTTAATAAATTCACTTAGGAATAAGAAGAATTTACTTGGCATGATTAATCATTCTTCGTAATTTCTTACAAAATCATAGAAAGACATAATCTTTATTTATTGGGAAATAGTAAAGATTCGCATAGAGATTAAGTGCATTCATTCTATGATCTTTATATCAAGATCAACATCATGATCATACACCTATCTAACGGACACATGGGTTTCTTTTTTTACCATAAACTTCCACCAAATAAATAGATTAGAAATTAGTCATAGAAAAATCAATCTTTACCAAAACCATCGGATTAAAGACATTAGACCTAGAACTTAGCATCTACGACTGAACCTTTTCACACCATATTCCACAGGGTCATTGTTGAACCTTGTTGGGTTACTATATTTGACAACGTCGCGTTATACCGTGTAGGTGTAATTTGAGCGTATCACCGTCGAACTACTTATGCAGCCGAGGATTACGCGAAGCTTTACCTTAAAGAGATTGTACGACTTCACGGTGTTCCTACAACCATTATTTCAGATAGGGGAGCATAGTTCACAACTAACTTCTGGAAATATTTTCAGAATGGATTGGCGACTCAAGTGAGTCTTAGTACTGCATTTCACCCGCAGATGGACAAGCAGAGCATACTATACAGACACTTGAGGATATGTCGAGAGCTTGTGTGATTGACTTCCAAGGTAGCTGGGATTATCATTTGCCTCTTATCGAGTTTGCATATAATAACAGTTACCATTCTAGTATCCAGATGGCTCCTTATGAAGCTTTATACGGCCGGAAATGTAGATTGCCTATAGGATGGTTTGATGTCGGAGAAAATCAACTAGTCGGCAGTTGACAAGGTGAAAGTCATCTAAGAGAGGTTACTAGCGGCCTAGAGTCAACAGAAATGTTATGCAGATAACCGGCGGCACAAGCTAGAGTTCGAGATAGGAGATTGGGTTTTTTCTGAAGGTCTCACCTATGAAGGGAGTGATGAGGTTTGGCAAGAAGGGTAAGTTGAGCCCTCGATATATTGGGCCATATAAGATCATTCGTACCGTGGGTAAGGTGGCATATGAGCCAGAATTTCCTACTAAGTTGGAGTACGTACATCCGGTATTTTATGTGTCTATGCTTCGTAAATGCATCGGAAATCCTTCAAGAGTTGTACCAGTAAATGATATCCAGGTGACCGAGCAGTTATCATACGAAGAGGTTCAGGTGGCTATATTGGACAGACAGGTTCGTCGCTTGCGAACCAAGGATGTAGCTTCCGGTAAAGTTTTGTGGAGGAATAATAATGTTGAGGAAGTGACTTAGGAAGCGAAAAAGGCAATGAAGATTAAGTACCATATTTGTTTCCGGATTTCGGGAGGTTCAATCGAGGCATCATCTCCCCTGCATTATTTCATTTTCGATTCTAGTGATTAGTCGTGTGAGGCCATTGTATTGTATGTTGCAGCATGTGGCCCTGTGTGGCATTATTTTTGGTTACTGTGTGCAGGTTGGATTAGTATATTTACAGGGAAAACTCTGCCGATTTTTTTTATAGCCCATGATTTGTTTGAACATTCGAGGATGGATGTTTCGGGGGGGGAGATGTTACGCCTCTCATTTTCGTCGTAGTAGAACTCATGATTTCCTAGTTGGGTAGACCTTTGGAATAGAGACTCGTGCCCGAGTTTTGGAGATACAAAGTGCCTTACCCGCGTGTACAAAGGTACCGACGGTATTCACGGTAATTTACGTATTAGAAGTTGAACGAATTGAATCGACACAATCTAAACTTATCTCAGAGGCAGTAGGCAGGCATCAGTGGTTCAACTCAAAATGTTGCAGTGGCTTCTCCTTAGAGGCAGTAGCCAAAGTGGCCTTAAACTTAGAGATCAAAGACAGCAATACTCAAAGAGGAAGTTGATATGTTGGAGCCCCCAATTCATGCAAAGAAAGAAAGGGGTGAAGGAATAAATATTCTAGTCATAAAGCTTATCAAAAATAGCAAACTTTTGAGACAGGCAGCCCCCTTAATGAACCAGCTTTTAACAAAAGAGGAATAAGAGAGTAAACACTACTGGTTTGATCTAGAACTCTTGAGTTGGCTAGGCCAACACCTCATGTAACTAAATCAACTCAAGACAAGCTTCAAACATTGGCACCTTCTAACAAAACACATATACATAGGTGATCTTAGAATCAACTCATGAGATAGCATGATGGATGACTGGACCTAAAGCAAATAGTTCAGACATAACCAGATGCATGATAGGATCAATTTAGAAACACTAGCTTTCCCAGAAAGTAGAATATACTAGCTCAACATGCTTTAAAGAAAGAATGGGCTTGAGGATAGACAATCAAAACTAACATACATATCAGGCTCAAAGATTTCAGGCAACTAAAGGGGTTACCACCGTCCGCATCCCAACGTCGCACAAGGTCAAAAGGTTTCTAGAACCTTAGGCAGGGCGGACTATTGGAGGAGGCTAAAACGAACTGAAAGCTTGCCTTGGCCTTCATACAAATATGAATTAGTTAAAATAGGTAGGAGAAAAAGAAACAAAAACCATAATCATTTCTAGGCCCTAGTTTTAGTTTGCCAGGAAGCATATAAATAAGTCCAGTTGTACATTAACAACCAAAGCAGGTTCATTCCTGGTTTAGGTGAATATTTTGTAGACTGAACAAGTGAACATTTTCCATGTTTAAAACAAATGTGTAATCACTCCATGATATAGTACAGTGGCCACAGTCCAACAAGCAGAGGAAGGTTTAAAACATCCATGAACTTCTTGATTAATCTTTCATTCTTAAGTTACCCTTTTAGGGAATAATAGTTTTAACACTTTTTCCACAAAGCTGTTCTCTTTTGAGATAACCAAAATGATGTGAGGACTGATTTCAGTCCTCAATCTAATGTGTGCAACAAACTCTGGGACAGTTGAGAAGGGTTTTAAGCACATCTCAAAAGCTAATTTTCTAAGGTATGGCATGCTAACTGCACATGTGATTTCAAGAAGTGTTAACAATCATTGGGAAAGATACTTCAGATTCTCACATGGTTCAGGAAAAATTTAATAGATACTTCACGAAGATCAAACAGAGCTATTCATATTAAATAGTGTATGACCATTTAAAACAAGATGCCATGAGTGCTAAAGGTGCGAGGAATGAATCAAAAGCAACACCTTACTAGCATGGTTTCTAAACAAGGAGGAATTACCAAGATCAAATAAACTCTGAAGCTTTAAACATAAAAATGGAACAACTTTTTTGCTAAAACTCAGCATTATTTTAATACAGTGAAACAGTATGCAACATCAAACTTAATGTTATAACAAGGGATGGATAAGCTTAGACCAATCATCCTACTTAATTATTCAGAAATTCATCCACACAAAGAGGACTAGTGGTAAACTCAGTATTGAATTTAAACTATTAGTCAAGTAAGACCTATTATTCAAGTTCCAGAACACGTGAATGAGATTTAACATAGAAGATCTAGTAGATGAGTACAAACAACATACACATCCTCAGATTTCACAGAAAAGCTAGAATTTAGTCACATATTTATTTATTTAAAAAAAAAAAAAAACAGAAGTTGGCTGTTCTTTAAAGGATAAAATGATTAGAATGAAGGAAAACAACTTGTTAACTTAAAGACTTTTAAATTTAGACTGAAAACCAATCCCACAATATAACTAAACAGAGAAAACAACTAAGTTAAACAATTCCCAATTCAAGGTAAAACAGTGACACTCCTTATGGAGTTTCTAAACACAAAAGCTATGAACCAAGGTTAAAGGAGGACCCTTTATTAAGCTTTAACATGATATGGAAAAAGAAAACTAGTGCTTAGGGAATTTTAATAAATAGCCATACAATAATATAAGGATCCTGCTAGAAATCTCATAACTTGGACAAGAGTTTCCGGAAACCATCATAAGAAGTCCCAACATCATTTTATGAAGTAGGGGAAGGGGGGAGCTTAAATTGTTTCATATTCAAGTCATTTAAAACCAATTCTTACAAGACATTTGGACATGAGGAGAGAAAAGAAAAAAAAATATGGATTAGACTTTGAACCAGTTTGGAAGCAGAAAGGCAGAATTAAAAAAAAAAAAAAAGACTCACTTAGTGGAAGAGAGAATAACTGAAGATTCTCAGCAAGAAAACATTATTGCACACTAAAGTCGATTAAGAAGGTGATCAAACTAAATTTCTCTTCTTGTTAAGAGCTCAAGGCATACAGAAGAATCACAACAGCTCATTGCATACAAGAAAATAGTTAGGCATTTCATGGTCAGATCCTGATTCCCAAAGGGCATGATTTCTAACATAACTCTATGCTCAGTATCATATTTAGCCATTTTTAGAAGGTAGAGATCAAGATGCAGTTTCCAAATGTAGACATGCTATCAAATACCACATATGAAGGTTTACTAAGAGTTTTTCTTCTGGAATGCACAGGTCTGATTATTAACCAAGCTAACAGAAAAAATTAAATTTTAACTGAGAGATTTTAAATCACCGACTGGTTTCTAGAAAAAAGAAGCAACACTTTAAAGGCAAGATTCTACTCCCACAAGTTATTCTAAATCATTCTTTAGAATAAGTATCGAGATATTAACAGTAGCATGAACTTATCTAAACCTTGAACTGATCATTCGCAACAAGATTATACCTCAAAAGGAACACATATTTATGCCTCAAACAAACTCAATAAACATCCAACAAACAATTTGATATTTCTGAATCTACATCAAGAAGATCTAAACAAAGGCTTGCATTGCTGGAACTAAACCAAACGAGCGACAAAGATCACTGGGCTGAAGAAATAACTACATTAACAAATGAACTACTAAGCCTGCGACTTAATATACGAAATCAGAACTAAACTGAACTAATCTAATTAAGGAATTGAAATACACATAAATGAAAAAGAGACTAAGATGAGGAAGGTGGATTACTTGTCTAATTCAAACAAACATTAGGACTGAACTAATAACTACATGAACTCATAAAAAAAAAAAAAACAGAACTAGCAAAACTAAATAAAAGAAGAAAATTACCTCGTAATTTCTTGTAATTGCAAAGAAGAACTAGCTCGTGAAATTAAATTAAAGAAGAACTAGTTTGTGAAAGTAAATAACTCGTAATTTCTTGTAATTGTTAATTTTTTATGAAAATAATAATTAAATGTCAATTTTTTTTAATTTTCTCGGGGATTTTTTAAATTTTTAAGGGCATCCTTACTCCGTCTTGGACTTGAGAAATTTAAAAAATTAAAATACGCATTTTATGAGGTGAAAATTAGGTGTCAACATGCTTGTATGCCAGAAATATCCATACCCGGCTGTAATGCAGCTGTCGTACAATCATCAATTAGATGTGGTTTTTTTTGCCAGCCACTTTGTTGAAGAAGATGTGAACTCGATCCTGCATCTCAACCATCATAGCCAGGGCATATTGTGAAACGAACCAAAGTGTACAACTCAGACTCCCCCTTTTAACATCATAGCTACCCTGCTCAATACGCAAGAACCTATCTGTTTGGGCTCGTCGGACTTCTGGTAGTAAATAATGCCGTATAAAAGCATCTGAAAACTCACGCCAAACAGCTGGAGGGGAATTCTCTCCCCTAGACAACTCCTATGTTTGATACCACTGCACTGCAAGATCACGGAGCTTATAAGATGCCAACTTTAATTTCTTGTAATTGTTAATTTTTTATCGGCGTAATAATTAAATGTCAAAGTTTTCAATTTTCTCAATAAAGTCCTGAGGATCCATATTCTGCTTCAACACAAAAAACTTTGGAGGGTCTAACCCGAGAAAAGTCTTGACCCTCGCACAACGGCTCTATCTCCCTGATCAACCCCAAATCCCTACCGCTAAGCCTGAGCGGCTACTAATTTGGTTAATAACACGCAAGCCTCTCGCATATCGGACTTCGGTGGTAAATAATGGCATATAAAAAGGAAAACTAGGGGCCGGGGCAGGTGTCTCCCCAGGTGGGGGTATGCGAAGTTTGAGGTGGACTATCACTCTGGGACTCGCTCCGAGCCTTGGTGACTTGCTGAACATGGCTAGTGGCCTACCATCAATAAAGTCTTCGGATCACTCTCTTTCGCAACAAAAAACTTTGGAGGTCTAACCCGTAGTTTTCTTGCGGGCATCACCGAAATCGGATAGATAATTAGAAAGGAACTTCTTATCTCGCAGTTCTATCGCACGATCTAAGATAGAAGGAACGACAACATCCTAAATGTCCTGTAGCCTCCTCTCTTGCCCTTCTGGGCAGCTGTAGTTTTCTTGCGAGGCATCACTGAAATCAGAACAGATCATTAGAAAGGAACTTCTTATCTCACAGTTCTATCGCACGATCTAAGATAGAAGAAACGACAACATCCTAAATGTCCTGTAGCCTCCTGCTTATAAGTGTGGTGCACAACATACCCATAAACAAGACTCTACTAGACACGGTCTCGTAGATAACCCTAGAGACGAATCGCTCGATACCACTTCACGACCCAAACCGATGAGTTGTGACGAGTGTTTGACCTCTAGTGACCAAACACTCCTATATACATATCTGAACCTTATTAAACATCAAGGGCCCATAAGTGACTTAGACTGATCTCAAAAAGGGGGTGAGATCATAAACTCTGTACAAATTGTATATACATATACAAGATGAAAGAACAGTGCAAGCCAGCTAGGTCGCTACATATGCTGTACAGCAAAAAAATGGAAGCCGACAAGGCTACCTTATGTCTAACTATACACAATCGTCTACAGACCTCTATTGGAGTACAAAACTGTAAAAAAAAAAAGGAAGGGACAGGGCCCCGCCATACCCATATGTAATATACATGCATATACGTCTCAAAGTAGCATACCAAAATGATCTGCAGCTCGGAATCAAATGGAGCGCACCGGCAATAACGGCTGAGTGTAAGTCCTACCGAGCTGGATTATCTGTCTGTCTATCGGTACCTGTGGGCATAAACGCAACCCCCCGAGAAATAGAGGAGTCAGTACGGATATGATACCGAGTATGTAAGGCATGAATTGTAATATGAAATCAGTATAAAGAAATACATAAAATGAATGAGTCATTTATACATCACAGTACCTCTTAAGACGTTCATTACACTTACTTAACTTGCTTTTGAAGAAAACATTTCGTACATGTACATATACTGATACTATACTTAGTCATATAGGTTAGGTGTCATCCATACTCGGCCGTAATAAGGCTCGATATCATCTATACCCGGCTATAGCAAGGCTCGATCTTATCTGTACCCAGCCATAATAAGGCTCGGTATTGTCTGTACATAACTGCAGTGGTATGCGCGTAATAGATATCATACCCGGCTATATAAGCTCGGTTTTCACAACATAATTACATACATATATATAACATACATAGATATCTGAGAGAAACAATACAACTCTACCGAGGTGACCTAAAGTCGGCGACTTCCGATGTTTCATTATGGAATCATCATCACTAGATCTCACCTTGAAGGAACAACTATCATGGGGTGGGATCGACGTCAAAGAACATAATCGACAATCAAGTGATAGCCTCAATAGTGACTTGAAAACATAAAGAGCTTTAAACTTGGCTTCTCTAGATTTGGAATCCTTAACATAATTATCATCATCTTTCTATCTCACTTTGAGGGAACAATAACATAAGGTAAGGACAGTTGTGACGAACGGAATCAAGAATCATATGTTAAGCTCATTCACATTGCAAAATCGTCTAAGCTTTAGGCTTGGGTTCTGCTAATCCTGAAGTCATCCTAGGACTCTTGAGAATGAGGAACTTCTAGCATTTCTAGGAGTAAAAGTAATGTGGAAGGCATATATGGAATCATAACATAGAAATCATGCCTTTGAAAGAAAGGGTTAGCCTTACATACCTTGAAACGTATCTAATCGTCCAACGTCTACTCTTCGAACTTGCAAGTCTACAACCAAGATAACATAGACCCTTTATAACACTTACCACTTCCATACTTATGTTTCCTTTGCTTAAAACCGCTAAAATTCTTGATAATAACTCAAACACAAAGATAAGAATCATATACATACCTTGAAGGAACTAGGATACCAAGAATCAAACTCTAACTCCACTTTCCAAGCTCATCAACTTCAAGGAAACCCTAGGAATAACCCTTTTTTCTTCACTAGCTAGAGTTTTACGGGCTCGGATCTTGCTAAACTCTTCCAATATAATGGAAAATATTGAGAGGAGATATTTTAGTGTTTGCTCTGGTTTTGGAATGAGAAAATGAGAACTAAAATTGTGGATCTAGATATATATAGATAGATCAAGAAGGTTCCAGCGGAGCGGGTCGATAAGCAGGTCGACGGCTCGTCGACTAGCTCCATCCTTCTGCCATCAGAGAATCAGAGACAGTGGCGTGTCGACGGCGAGCATTAACGCCACCGTCGACATGTCGATGGTCCATTGAAGGGGACTGGTTTCCCGCCAGTTCCCTGAGTCCATTTCTCCCGCGTTAATTCAATTCTTTTAGCTTCTAATCCTTTCGTATTGCAAGAAATATATACTTATACTTTGGTACACGTGAGGTAAAGCACTTATTATCTCAAAAACTCGGATACGGATCTCCATACTAAGGGTATAAACCATACATAGCCAAGGATTTTTCTTGCGACGAAAACGGGAGGTGTAACATTAACGAGCAA
This sequence comes from Lycium ferocissimum, assembly GCF_029784015.1. Lineage (NCBI taxonomy): Eukaryota > Viridiplantae > Streptophyta > Magnoliopsida > Solanales > Solanaceae > Lycium > Lycium ferocissimum. The sequence goes on along the minus strand of NC_081352.1, from coordinate 31,680,496 downwards.
ATTAGGACGATTCTAAAAGGACTTCAAGCTCTACATCACCATCTAGAATCAAGAATAATAGGAAACACCTATAAATGTCCTGGGAGTTTCTTGGTCATGCAAGTGACCAGGCTGCACAAGGAAAATTCCACTAGACACAACTCCACAGACACCGACCATAATCCTAGGATGTATTTAAACCTAGGCTCTGATACCAAGCTTGTCACGCCCCAAAACCCATCCTAGATGTGACCGACATCCGACGTCATGAACAACATCGCAAGAAACTAAAGATGCAATAATAACACTTGAACCCACCATGTTCAATAATCACCTCCAACAGATTATAAAATAAATTCAAACGAATTATGAGATATGAATTAAATTAGTGGAAGTCTTTTATAAAACTAAATCAAACGTATCACCTGCCCAAGAGTTAAAGAACTTGACAACTACCCATAAGAATGTATACTATCTATGAAGCTTCTAAGATAATAATGAGTGTCGAAAAAAAACATCAGGACGTAGCCCAAAACTAAAATACGAAAAGTAAAGATAGAATGATGCCCCACGAACAATCATGTGGGCTCACTGAATAGTCTCGAAAGCAGCAAGTTCTCTTAAGTCATAGGTACATCGCGAACACCTTCTCCTCGATGATACCTAACATACCATAAAAAACAACAATGGTATGCCTGAGTACTGGGTACTCAGTAAGTGTCTAAGGGGCAATAGTTAATAAAACCCAAGTAAGGTAGTAAAATCAATAAAATGATATCAAAAGAACAGTTAGAACTCCAGAGAAATAAGTAAGCATAAAAACTAGGGAAATCACCAATAAGAGTCAACATACAGAATATATCAAGTTCCACTTATGTTACCGTTCACATCATTCTGTGTTTCACTTACGAACTCAAGGTTTCCAAAAGCAACTCAAAGGCAACAAAGATACAAAACAAGCCACTCACAGGCAAATCGATTAGTCGATACTCCGAGCTAGGAAACCACGGAGGCTAATCATCCTCTGGACTAGCACAACAATGAATACTCCGAGCTAGAAAGCAACGGAGGTCAATCATCCTCTGGGCTGACACAGCAATAGATGCTCCGGACTAGAAAGCAACGATGGTTAATCATCCTCTAGACTGACATAGCAATAGATACTCCGGGGTAGGAAGCAACGAGGGTCAATCATCCTCGAGACTGACACGGCAATACTCGTATTGATACGTTAGGATCCTTAACGGCTAATCATCCTCTGGACTAGCATAACTTGCCCATACAGGCCCAAACACAAACAAAATACAAATCATGGCATATTACCGAATCATCAATCATGGCTTAGAGCCGAATCTCACTTCTCAAGTCACCATCTAAAAATAGAGGCATTTCAAGTTATAACCGATTTAGAATCTTATTCAAATCTCTTATTCAATTTCAAGTTCAAGAAACCCATTCAACAACAAAACAAGTTTAAGGTCCAACCTTTATAAAAATAAGTTCAATCATCCAATAATGCGAAAAGCGAGTTTCACAAAGTAGTATCGTTCGTATAGGGTTCGATGCGGGCTTGACCCTACACACGCATAACCTTGTCTAAAAGAAATCGCCTTTAATTCCAAAAGATATTCCACCAAACAAGATTTATAACCTATACAAACAATCAAGAAAGGATTCTTAAATGCAAATCATGCTTTCACAATATAAAAGTACTTCAAAAGTAGACATACTTGAAAAGACGATTTTTGAAATATAGACATACCTCAAATCCCGCTTAAACATAATACCCAAGGTCCTACAATCACACTCCAAAGGTTTTAGATGAGAAAGATTAGAGCTTTAATCTAATTCTACCCATATACCCCCTTTATAAAAAAAACTAGGGTTTTCATGTCTAGAAGTGTTTTTGAACACTTCATGAATCAATCATGGATTCTAATCCCATAAGATAACCTACACTAGTCTAAGACCTTTTAATAACATCAGAAAAGTATAGGATCATACCTTATTAAAGGAATTTCAACGTCTTATAAACGTCCCTTTCTTTTTCTCTTTCGTGGGTTTCAAGAATCTAGGGTTTTTGGAAGATGAACTAGTGTTAATTTGATGCTAAATTGATGAAGTAATGATGGGAATTGATCAAGAACATACCTTATATGTTTTGGGAATGTTTTAGGGTTGTTTCCTATCAGGAAGCCGGCCAAAACGAAGTGGGAAAGAATATAACGAAGTTAGGCTTTTATAAATTTCGGGAAAAATCACTTCAGGCATAAAATGGCCTGGTGCGTCGCCTGTGGCATCGGCCAGGGCAGTGCACATAGTTTATCTATTTCGACGGTGTCAAAATTTTGATTTTCCTGAAAATTTGGCCTGGCGTGGGCGCCGCGCCAGCCTAATTTTTACACTGCACTGATGATGTTTATTTCAATGGGCATGACTCCCAGCACAGAGCTCTGTTGGAGGTGGGCAACCTACCATTGGAAAGGTATTTCGAAGATCTACAACTTTCATTGAGGAAGTTTTCTGAAAATCCTAACCTATTTTCACAAAAATGGCTTAGAAGTCAAACCTATTGAAATTTAGATGACTTTGAGAACTCTTGCGAACTTCATTATTTGGGTTGACTTGAAAACAACTTCTTATCACCCAAATTCATCCCAAATGGATTAATATAGCTAAAATATCATCTTATTACTAGTTTTATACTTTCACACCTAACTCGAATTTACGGAGTGTTACATCCGGCTTCAGGGCCGCTCAAGCTACTGCTGAGGAGCCATCTCAGGACCCTCTAGCCAGCCATCTCAAGAGCCCGTCGACACACAGGTTTGAATTTTTACAATTAAATAATGTATTAAATTAATTGTTTATATGTTATTTTATGTTTAGTTTAGTATAAAACTAAATTATATTATTTATATGTTATTTCACGTTCATTCTTCTACGCCTGTGGACCCGTCTCCTACTCCGACACCATCTACATCTCAGAAACCGGGACCGCTCGGGGAGACAATCGAGGAGCCAGCTCATGAGCCCTCTCACCAGCCCTCTAGCCAGCCATCTCAGGAGCCCATCGACACACACGTTTGATTTTTTGTAATATACAGACACTTGAGGATATGTTGAGAGCTTGTGTTATTGATTTCCAAGGTAGCTGGGATTATCATTTGCCTCTTATCGAGTTTGCATATAATAACAGTTACCATTCTAGTATCCAGATGGCTCCTTATGAAGCTTTATACGGCCGGAAATGTAGATTGCCTATAGGATGGTTTGATGTCGGAGAAAATCAACTAGTCGGCCCAGATTTGATACAACAAGTAGTTGACAAGGTGAAAGTCATCTAAGAGAGGTTACTAGTGGCCCAAAGTCAACATAAATCTTATGCAGATAACCGGCGGCACAAGCTAGAGTTTGAGATAGGAGATTGGTTTTTTTATGAAGATCTCACCTATGAAGGGAGTGATGAGGTTTGGCAAGAAGGGTAAGTTAAGCCCTCGATATATTGGGCCATATAAGATCATTCGTACCGTGGGTAAGGTGGCATATGAGCTAGAATTGCCTACTAAGTTGGAGTCTGTACATCTGGTATTTTATGTGTCTATGCTTCGTAAATGCATCGAAAATCCTTCAAGAGTTGTACCAGTAGATGATATCCAAGTGACCGAGCAGTTATCATACGAAGAGGTTCAGGTGGCTTTATTGGACAGACAGGTTCGTCGCTTGCAAACCAAGGATGTAGCTTCCGTTAAAGTTTTGTGGAGGAATAATAATGTTGAGGAAGTGACTTGGGAAGCGAAAAAGGCAATGAAGATTAAGTACCCGTATTTGTTTCCAGCATTTCAGGAGGTTCAGTCTGAGGCATCATCTCCCCCAGGTATTATTTCATTTTCAGTTACCGTGATTAGTCGTGTGAGGCCATTGTATTGTATGTTGCAGCATGTGGCCCTGTGTGGCATTATTTTTGTTCTTGTGTAGTGTTGGATTGGTATATTTACGGGGGAAAACTCTGTCGATTTTTTTTTATAGCCCCGATTTGTTTAAACATTCGAGGATGGATGTTTCGGGGGAGGGGGGGAGGAGATGTTACGCCTCTCGTTTTCGTCGTAGTGGAACTTATGATTTCCTAGTTGGGTAGACCTTTGGAATAGAGACTCGTGCCCGAGTTTTGGAGATACAAAGTGCCTTACCCCGTGTACAAAGGTACCAGCAGGTATTCCTGGTAATTTACAGGATTAGAAGTTGAACGAATCGAATCGACACAATCTAAACTTATCTCAGAGGCAGTAGGCAGGCATCAGTGGTTCAACTCAAAATGTTGCAGTGGCTTCTCAGTGGCTTCTCCTTAGAGGCAGTAGCCAAAATGGCCTTAAACTTAGAGATCAAAGACAGCAATACTCTGATATTTTGGAGGCCCCAGTTCATGCAAAGAAAGAAAGGGGTGAAGGAATAAATATTCTAGTCATAAAGCTTATCAAAAATAGCAAACTTTTGAGACAGGCAGCCCCCTTAATGAACCAGCTTTTAACAAAAGGGGAATAAGAGAGTAAATACTACTGGTTTGATATAGAACTCTTGAGTTGGCTAGGCCAACACCTCATGTAACTAAATCAACTCAAGACAAGCTTCAAACATTGGCACCTTCTGACAAAACGCATAAACATAGGTGATCTTAGAATCAACTCATGAGCTAGCATGATGGATGACTGGACCTAAAGCAAATAGTTCAGACATAACCAGATGCATGATAGGATCAATTTAAAAACACTAGCTTTCCCAGAAAGTAGAATATACTAGCTCAACATGCTTTAAAGAAAGAATGGGCTTGAGGATAGACAATCAAAACTAACATATATATCAGGCTCAAAGATTTCAGGCAACTAAAGGGGTTACCACCATCCGCATCCCAACGTCACACAAGGTCAAAAGGTTTCTAGAACCTTAGGCACAGCGGACTATTGGAGGAGGCTAAAACGAACTGAAAGCTTGCCTTGGCCTTCATACAAACATGAATTAGTAAAATAGGTAGGAGAAAAAGAAACAAAAACCATAATCATTTCTAGGCCCTTGTTTTAGTTTGCCAGGAAGCATATAAATAAGTCCAGTTGTACATTAACAACCAAAGCAGGTTCATTCCTGGTTTAGGTGAATATTTTGTAGACTGAACAAGTGAACATTTTCCTTGTTTAAAACAAATGTGTAATCACTCCATGATGTAATACAGTGGCCACCGTCCAACAAGCAGAGAAAGGTTTAAAACATCCATGAACTTCTTGATTAATCTTTCATTCTTAAGTTACCCTTTTAGGGAATAATAGTTTTAACACTTTTTCCACAAAGCTGTTCTCTTTTGAGATAACCAAAATGATGTGAGGACTGATTTCAGTCCTCAGTCTAATGTGTGCAACAAACTCTGGGACAGTTGAGAAGGGTTTTAAGCACATCTCAAAAGCTAATTTTCTAAGGTATGGCATGCTAACTGCGCATGTGATTTCAAGAGGTGTTAACAATCATTGGGAAAGATACTGTAGATTCTCACATGGTTCAGGAAAAATTTAATAGATATTTCACAAAGATCAAACAGAGCTATTCATAGTAAATAGTTTATGACCATTTAAAACAAGATGCCATGAGTGCTAAAGGTGCGAGGAATGAATCAAAAGCAACACCTTACTAGCATGGTTTCTAAACAAGGAGGAATTACCAAGATCAAATAAACTCTGAAGCTTTAAACATAGAAATGGAATAACTTTTTTGCTAAAACTCAGTATTATTTTAATACAGTGAAAGAGTCTGCAACATCAAACTTAATGTTATAACAAGGGATGGATAAGCTTAGACCAATCATCCTACTTAATTATTCAGAAATTCATCCACACAAAGAGGACTAGTGGCAAACTCAGTATTGACTTTAAACTGTTAGTCAAGTAAGACCTATCATTCAAGTTCCAGAACATGTGAATGAGATTTAACATAGAAGATCTAGTAGATGAGTACAAACAACATACACATCCTCAGATTTCACAGAAAAGCTAGAATTTAGTCACATATTTATTTATTTAAAAAAAAAAAAAAAAAAAACAGAAGTTGGCTGTTCTTTAAAGGATAAAATGATTAGAATGAAGGAAAACAACTTGTTAACTTAAAGACTTTTAAATTTAGACTTAAAACCAATCCCACAATATAACCAAACAGAGAAAACCACTAAGTTAAACAATTCCCAATTCAAGCTAAAACAGTGACACTCCTTATGGAGTTTCTAAACTCAAAAGCTATGAACCAAGGTTAAAGGAGGACCCTTTATTAAGCTTTAACATGATATGGAAAAAGAAAACTAGTGCTTAGAGAATTTTAATAAATAGCCATACAATAATATAAGGATCCTGCTAGAAATCTCATAACTTGGACAAGAGTTTCCGGAAACCATCATAAGAAGTCCCAACATCATTTTATGAAGTAGGGGAAGGGGGGAGCTTAAATTGTTTCATATTCAGGTCATTTAAAACCAATTCTTACAAGACATTTGGACATGAGGAGAGAAAAGAAAAAAAAATATGGATTAGACTTTGAACCAGTTTGGAAGCAGAAAGGCAGAATTAAAAAAAAAAAAAAAAAAAGACTCACTTAGTGGAAGAGAGAATAACTGAAGATTCTCAGCAAGAAAACATTATTGCACACTAAAGTCGATTAAGAAGGTGATCAAACTAAATTTCTCTTCTTGTTAAGAGCTCAAGGCATACAGAAGAATCACAACAGCTCATTGCATACAAGAAAATAGTTAGGCATTTCATGGTCAGATCCTGATTCCCAAAGGGCATGATTTCTAACATAACTCTATGCTCAGTATCATATTTAGCCATTTTTAGAAGGTAGAGATCAAGATGCAGTTTCCAAATGTAGACATGCTATCAAATGACCCAAACCTGCACTAGATATGTATTCCATCAGCCCAAATCACTGAACTCTGATATATAGGATGAATCCAGGTGGATGCAATGTTCATTTTGAAATCAAAGTTGTAAATCTTTTTAAGAGGAAAAGCATGAGGGTTTGAACCTTGAGAATCGAGAATTTTTTGACACAAACGGCTTAACCTCTCGTAGTGGGCTTACCCGGTGCAAAGCCGTATTAGTCGGGTCAATGAATTTCGAAAGCAAATGATTAAATATATTTTTTAATAAAAGTTTCAGCCTATATAGGATATACAAGTTAAAAAGATAAATGTATAAGTCGCATATTGTATCCTACATAAATTAGATAAAATACAAATTTTATTATACATACTAAATATCAGAGTTCTTATTACGACTTGTATAGAAGCGGCTAACGAGAGCTATAATTAAGTTAATTGGTTTTAATTTACATTTCATTGTCGACTTAAAAATCCACTAAGCTAGCTCTTAAATTTTAGGGTGAAACAAGTAAATATAAAAACTTCAACTGAATTTAAGATTTTCCAAAATCAAGTATTCCATAGCTAATTTGTTTCCACTAATAAATGCACCATAAGCATTTAAATAAATGACTAAATTTCTAAGTTTACTAGCAAATATGCTAAAGCATAGAAGAATTAACACATTAAACGAAGGATATATTTGAATATAAGTATATCTATGTTAATATTAATCCTTATATGTTTATGATTTTGATTAATTTAACATACAAAATTCTTAAGTTACTAATTTATCTGTTGATTCACTTTACAGTTGGGCAGAAATTATTCAATATAATCCGAGTTTGTCCTAAATTCGATGGACCAAATCAGTTTAGTAGAGTACTTGTGAGTAGCAACTTGCAAGTGCTATGTTTACTTGCATCTACAATCACTTTATTATCCTTCAAAAATAAGAGCGCTGCAAATTTGTGTTTATATTCAATCGAAAATATATCTTAAACTCGCTTATTCTTTATAACTATCTTTTAATATCATATTCCAGATTCAAATTAAAATAATAACTCCATAAACAAATTTAGATAAAATTCCTAAATAGCCAATTGGGACATAGTGTTCAAGCCGAAGAATGTAAGTAACACAGAAAATATTAATCAGCTAATATATACAAAAGACACTTAAGCAGTTTAATATTCTAAAGAATTCATTTTTAAGACTTGAAAAGATTGATGAAAAATATTTCAGCACATCAAACATAATTTTATGATTCAAATGTTGGGCCCGTGCGCAGCACGGTTTCATCACTAGTCTAATATGCATACAAAAGAAATGAGTTGACAGAAGATGATCCCCACTCACACACCAATGACAATTCTGTCAAATTGGGAAAAGAAATCCAATTTAACAAAAGAATAGAAAGGGGTATTTAAGATGACTCTAAATACAGGCCACAGATGTTGTGCATCTGTAGGAAAAATATCCCAACTCTCAACTTAATGAAGACGTGGATCCCAAAATTTAAGAAATGACTCTTAAATGTTAGAACTTGACAAATTGATATGGAGGCATAGGGGATAACCAGTGTTGTTGAAAGGAGCAACATTAGAACAAGTCTTACCCAGAAATGCTAAAAGAGAAGGTTGTTTCAGCCAATGCTCATAATTGATTATCGCTCATGATAGACTTGAGGTAGTTGAAATGCCCTTCCATCCAGGGCTAGTGAACTAGCTGAGGGAGATTTTGAGTTGGCGGTTGGAACAACGGTCTATCAGACAATTAGGGATGACAAGATCATATGTCTTGCACTTTGTGATTTTTAGGAAAGAAACTATAGGCATGGCTGTACATTCCACCTCAAATTTCTCCAGTAAGTGCAAATTCATGAATCCTAAATGTTTGAGCAGAGGGAAACCTGAAGCGGAGCATACCATTTTCTTCCCCATGTAAGCGTCATCAGAGAGGACCAGAACCCCTAAATTCAGAAGCTTCTCCAAAGTTGGCATGGGATCTTTTTTAAGATGAGAATTATTAAGAAACTGTGTGAAATTTTGGGAGATTTCATCATATGGTGGTAGATGGCCAATATGTCCTTTGAAGTGCAAGGTTTGAAGTACTTTACACCGTAAGAATTCTTGTAGAACTGAATGCATTTCCACTGCGTAGCAATTCATATCAATGATATTAATGGCAGCACAAAGGCAATTGTTTGAAGTAGTTTGCATGTAACTGGTGATTGACATGAAGTCCTCATAATTCTCTTCCACATTTGCAGCCAAGTACCGGAGCTTGGGAAATTCGTAGACATCGTTAACTTTGCACACACTTGTATTGAAGTTCTCGAGGGTTTCAAGTTCCTTCAAGCTATCTAATCGCAATTTTCTCCTTCTCTCTGAGTCCGAAACTTCAATGGAAGATATAAATGTTTTAGTTTCCTCATCTTCCGTAGCACGTCTGCAACTATCATTTTTGTTGATTCATTTACTCTAAGATGAATTACTTGCAAGTGCAAAAACTTGCCAATAGACGACGGCAACTCCTCCAGGACACACCCTTTGAGACTCAGATACCTCAAGAGCACCAGATCAGATATACCCCCGGTAGTTGTTGACCTTGAAAATCAATCTCATCAAAGTCAAGAATCCTGAGCACTCTGAAATACTTAAGATTAAGCACTTCAATCGGACAAATTCGTTCTTCTTCTTGTTGCTTCTTGTTTCCGCCAACAACTCGAAGACTCCGAACGTTTTCAACAACTTCATGAGCAACAGCAAGTCCATGGTTACCCAGATATATGACAAGTCGAGGTGGTAATATTTCTGATGAGAGCGAACAATTATTCTTTCTTAAATCAACAATTTTGAGAAAAAGGTTTTGTTCACCCCATGAGACACGTAAGTTTTCTATTCCTCTAACAATGTTGTAAGCCTTAAACTTCTTTTTAGTGGGAACTTGCTCTTCTTGCAACTTTACGATGTTAATATGTGCCAGTTCTTCCATCATTCTCTCCCCTCTAACACGTCTTGTGGATAAAAAACCTTCAATCATCCAAAAATGAAACAACTTCTCAGTATCTATTTGTTGATCTTCAGAGAACTGACCCAAGTGAAGAAAGCACGGTTTCAAGTAGTCCAATAACTCACTATAAACCGTACAAAAGAACGCGGATACATATGCTCTTGGATATTTTTATACTCTATCTCCCACTCCTCCGCTTGTTTAGGTCCCAAGTAAAAGGCAAGTTCCTTGATAAGTTGTGGCACGCCTTCACAAGATTTTACCATTTCCCCCAGCATTACTGTCCTTTCTTCCGCTAAACATTGTGCAAAAATAAATCCATCAGATGTCAGATAGGAGTGAAAAAGAAAACAAAAAGGTGTGAAGTTACATGAAAATTAACATATACCTTCTACTTAAAATATCAATGTTCACGTTTTCATTACAGGATGAATTTAAGGTTTGTGGACCATTATTGAATACTTTTACACAATCGAACTCACTAAAATGTGTCTTGTCCTCCTTTTTTGAGATGGATGTCATGTCAGCAAACATCGATCGAGGTTATATGAAAAATTTAGAAATATCATATCCATGATGTTTTTCCTTTCATGCTTGCGCAAAGCGCGAAGAACTTCACTAGTTTAAGATAAGTTTGGGTTGGGAAAGTTAACCAACCTGGATACGGGGGAGTGAACACACTGGTAAACAACTTCCAGCTTTCGTCCTTGTTCAAGGGCCTCATTTTATGGAAGTCTTGATTTTCAGATATGTATTCTGCTACAGATTGTTCCCAGGTGATTACCAGTAATTTGCTACCTTTCTTGCCTCGTGGCATAGACTTTCAAGAGAATATCAAATCTTTCTTCTTCCTTAACACACTTCAGGATCTTTTGGTAACTAAACTCAAAGTCGAAATTAAGATAAACAAAATCATTACCTTTGATTCCACTTCAACCGGTTCTTTTCCTTTAGACTTGGGGCGAATGACAGCAGTGGTAACAGCAACTGGCTCTTTTCCTTTAGACTTTGGGGTCAATGATAGCAGTGGTAACAGCTGTATGAAGAGCTGGCTCCTTCAGAGCTTGCTCATTAGCAATAGCTTTTTTATAGCTATCCTTCATCTATTCGTAAATCTGATGTCCCTCAAGCGACACAAATTCTTTTCTAAACTTTATCAGACCTCCAAAGTAACGGCAGAATATTTTGGCAAGATCAATGTTTTTACTGTTGAATATTACATGCAGGGTTTCCCAAGCTTCAATAGATCGTATGTCATCTAGGACAATTAAGCTCGTCCGAGATTTAAGCCTTTGGGCCAATTTCTTCAAGCAATTATCCTTCCAAATACAATATATTTCCGCTCTGTCCAGTGATCTTTTCATGTATTTTTCGAAGTATGTCATTGATTTTAGCTCGTTTGGAAGAGATCTCTCGTTTGGAACATCAATCCGAATGCAAATAGTTATCAGCAACAATTTTCTCCTCGAAAATTATTTTAGCAAGAGTTGTCGTCCCTGAGATGACTCCACTAAGCACTTGCTTTTTGTCTTCCTCAATACCAAATAGGTGTTCTGACAAAATAGGACGATTCCTCATCTTAATTGAATTTTTTATTTGCTTGGAAATCTGCTCAATCGCAGATTCGAGGTCTCTCATCGTACATTTTGTTTTGGGCCTGACCCGTTTTGGGATGGGCCATTTTGTTTGGACTATTATTTTCTGCAAGTTGAATAAAAGCCCGATTGGCATGATTTATTTTTAAAAAATAAAAAGTTGACCGGTTCAAGTCTTTCTTTTTTGTCAATATTCCTGCCTATAATATTGACAGTTATTCATCCAGATAAAGCTGAAGGTCCTATTTGTCCTTACCTGTATTTTACTACTTCACTGTATAGTTTATACAGACGTAAATTAGGCTATTATTTGTGAGAGTTATATATTGCTATTCCAATCAATTTTTTGTTGGTAATGCGAAGCTAAGTCTCGTTGTGGGTTTTTTTCCTTACTCATCTTTTTTCCTCTATGAAGTGCAAATGTTAATATACGTGGAGGAAAGCTTTTCTTTCCTCCTCACATATCATTGCCGGCTAAGAACTGTAAAAGAGCATTGCTCCCCGCGCACATAAGCACTGGACTCGCAGGGCAAAAAGTGATGAATTTGCCCCAACCCCTACACGCGAGGTATACTGATGAGCCAATATTATTTTTTGATGTTTTAGTGCTTATCCGAAATTGTCCAAATACATCTTTACCGTAAACTAACCAAATATATCCTTACCTTAATGTGTCCAGATTTGTAACCTATACAATTATGTGAGCCATTATGGTCATAACCGTTGGCTGATTTATTTCCTTATATCGTGTAAAAATCTCAAAAAACTATCGCCTTAGCGCGATAATGAGTGTTTAAAAAGGCTTTAGTTTTGGTTCTTAAGGTAAAGGCTGATGCTAACTTTGGTTGGTTAATGTTGAGAATACAATTAAGTAAATAAATGTGCTATTTATAACAACTTAAGCTTTTAGCTGAGATGGTCACACACTTCAACAGTTAACTTGATCAGTTAATCAATTTTCAACGGGCAATTTGCACGATTGTCCTTCGGGCTCATTTAGGTCGTTTTAATTTTTTGCCTCTCAAAATTCGCGGGTCTTTAAATTTTGCCCTTCGGTAAAATTAACTTGGCCTTAAAGGCAGAATTCTACCTACGCAAATTCCTCGTCTTTGGGCGCCCAAATTCCGCTCCGATTTGCAAAATTGGGCTTTTTGTGCTTAGACCGCATAGGCATAATTCTGCTTTGTGAATTTTTTTACTTTTTTTTAACTGAGCTGAAATTCGAACCCACAACCTCGCAAGATGTTAAGCGGCAAAACTTAAAGACCACTAATCTGAAGGGCAAAAATTAAAGATCACCCCAAATGAAGGACAATCCGGGCAAAAAAAAAGGATTTTCAACATAACAAAGACCGAATAATTGGGCTTTTGCTCAAATGACAAAGGTTTTCTGCTGTAATAACAATAAACTTCCATAAAAAAAATAAAGGGAAATAAGATCCTGCAGTTAACAAAACAAGCTGTTGTCCAGAAATATGTTGCAACTGAAATGTATGTGCCTTAGCTATATAACCATATCGTTTATTGATAAAATGCCGCAGGACACTAGTATCCAGGGAAAACAAATCTATAAAGATGAATTTGATATATGTGATTTTAGACCCCTTAGAAGATATAGTCAAAGCAAAAGACACTAAAAGAACCAAAACGCCGACAAATCTTGAACCTTTCCTCAATCAAAAAAAAAAAAAAAAAACAAATGCGGGTTTATAAATTTCAAACCAAACACAGCATTAGGAGTGTTGAATTTTATAAATATTAAAAGAATGTCACAAACATGGTATTACGTATGCAGGATTAAATACCTGCATAACTTAGCTCCTAACATGCTACCAAACGGACCCTAATTCCTTAATCACCAGAGGTTGTGGCGAGTTGTGGCAAGTCTCCCTCCGTCTTAGATTCGAGCTCTCACAATTGAGTCGCCGCTAACAGAGAGCGCTCCGCCAGAGAGGCTTATAACTTAATAGCTTTTAATTTAGAATTGCTACTTAGTATACTGATAGCTAAACTAATATCTTTGTATATTATCACTAATTTTTAATACAAAAAGCTGGGTACACAAGACAACATGGGTGCACTACAAGAAAGAAGACATTTGCCAAAAAAAATATTTTTATTGCAAAAAGTACTTTTTTTTTTTTGTTGTTGCCTTTTTCAACAGACAGAATATTGCACGATTTTTTGTTGTTACAAAAGTACTTTTTGCAACAATACTATGACAAAAAACTAAATTGTTTGGCAAATATTTGCCAACTATAATTTTTTTCTGTCAATAAAAACTAGGATTTTTGCCATTTTGTACTATATTATTTTTGTTGCTAAAGTGGTTTGCTTTCTTGTAGTGGTGCTCCAGGCTTGAGCACCCAGTGCCTCAATTTAGATTCGTCGTTGCTTTCCACACAATTCCGGATGAATCGAGGTGAGACACCCAGAAAAAGTTGAAAGGAAATAAGCTCTCACAAGGGCAAAGGCAATCTCAAGCAATACAACAAGGTCAACTAACTAACAAGACTTCAAGCACAATTAAGTCCTAATTTGACAAGAAGCAATACGCAGAAGCTATCCGATTGTTAAATAGGCGTAAACTAGAAAAATATGCTAGAAACTGGTAAGTCAAATCATTCTAGACTAGTGAAGTGGCCTAAACCATGTTATTCCATAACTATCACCAGAAAAGAATCCATTGAATAACCAAAAACCTAAAGAACTTTCTTGCGAGTTAAATTGTCAAGTCTACCTCTCCATATTCAATATCACTTATACAACTAAACACCAGCTGGTCACAACACATACCATGTGTTTCCTGCTGTTCTTCGTCCCGCGAAAGAGCCTCAGTGCACAACTACAACATAACAGCAGCTGCTTTGCCATCTTCTGCTTCGCCATGACCAGTTTCAGGAAAATGCACCAAGTTAAGCAAGTCAAATTCCACGATAAGTACTTTTGCGCACTAAACGCGATCCCCAGCACCAAGGTCGGATTTGACAGAGTGGGATGTCATCAGACTTTAGTACTCGGGCATCTCCTCCTGTACAGCACAAGGTCAAATACAGGGGGAAATTATTATGTCATTCTCAAAACTTAACTACTACTACTACTATTATTGCTACCCAATACCAAGTGATCTACTCAGATAGGCAACAGCTGCACTTCTACCAACAAGCATCACCAAATCTTTTTTGTCCAACTCAAGTCAAATGGGAAACCAAAAGAGTTCATTTCTCTTCTAACTACTGTTAAGCGACGAGAAACTAGCATCAAGTATCCTGCTTGGGAAGGGAGAAAAGGGTTTAAAGCAATACATAATCAATAGCTAGCTCACATAAGCTCAACATAAACTATATCGTGCAGAATACGAGAGGAAATGCATTAGATATCTGGTAAAATAACCATAACCAAGCCAAATTAAAACTACAGTTAAACAGAAACTATTACGAAATAGGCAATACTACTGACAATTACTTATTGTAAACTAGAGAACTACAACAATTCAACCAATCCAACCAATTCCATTTAACACGAAATGCTTGCAAGAGTAAACTGTCAAGCATTATGATCAGTGCTGTTGAGCTTGCCGACTTGGAGCACCACCATAACCACCACCATATCCAACTTGAGCACCATAGTTACCAGAACCTTGTGAGGTGTCAGACCTCAATGTCGAATTTCCATAACCAGAATTTCCAATAGCATCGCCATAGCCACCGCCCATGTAACCCCCAGCACCTGATTGCATGTCTCCCGATGCACCACCTCCATAAGCACTATCACTTCCACCATAGCCCCCATAACCATAACCTTGATTTCCGTATCCCGTGGCTCCAGTTGGAGTCTGACCAGCAGAAGATCCTCCATTAGCGGGCCCACCTCCACCATAGCCCATATTCCCATATCCAGAAGGACCCTGAGAGCCCCACGAGCTTCTTGGTCCGCCGGCTGGCACATTTGGATTTCCGAAGGCAGCAACTGCAGGGCCACCATATCCAGGATTGATGGCTCCACCGTAACTTCCATAACCACCATAACCACCCATGCCATTATTGGACGATCCATAACCGTAACCTGGGTGGGCCCCACCATATCCAGAGGAACCATAAGGTGGGTACCCACCACCTCCAGTGTTTTGTGACTGCATGTATCTGTTGGTATCCATTCTATCATAAGAACTCGGATTGTCACCCATAGAACGACCACCAAAACCAGAATTAGAATCTTTAGGAAGAGCACGTTTTACTTCGACTTGTTTCCCACTGACATCATGATATGTCTTGTGTAAAACCCTATCTACTGCATCTTCAGAATCGAATGAAATGAAGCCAAACCCACGAGGTCGGTTGGTCTGTTGATCATACATAATTGCTACATCAGTGATATTACCGTAAGTTTCAAAGTAAGTTCTGAAGCCATCCTCGGTAAGAGTGGGAGGTAATCCCCCAACAAATATTTTCTTGGTCCTGTTATTTCCACCGCCTCCAAAACTTCTACCACTACTCATGTTTCCAGATTTTGAACCCTGTTGTTGTTCCTCTCTGGACAAGGCCCTCTTTGCCTCAACCTATACAGGAAAAATGTCATTGAGCTAACTAAAGGAAGAACAAATTTAGATGCAAGCAAGATAGACTCAAAGAACAGATTTTGTTATAAAAAAAAGATGCCTAAAATTTAAGTGAAATTTTCCATCAACTAGGTTATTAGTTGGGGGAAAGCTCTACTAAAGGACCTAAAACTATCATCTGAAATGTACTAAAAGAAGACATTAGGACTAAAATAAACCTGCCTGCTAACTATCAACAGAAAGAAGAAAAACTCATCTATATCTACAAAGTACAAGTCCACACATGCATGCACGTAATTTAATATGAAAATCTCAATATTTACTACTCTATGCACCACATTTAACACCATTTTTCTCAGCAAGTCAGATATACCATGACGGTGTCAGAAAACAATGAGGAGGAAACAATCATCTCACTTCCCCATCCATTGCATCAAGTGCATGGCTTGATAATGAAGCAAACTTTGCTGCACAATTGCAGCTTCGGAAGGCACAACAGTGACACACCACATAGCAGAATTATCTGCATATATGCAAAAGTGACAGCTATGCAGCAGAAGCAAGAAATTGTACTACAACCTATGTTGCACGGGCTCTTCAATATCCCTGCCGCAACCCTATCGACACGACATGGGCGTGGGTGTGGGATCCACACCGGATTTGGTCATATATTAAGTTTTTTAAGGACTGGATTTGGTCATATATAGAGTATGAGAATGCTTTTCTAGTACACGAGATAACAATAAAATAATGGTGTTTATAAAGAATGAAGTTTTATTAGTTTTAGTCCAATAACTTTAACTAACCGAATTATATACTTTTGTATGTCGTAATATACATTTATTGAACGTATCCCACCACCCACATCCGGACTCGGATCCATACCCCCGAATCCTAAAGTTTATGTGATGAAGAATTTGACCTTTAGACCCGCACCAGGATCTGATATCCGCACCCGAGTCCGAGCAACATAGACAACAACAACAACTACTACTGCTACTATGCATCGATCCCAAGCAAGTTGTATAACAAGTAATTTAAATCGAGTCTCGAGAATCTTGCAAATTCACAGCTCTATTCACCACATTGTATATATAGTTCTTTAACCCAGAAAGAAGGGAACATCAACCTTTTTTTTTTTTTTTTTTTTTTTTTTTTTGAAATGGCAAGGTAAAACACCAGCCTAATATCAACCACCATAGTGTTACTCTAATCAGTATCACTGCGGAATTTATTGTGAGAAACCAGTATCTATTCACAAGGTGAAGAAAGGTGTATCTCTATCTGCAAGACCATCTATTGTATAACTTTACATTTTACAACTCTATTCACCACATTGTATAAATATAAACTTTTAAAAGTATAATAATATCACGAAATGTAGTTCAAAAATATGAAAAGAGGCATAATTGGAAATAGCCACCCCTTGCATCAAAGTGCATGGCTTGATCAACGGAAAGAATTTGGTCACATAACTCTAGCTTCCAAAGTCACAACAGCAACACACACTATAGCAAAATCACAGCACATATGCAGAGCACCACAATATAAAAGATGCATTGTCTACTCACAAAATTGATTCAAGAGTAAGTATCATTTAAAGAAAACCACAATATAAAAGATGCAGACTTTACTTTAAATTATAAAAGATGCATTGTCTACTCACAAAATTGATTCAAGAGTAAGTATCATGTAAAGAAAACCACAATATAAAAGATGCAGACTTTACTTTAAATATCAGGAGAATTTGTCTACACACAGAATTGACTCGAGAGAAACTATTACTTATAGAAAACCACAATTTAAAAGATGCAGACTTAAATTTAAGTATCAGGATAACTTGATAAATACAAAAGTACAACCAGAAGAAGATAATGAAATCATAGAGAAAAATTTTATAGGCATAAACCAGCTCAAGAAATGAAGTGACGTAAGGGTCAAAAAATTTGACTTTAGTATCCAGGGAACGTAATCAAACTAAGAACATATCTGAATTATGCAATGCATCTTATTTAGTACAACAAACCAAACAGTCCATCAAAAATAATCTCAGCATTACTAATACACCCTATTCAGTACTATTCTTAGACAACCTACCAAACGACCCCTTAACCAAAACTCCACAAGCACAAAATCTCAAAAACCAAGAACCAGGAAAATCAGAAAAATAAACAACACCCAGAAGCCACAAAGAAAGGAGAAATGTCACTTCATGATTATATAGGCAAAAACACATCATAAATTGGAAATGTCGCATCAGTAAATGCCCAGAACAATCACAAACTCAGCACACTTAACCAAACTCCACAAGCACAAATATCTCAAAAACCAAAACCAAAAAAAGGGGAAAAAATCAGAAAAATAAACAACGCCCAGAAGCTAAAATAGAGAAAAACACAATTAAAATGCACATTCCAATTCATGATTGCTATAGGAAGGAACTTAGGATGTGCTTTTTAAGTAACATGATAGCATAATATTATGTACACAATTCGTGCATAAGAAGTTTAATTCTCATATTGATAATAGACCCAAATAAATATCCTAAATTTGAATCTCACATTACGAAATGCCCAAAAATCACAAAAGCAGCACACTTAACAAAAATAAAGCACAAAAAATCTCAGCATACGGCCATCAATTACATGAGCATCTTGAAGAATCCTATCAAGAATATTAGGATCCGCAAATACAACAAACCCAAATCCTCTTGGCTTCCCAGTAATTTTATCCCTCATTACTACGGTCCGTAACACGGTAGTAATTTCGCTTTAAATAAGTCTAGGTGGTAATAGGACCCCCACAAAGATGGAGTGTGTTACTGCAAATTCAACCATAGTTCAAGTTTGTTTTTGTGCATTTTTCCTTCTTATTAATATGAATCTTATGCATTATACTTGGGGCTTCTTATTATCATTTGGTTTTACGTTACTAATTTTATTGAGCCACCCCTAAAAATAAACACAATCACAAGTTCAACAAACTTAACTAAAATAGAGCAAAAACATAAATAAAGCCTGAAATATCATACCGTACGACCATCAATTACATGAGTGTCCTGGAGAACCTTATCAAGAATATTAGGTTCTACAAATGCAACAAACCCAAAGCCTCTAGGCCTTCTAGTAACTTTATCTCTCATCACTACACTTTGCAAAACATCTCGATACCCTTGAAAATACTCTTTCAGCTTTTCCTCTGATGCTTCCCATGATATATATCCCACCAATAAATAACTTTCCTTGATCTGAATCCATAAGTTTCTCTCTCTCCATCTCTACTTTTTCTCTCACTATATAGATGTGTATATGTATAACAAAAAAAATGTAAATTTTGAGTGTGTATCTGTTTGGGAGTGGGTGAACATTAGTAATATATTAATATGAATTTTGGCTTTATAATTTTATTGAGTCACACTTACAAGTAAACAACACCCAGAAACTAAAATAGAGCAAAAACAGAAATATAGCATGAAAAATATTACCGTATGGCCATCAATGACATGGTGTCTTGAAGAACCCTATCACGTATACTAGGATCAACAAATCCAAAGCCTCTAGGCTTTCCAGTAATCTTATCCCTCATTACTACAATTTGCAAAGCATCACCTTACCCTTGAAAATACTCTTTCAGCTTCTCCTTTGATGTTTCCCATGATATCCTACCAATAAACAACTTCCATTGATCTGAATCCATAAGTTTCTCTATCTCCATCTCTACTTTTTCTCTAACTACATAGATGTGTAAGCATGAAAAATCTCACCATTAGCCATTAGTAATATGAATCTTATGCATTATACTTACATGAGTGTCTTGAAGAACCCTATCAAAACACCAAAAGCACAAAATCAAAAAACCCACGAATAAGCAAAAAGAAAAAAAAAGATCTTACAAACACAACAAACCCAAAACCTCTATTAGGTTCCGGTAATCTTATCCCTCATTACTACGATCTGTAAAATAACATCACCATACCCTTGAAAATACTCCTCTTCTCTCTATATATAAGATGTATATAGGTAAATATTTATTTGGGAGTGGTGAACATTAGATTCTTATTAATATGAATTTTATGCATTTTACTTGGGGCTTCTTATTATGATTTGGCTTTGGCCACTTGTGATTTTCTTTTGAAGTCTCTAAAAATAAACAACGCCCAGAGGAGCTTACGATGTTTCCCATGATATCTCACCAATAAACAACTTCCCTTGATCTGAATCCATGAGTTTTTCTCTCTCCCTCACTACTTCTATCTTTCTTTATAGAGATGTGTATATATATGTATAACCAACAAAAAAAAAATGTAAACTTTTGAGTGTGTTTATCTGTTTGGGAGTGAGTGAACATTAGTCATTAGTAATATGAATCTTATGCATTATACTTAGGCTTATAATTATCATTTGACTTTAGGCCACCAATTTTATTGAGCCACCCTTGTATGCATAAAATGCCCAAAAAAGTCACAAAATCAACAAACTTAACCAAAACACCGCAAGCGCAAAATCTAAAAACCCACGAATAAACAAAAAGAAATAATAAAGCATGAAAAATCTCACCGTACGACCCCCTATCAAGAATATTAGGATCTGCAAATATAACAAACCCAAATCCTCTAGGCTTTCCAGTAATCTTATCCCTCACTACAACAACAACAAGCCCAGTAGAATCTTATCCCACACTACAGTCTGTAAAACATCACCATACCCTTGAAAATATTCCTTAAGCTATTCCTCTGATGTTTCCCATGATATTCCACCAATAAACAACTTTCCTCGATCTGAATCCATAAGTTTCTCTCTCTTCCCTCGCTCTCTACTTTTTCTCTCTATATATAAGATGTATATAGGTAGATATTTGTTTGGGAGTGGTGAACATTAGTTCTTATTAATATGAATTTTATGCATTATACTTGGGGCTTCTTATTATGATTTGGTTTTAGGCCACTAATTTTATTGAGTCACACCTAAAAATAAACAACACCCATAAGCTAAAATAGGATCAAAAACAGAAATAAAGCATGAAAAATCTCACCGTAAGGCCATCAATTGCATGAGGGTCTTGAAAAACCCTATCAAGAATATTAGGATCTGCAAACAACAAACCCAAAGCCTCTAGGTTTCCCGGTAATCTTACATTACTACAGACTGTAAAACATCACCATACCCTTGAAAATACTACTTCAACTTCTCTTCTGATGTTTCCCATGATATCTCACCAATAAACAACTTTCCTTGATCTGAATCCATGAGTTTTTCTCTCTCCCTCTCTAATTTTTCTCAATATAAGATGTATATAGGTATAACAAAAAAACGTAAATTTAAATTTTTGAGTGTGTATCTGTTTGGGAGAGGGTGAACATCAGTTCTTAATAATATGAACTTTATACATTATACTTAGGTTTGGCTTTAGACCACTAATTTTATTGAGTCACCCCTAAAAATAAACAACACACAGAAGCTAAAATAGAACAAAAACAGAATAAAGCATGAACAATCTCACCGTAAGGCCATCAATTACACGAGTGTCTTGAATATCCCTATCAAGAATACTAGGATCTACAAATACAACAAACCCAAAACCTCAAGGTTTACCAGTAATTTTATCCCTCATTACTACAGTTTGTAAAACGTCGCCATGCCCTTAAAAATACACTATCTGCTTTTCCTCTTATGTTTCCCATGATATCCCACCAATAAATAGCTTTCCTTGATCTGAATCTAAAAGTTTCTCTCTCCCTCACTACTTTCCTCTCTCTGTATATACGATGTATATATGCATACAAAAAAATGTGTGTGTATCTGTTACTAATATGCATTATATGTAGGTCAATCCCTCTTATTATGATTTAGCTTTAGGCCACTAATTTTATTGCCCTCTTATGATGATTTAGCTTTAGGCCACTAATTTTATTGAGTCATCTCAGTGAGTAAATGAACAGCAATGAATCACAAAATCAACACACTCAACCAAAAAATAAACGACACCCAGAAGTTAAAATAGAGGAAAAACATTAAAAAAAAAAAAAAAAATCTTACCGTACGGCCATCAATTACATGAGTGTCTTGAAGAACCCTATCAAGAATATTAGGATCTGCAAATACAACAAACCCAAAACCTCTAGGCTTCCCAGTAATCTTATCCCTCATTACTACAGTCTGTAAAACATCACCATACCCTTGAAAATACTCCTTAAGCTTTTCCTCTGATGTTTCCCATGATATTCCACCAATAAACAACTTTCCTTGATCTGAATCCATAAGTTCCTCTTTCCCTCACTATTTTTCTCTCTCTGTATATAAGATGTGTATATATATGTATAACAAAAAAATTGTAAATTTTGAGCGTGTGTGTGGGAGAAGAGAGAGTGAGGGTTTTGTAAGAGAAAACTGGAAAAGAGAGGCTGACTGGGGAAGAGAATGGTAGGGAATGAATGTGAGTGGAAGGAGGAATGGACGGTTGAGATTTGATGAGATCAATGGTGGTGATTCGTTTTTGGTGAGCTTGTTGATGGTTAGATATTTTTGTGGGCGAAAAATATCTGGTATAATTTGTATAGTATCTAATTCGCTCGGCCAAAAGTATCTGGTATAATTTGTGTAGTATGCCTTGTAAGACGTAACTTGTGTTATATTATGATGCAAAAATATAAAAATATGTCGGTAAATTAGATCTACATGTTATGCTTGAGATAACATCTGTATGTCAAATAACTTAATTTTTTACAAAACGTATCTTGGACAAGGCAAAAGTTTTATAAGCTTATGCCTTGTGAAATTAAGTAATAGGTGTAGGCCGAATTTTCTTTTGTTTTCCAATATCGGGATATTTTCTGCCACTATTTTATTACTCAAGAGCAAAATTTAAAGACCTGCAATATCAGGGGTAAAATTAAACACCAGCCGAACATAGGGACATTCGTGCAAATGACCCAATTTAAATTTTTGATGATCTTTCCATTAGTTTATTCTTATAGATTTAAAAATATCCGTTTAATAAATTTTCGAATTTCTTTTATAGATGGTTTTATATTTTATGACCCCCTTACAAAATAACAAAAAGGCTAAATATATTGACAACCTTTTAAAGTGCCAGTAAATTTCATTTAGGCATTTAAGCTATGACTGTTTTGATGGAGCACTTCAATACATGATAAAGTGTCACTATTAGACACTTCTGACTCAAAATTTTGAAAAAGCTTTTACATGTGTCCTCGAGCGCTCATTACGTACACAAGTTAACCACTTAAAATATGTCATATTTTTTTAATTATATGAATTAGCATAAATAAGTCGTAAAAGCTCCTGCA
The DNA here is from genome assembly GCF_029784015.1 of Lycium ferocissimum. Taxonomy (NCBI): domain Eukaryota; kingdom Viridiplantae; phylum Streptophyta; class Magnoliopsida; order Solanales; family Solanaceae; genus Lycium; species Lycium ferocissimum. The sequence goes on along the minus strand of NC_081352.1, from coordinate 31,657,151 downwards.
TGTTTCAATTGATGCTGATATGTATAATTAAAGGAGAACACTTATTATATATGAACAACTTATTTACGTAATGAGCGTTTGCGAACACGCGTATAAACTTCTTCAAAATATGAGTAGGAAGTATCTAATAAGAATACTTTATCAAGTGTTTAGGTGCTCAATTGGAACACATTATAGTTCAAATGTCTAAGTAGGCGTTTTGACATGCGATTTGAAACGCGAGATGAAATCAGTGTTTGGACATGCGATTTCATCTCATGGTTTCATGTCATGAGATGAAATTCCAAATCATACAAAAAGGCATGATTTGGGATTTCAAACCATGTCCAAACGGCTCTTGAGTGAAATTTACTGATAAGTTGATGCTGTATTAAGCCTAACAAAAATTTCACGCGGATAAATCGCATTATCTGCTGATCATGTCCCGTTATAACAAAAAAAAAATTGTGTTTTGCTTGCTTTATTTTTTTAAAAAACAAAAATTTAAAAGCAACAGTGTGTAAAAGATTATAGTTTTGAAAAATAAAAGAGGATTGACAAACTTGTAAATTCAACTTTGTGCTCTATGCAAGGTAAGTGGAGCCTAACCTTTTATAAGCGATTTTCCTCAAAATTGTGCATGTTTTAAGTGGTTGAATGGTAATTAGTATTCTTCCATTCCTAATTAGAAATTTCAGTTTAAGTCGTGGATATGAGCCGCTTTAGATAGAAAACATGTTACACAAATCAATTAATCGAATTTCAAAACGAGTATCAAACATCGAGTGAGAAAATTTGTTAAAAAGGTACAATTTAGCTCGATCAGAGTTTTGATCCAGCAAATTGAGTAGCAAAGACAGATTCAAAATTCAAAGACACTGAATTGCATCATTATTTACTTTAAATAAATGTGAAATTAATGAACAGACGGTACTTTAAATCTTTTACATATTAAATGTGAAATTAATGAACAGACGGTACTTTAAATCTTTTACATATTAAATGTGAAATTAATGAACAGACGGTAGGTGCACATGCACTCAACTTATCAAAAAAAAAAAAAATATCTTTAAAATGTTTTACTCCCTCCGTTCACTTTTACTTGTCCACTTTAAACTTTTCACGTTATTTAGGAAATAATAAATGGAGTATATAATTTACCAATGTACCCATATTAATTGATTCATATTTTTATTGGATTTGAAAAATGATATGAAGTGATCAATTAATACTATGGGTAAAACAGGAAAAAATAAATTGTCTTCTCTGGATATGCCAAAAGTGACAAGTAAAAGTGAAAATTTATTTTTAGAATACTGGACAACTAAAAGTGAACGGAGGGAATACAATTTTAGGAAAGGTTGGAATATCTTTAGAAGTGTTTTCCTTAAAAAGTTTTTACAATCTTAAAAAGTTTTTTCCTTAGAAGTGTTAGTGTATGGTTTCGCATGTTATTTTTCAATTTTGTCCAAACCTAAGTGTTGATGACATATGATAACCGTAAAAGGTGAAGTATATGACATTTAAAGAATTATTTATGTAACGTTATTTAGAATTAAATCTTGATTATAATATTTAAGTGATAGTCGAAACAACTGATATAGATCCTGGCCAGAAAAATATACAACAAAAGTTGATCTTTTAGCTACTTGACACCCATGTTAGATTAAAGTCATTGGTTCTTGAGAACTATTTTGGAAAACGAAAAAACTACTCAAGTGTATTCAATTGTTACTATATATTATATATTAAGAGTGTTTTTTTTTTTGTTTTTTGTTTTTTTGTTTTTTTTTATATGTTATCAGGTCACTTTAAAGCCAATTGCATGTAACTATTATGATCGACATGGATTGATAAGCTATAGCCTGTGATAGCGAGGACTTTAAAAAGAAAAGATTGAATGAGGTCATTAATATTGAATCACCATTAGAAAGTTAAATAGTCTGAAACTGACTAGTTGACGCCTCTGTCTTTAGAAAGTTAAATAGTCTAAAACTGACTAGTTGACGCCTTTGTCTTTCCATTTTTTATGAGTGAAAAAAATGTAACGATAGTTAATAGGACTAAAGCTGAAATAATTGTAGAAACATGATAAATAATTTGTTACAACAAGCAAATTACGCCGATATGCGATAATATAAATTTTCACTACACTGTCATTGCATACAAATGAGTGCTATTTGATGAGTAATTGAGAACAAAGTAAAGGTATATGGGAAGAATCAAGTCCAATGCGAGCCTTGCCTGAATTTAGAACTGACCAGACTCTTCTTTGTTTGAGCTGCTCCTAGGCACGTAGACCGAATCCTAAACAAGTACGTATAGATCTTCATGCGACCGTGGAGGGGCATCTATTGTCATTGATCGATGCAATGAAAGAGAGTCATTTGCAAGTAGTATCGACTTGTCACGATCTATTGGTTCATATAGAATCCATATCCTCGTTGTATCAAAAAAACATTCTTTTCGCTAAGCGTATATAATAAAACGGAATGGAAGGTTCCGAAACCAAGTAATCGGAATAGTAACAAACAACTGAGTCCTTTTCGAACCGCTGAAGATAATTGCCCTTCAACGGCTATCCAACTTCACCTGCCTCTTAGGAGGCTCGCTCCGTACAAGTTCGGATCACTTACACTATACGGGCTCTAAAAAAAAAATTAATGGGCTCAAAAAAAAAAAAATTAAGTAGATAACAAAAACGAATCTTACAAACATAATATCTTAAATTATAAGCAAATCTTTTAATCTTGTTTATTTCTAACTTAATGCAGTCCATCTTGCAGGTAGGGGTGTTGAAACGAGACATTGATCAGAGATCTTCTCATGTGATTTTTTTAAATTTTAAAAAATCGATTAACATTTGGTTTGGTTTGGTGTTACACCTAAAAAACCCTCATATATATATATATATATATCTTGCATGTTAATTAAAAAAATTATCTATCTTCTTTATAATTTTGGTTCATTTCAAGTCCACTAATTCAAAATTAGAAAGAAAAGTCTCTGTGTTCTTGGGTGTGAAGTATTTCCCCATTCTTAGGGGAATGAAGCTAGAGTTTTTTTTTTCCTTTTTCTTTTTACAAAAAGATGATGAGACAAATTTGTGTAGTATTTTTTTTTTCGATTATGTCTCTCCTGCTAGGAGCAAATAAAAACAAAATCTTTGTGCGTAACTTGAAGTCCTTAAACAAACGAAGAAGTCCTTAAACAAAAATGATAGGTTGGGAATGAATATTTAGTGTGTGTGATACTTGCTTCACCATAGTTGTTGTATCTCTTTTCATTTTTTTCACCCTACTCTCAATTCTCTTTGCATTATAAAATACTTCTTAAAAACCGCAAAATCCGAACCAACCGATAAAACCGACAAAAATGAGTTGAATTTATTATAATGGTTTGGTTTGGTTTGAATATCAAAAAAGCAATTTAATTGGTTTGGTTTGGTTTTTAATAAAAAGCATTCAAAATCATACACCCTACTTGCAGGTTATCACATGACAGAGATCTTCGATCTCATGTGTTTTTCTTAAGAAATTATTTTTTCTCCAATTCTCATGTGGGTCTTAATTTATACTTGCTCCAATTGTTTAAAATTTTCTTACACATATTAAATAACTTCTGTTGTTCTTGCTTGTGAAGTACTGCACATGATGTTGGTTGAACTCTATTAATGGACATACAAGGCAAATATATTTTTTTCAACATAAGAGGCAAATATACCCAAAGATATTCTAATTTCAAATATTGGAATTTAATAAGGTTGTTCAATAAGTGTGTACTTGGGTCAAACTTGTGCAGTTAATTCTCTCTTCCCCTACTCTCACCTCTCTCTTACCTAGGGAATATTTCTTCCACCCTATGACTTGTTTTTTTGTTTTTATTAGTACAATATTTTGTTCTCATTCTCTTCAAATATTAAAATATACTGTATTGAGCTTCTTAATAAAATAATTATTCCTTGCTTTACATTTCATGTGACAATCTTTCCTTCTCAATTTATTTTAGAAAAGAAATGTCGCTTTTATATTTTATGTGGGACTCTAAACTACTTCCTATGTTACATGCTGTCATTTCCTATTAGATCGGAGGATGTAAATTGCTCAAATCGATTTCCTCTAACTGTAGAATTACATAATTTTAACCTTTTTCCATTAGTAAGCACTTTCCTAATGATTTTTATTTGAGAAGGTAACAACTTTCCTAATGACTTAATGAGCTTTCTTTATGGCAATACTATTGACTCATAACTTTAAATGTCCGATTCTATTTCAACCTTAAGTATTGGCTAACGAATAAATAAAGTACGTATACATAAATAAATTCATTAAGTTTTACGGCTAGTGACCCATAATAACAAATTTTTATAACTACATAAATATTTGTAGTATTTTTAACACTATAGTTTTTTTTTTTTTTTAAATTTGTTTTAAGTTTCATGTTCATGTGATCATGTCTAATCAAACACTATTATACATAAGAAAGCATAGGGAGCATGGAGCCTCATTTTTCCTTAAAAAAGACTACTTCTAATAAAATAATCACCACTTTTTTATACAAAGGACTACAGTATTTCCTAAAGTATAATAGTACTACTAACAATCGATCATTTTTTTCCCATCTCCAGTGTACTAGTAGAGATAACCTCCATCTGCACAAAAAAAAGTGACTATTTAAATTTTTAGTCCTTTTTTTCATAATAATGCACTTTTATAACTACAAAAATATCTATAACTGTGTTAACACCATAACTTTTAATTTCTTTTTCCTTTTCCTTAATTTTCTGTTTAATCAAATTCTGCTTACATAATAAAATAGAATGAGTATCACTTTTCCTTAAAAAAGACTAAGGACCCGTTTGACCATGAAATTTTTTCACCTTTCTTTTAAGATTTTTTTTTCATTTTATTTGAAAATCAAGTTTGACCATAAAAATTTCAAATACAACTTCACTTGAAGTTGTTTTTAGAATTCAGAAAACACTTTTAAAAACAAATTTTCATTTTTTTCACTTTATGGTACATTCAAACAACTAAACATACTTTGCAAAACTATAACCAAACACAATTTCATTTTCAACTCCTACTTCAAAATTTCAAATAAAGTGAAAAATATTTGATTTTCATGATCAAATGCCTTGCTAACTATTTTCTAATATAATAATAACTCCACCTTTTCATAAAGAGTACTACTTACCATATTTCCTAAAGCATAATAGTACTACTAACAACTGATCATCTTTTCCTTCCACTGTGTACTATAGTAGAGATAACCTCACTCTGTCAAGCAGCTGACAAAGAAAGTTCACCACGAGACTCTAGGAAGATTTAAGTTTTGGTGACAAAAATACGATAATTAGAAATGGTGACAA
>NC_081352.1:31606642-31651701 GCF_029784015.1 Lycium ferocissimum | reverse complement strand
CGTAAGTACTTTCTCCATATTACTTTTTTGCTTTTCCCTTCAAAAAGAAAAAAAAAATCATGCTTGTTCTGAAATAAGAATTCGGATCTACGTATTTATACATCTGAAATCTATTAATATTAACGAGGATTATAAAAAAGCATAATTCTTGTAAAGGTATATGATCTGAGCATGTGTCAACATCCATTCTTTCTGTGATTTTAAACTTTTTAGCTGTCGTATTTCAGCTCAAACAATGAAGTCCAAAAAAAAAAGGGAAAAAAAGGTTATTCCATCGGTTAAAATTTATATATTTCATGTATGCTGTAGTTATTTTTTTTTGCAAATTTTTAATTTTAATATTTTTAATTATAATTTTTATAAGAATGACATGAGAGTTAAAACCTATAAGATTCAAAGAATATATTTGATATATGCATCTTCATCTTTAAAAATTACAAAATTAAATTTATTTCTTTATATACTCTTGCATCGTGCCTAGTCTAACATAGACAAGTAAAATAAAACCGGGAAGTAACAAATAAAGTGAATAAGTAGAGAATGATTAAAAAAAAGTAATAAAAAGTTAGGATAAAGATTAAAGGTTGTCGCAGAGTAATAAATATATCTCTATTCTTAATTAGAGGTCTCGAACTTAATGTTTGAGGATAAAGTCGTTTTTAGTAAAAACCTTTTTATTTTTAAAGTAGGAATTTCCATCACGAATCTAAATTATACGAGTTCCATAGTAGATATTGTCTCAAAATAAATGTCGCTTTAATTTAGCTCATTTCATGTCAATTAATAAATACTATGCATGATTTACTAAATTACCCCTGTTTATTAGATGTTTTCTTGAGAATTAAACACTATTATAGCTGGAAAAAAAAAAAGTACTCCTCCGTTTCAATTTAAGTGTCTTACTTTCTTTTTTGGTTTATCTCAAAAATAGTCCATCTATTTATATTTAGTCAATTTTTCAATTTCAACTTCTAAATGACAAGTTGAAGACCACGAGATTTAAAGGACTACATACATATTTAATTTAAGAGCACAAGATTTAAAAGACTACACACATCTTTAATTTAAGACCACATGATTAAATCTCCCTTTGAATCTTAAACTCCGTGCCCAGTCAAACTAAGGACCTGTTTGGCCATAAGAATTATTCACTTTTTTTCAATTTTTTCACTTTTTTCAAAAATTAGTGTTTGGCCATGAAAATTCCATATACAACTTGGAGTTGTATTTGGAATTTGAAAAACAAGAAAAACTTATTTTTCACAACCAAAACCTTATTGAAAAAGTACATTTCAACCAAAAAAAAAAAAAAACTATTTGCAAAAAACTATAGCCAAACACAACTCTAACTCCAAAAAACAAAAAAGTGATTTTTTTTTTTTTTGGTTTACATGGCCAAACGCCTACTAAAACACTTAGATTGAAACGGAGGAAGTACTAATTTTTATTTTGAATTCTTAAAACATTATTTTGGTACAATTTTTTTTTTTTTTGGCTAAAGCGATAGTCCTTCCGTTCATTTTTACTTGCCCTGCATATTAAAATATAGTTGATCATTTTTATTTGTCTAGTTTGAAAAATCAAGAGATAATTTATTATTTTATACCTATTTTATCCTTATTATTGATTATGGGGTTATAAAGTTCAAGATCTTAGTGGCTTCAAAACTTTTAAAGTATGTTTTATTGATTTCAATATTTAGGTTATTAGCAATAATTAGGGGTGATATAGAAATTATTCTATTTTTAGCTCCTTAATAGGCGTGTCAAGTTAATGCTCCCACGTCTCAAAATATTTGTCGTATTTTTCATTTACACGCCCATTCACAAAACATTTATAAGAGTAGCATTTTGACTATTTTATACTCTTAACATATTTCATCATGTTCTAACTCCTCAATAAATATTTACTCCTTTAATGATGAAACCTCTTAAATGTTGGTATGTGAACTCACAGAATCAGTCCATTGATGTAATTAATACAATAGTAAAATGAGAAAAAGCTACTTAATTTTATCTTGGGTAAATAAAACGATAAATATTTTGAGACAAATATTTTTAAAGACGACAAATAATTTGAGACGGAGGGAGTACTGATAAGTAAAAATGGACGAGGAAGTTCGTTTGGCCATAAGAATTATTTACTTTTTTCTGGATTTTTTTCACTTTTTTTAAAAATCAGTGTTTGGCCATGAAAATTCCAAATACAACTTGAAGTTATGTTTAAAATTTGAAAAACAACTAAAACTTTGTTGAAAATTACATTTCAATAACAAACTATTATTTTAAGGGCCTGTTTGTCCATGAGAATTATTCACTTTTTTCGGGAATATTTTTTCACTTTATGGTGTTAATATAAAAATTTCAAATACAACTTGAAGTTATATTTGGAATTTGGAAAACAACCGAGACTTATTTTTTACTTTTTTCACTTTTTTTTTCCACTTTCAATACATTCAAATAACCAAATATTATTTGTAAAAAATTATAACCAAACACAACTCCATCTTCAACTCCAGCTTCAAAATTCCAAATAAAGTAAAAAATATTTGATTTTCATGTCCAAACGCCTATTTACAAAATACTATGGCCAAACACAACTCCAACCACAAAAATTCCAAAAAAAATTGATTTTTTTTTTTTTTTAATTTCTATGGCCCAACACCTACTTATTTTTGTGTCATAGTTTTCAGTTTTCACACTTGAAAAAAACACACACACACATATATTCTTTCCCTTTTTATACCAAGCTTTCTTTCTCACTCACTTCCCCAAGGAACCCATATTACATTTTCTTTCCTTCTCTTTTTTTGCCACTTTCCTATTATTGGGTTCCCTCTCTAATTCTCATTATATTCAGATCTGTAAGTTTCTTTTTTCCTTTCTTGGATCTTCATTCAATTTTAATGCTCTTGTTTTGTATGTAATGTCCTATTAAGATAAAATAACAGCTCCTCTTTTGCTCTAGTTTTTTTTTTTTTTTTTTAATTAATTATAATTATTGATGCAATGGTTAGTTTCTGTTGATCTCTGTTTTGTAAATAATGGGTTCTTTAATATATTCAAGTTTGTGTTTATTAGAGCTTAAAAAACATAATGCCAAGGCCTAAAACAGAGTCTTTCTTTTTTTGGTTTGATCCTCTATACTCTAATTAGTTTCTTTTTTTGGATATATAAATGAGTGATGCAACTCAAGTACTTTTAAAGGGTTCTTTTTTTTTTTTTTTTTTTTTTTTTTGTTTTTGTTTGTTTGTTTGTTTGCTTTAAGTACTTACAAAGAGGGTCTTTTTTGTTTGTTTTTTGTAATTAATTATACTTATGATGCAATGGTTAGTTTATGTTAATCTCTGTTTTGTAAATAATGGTTTTTTTTTTTTTAATATATTCAAGTTTGTGTTTATTAGAGCTTAAAAAACATAATGCCAAGGCCTAAAACAGAGTCTTTTTTTGTTTGAATATGTAAATGAGTGATGCAACTTAAGTACTTCCAAAGGGTGTCTTTTTTTTTTTTTTTTTTTTTTTTGTGGCTCAAATTAATTGTACCCATTGATGCAATAACATGTATGTTGATCTCTGTTTTTAAATCATGGGTTCTTTAATATAATCAAGTTTGTGTTTATTAGAGTTTTTTGCTCTAATTAGTTTCCTTTCTTGAATAAAAAAAGAAAAAGAAGAATTTCATGACTTTATTGACCTAACTAGGAAAAAAGAACCTTTTTTTTTTTTAATGATACTTCTTAATTGTTAATTGAATGAAATTGTAATGTATATGAACATGTAAAATGAGTGATGCAACTCAAGTTTCTTTTTTCTTGGATCTTGATTGATTTTTTTGCTTGCTCATTAATGCTTTCATTTTGTTTTTTATTGTATGTAATGCCCAGTTAAGATAAAATAGCAACTCATTGCTCTAATTAGTTTCCTTTTTTTTTTTTTTTTGTTTGGATATGTAAAATGAGTGATGCAACTCAAGTACTTCCAAGAATTTTTTTTTTTTTTGCTCCGCATTGATGCAATGGTTAATTTATGTTGATCTCTATTTTTAAATAATGGGTTCTTTAATATATGATTCCAGATCTGTGTTTTGTTTCATGTTTTGTGATTCATATATATATGGACAGAGTTACCTCGTATCTGTGCTGGTGGGAGTTAGCAGTTATCTAGTGGAATTAGTCAGGGTGCGCGGAAGCTGGCCCGGATACCATCTTTATTATATAAAAAATATATGTGGCCTTTTATGTTTTTAGATAAAAAAATATATGTGGCTTTGACATTATGTTTTTAAGCTCAAAAGACAAACTCGAATATCATTGGTGTTATTGGCTTGACATCTTTTGTTTTTTGTTAATGTTGCGATTATGTTTTATGTAGGGAAAGTGGTTGTTTATGTATATTGAACTTGACTAGGCAATTAGAGGTAGAGCCAGAATTTGAAGTTTATGCGTTTTGAACTTAGCTTGTTTAGTTATTTGGTTCACAATTAAATATTTAAACATGTTTAATGAATTTTCTAATGTAAACAAAGAATCTAAGCAAAAGCTACTAGTTCGTTCGAATCCGTATATAATAATGTATATCTGCTCGCGTAGGCAATGATGAACTCTTGCTTTTCATTCAACATTTAATATGGAGAATATGATTAATTCTTAATATTAAGTTGAGTAAGAGTGTTCCTTAACATTTCTTTTCACTAATAATGATCTTGGTTCATGAAAATAGCTCATGGTCACAGACATACGTATGCAAAAAATTAGTGATTCACTGTATACAAATCTGGAAATAGCTGTGCGGTGAATGAAACTCTGTTGATCTTTTTAACAATGCTATGACAACTCTACATCTTGAACATCGAAACTCCAAAATTTAAGTTTTAAGTTACCAACCCTATTACTTTAGCTTGTGAAAAATTTCCAGGAAATTAATTATTTCAATTTTCAACTCTACAAGCTTAATGCATTCTGCAATATTTGCTGCTTAAGTTGGTCTTTTTTTTTCCGGCCTATACTACAGGATTAGTTCTGATGTTCATGCATATGATTCCACGGGTTGCTTCCTCAATATTGTAGATCAGTTTCTCTCAAGAGTCGAAATTGTTCGATCTCCGTACTGTGGAAACTTACTTCTAATTGGTGCCATGTCTAGACAATTATGATTTCAAAGAGCTGAAGTAAAAAAGAGAAAGTAAAAGTTTTTCCAGACACAAAAAGTTACCCAAATGATGCGAGGGAGATCGGATGGAGCGCAAAAGAAGCGCTTGTGGACTTTTGTCGGTATTGGGGCTGTGTTGGTTGTTTTCCTCTACATGTATTTTGGATCCAAGAGCAGTGGTGAGTCTGCTCTTGAGTACGGCAGCCGTTCTTTGAGGAAATTAGGATCATCTTATTTGGGTGGGGACGATAACTCTGATCTCAGCAGCAGGCAAGACGAGAAGTTTGGGCTAGAAGACGGTGATGATGGCGTCATCGCGAAGAGCTTCCCAGTAAGTCGTCTTTTTTCATTTCGCAGCTCAATGTCAAGTCACAACTAGGGTCTTCAAATGGGCGGTTCAAAATGGGCTGAGTTAATAAATAACCCGCCCAAAAATTACTTGGCCTAAAATAGGTTGGGCTAAAAAGCGGCTCGTAACCCAACCCGCTCAATTCTTACTAAGTTTTAAATTATTTGTTTGTTCTTTTATACTCCCACCATCCCAATATATGTGGCACACTTTCCTTTTTAGTCTGTCCCAAAAAGAATGTCACCTTTCTATAATTAGAAACAACTTTACTTTAAAAATTTCCTGTTATCCTTAATGAAGTGATTTATAGCATCCAAATGTCTAAGGTTTGTCTTAGACCACAAATTTTAGAAGTCTTCCTTTCTTTCTTAAATCTTGTGCCTAGTCAAATGGTGCCACCTAAATTGGGACAGAGAGAGTAATTTTTATAAAACTATTTTTTTTCTTTATTATGACTATATATGACATATTAAATAAAAAAAATATTTAGAAAATAAATGCTTTGGGGGGGGGGGTTCGGGTCATGTTTCATGGGATAATTTTGCCACCCCTACTTGCCCTTCTTAATTTTGTGCCGGTCTTTCAATATGAAGGTTTGTGATGATCGCCATTCAGAATTAATTCCGTGTCTGGACAGACATCTCATATATCAAATGAGATTAAAGTTGGATTTGTCACTGATGGAGCACTATGAAAGGCATTGCCCCTTGCCCGAAAGGCGTTTCAATTGTCTGATTCCTCCTCCTCCTGGATACAAGGTGAATATGCTGAAGATTTCCAATTTTACATGTAGTTATTTTTCGTTTATCAGACACTTGATTCGTATTTTCTCCTTTGCATGTTGTTATAGGTGCCAATTAAGTGGCCAAGAAGTAGAGATGAGGTTTGGAAAGTGAACATTCCTCATACACACCTTGCACATGAGAAATCTGACCAGAACTGGATGGTTGTTAAGGGTGAAAAGATAATATTTCCCGGTGGTGGCACTCACTTTCACTATGGAGCGGATAAGTATATTGCCTCGATTGCAAATGTATGAACTTTTTCTCTCTTTCTCAGATATTGGAGAAAATGATAATAATGGTTCTTCATTATCATTTTCTCCAATATTGCTATTGTTTCTACTTATTGCTAATGCCTATTTTTCGTCTTTCTATGAGCCAAGGGTCTCCCGGAAGCAGCCTCTCTTCTACCTTCCCAAGGTAGAGAGGTAAGGTCTGCATACATACTACCCTTCCCAGACCCCACTTGTGGGATTACACTGGGTACGTTGTTGGTGCTTTATCTTAGGCAGTAGGTTTAAAATAGTCTTTTAAGTATTACTTGAACAGTTTTAGTCCTTTAAGTTTGCCAAAAGTGAGCACTTTTGGTCTCGGTCAGATATTTAGCAAACTCTGATTGTTATGTCTAATTGGAACTGTGAAAACTGAAAATATTTAATGGGAATTCACCTTTGGAAGTATAGATTTTGTAGCTTATGTTATTTTTGCTTTATTTCAAGAGTTTGATGCAACCTTTTGAGGTGTAATTTATGATTTTTTTTTTGTGGTGGGTGTAGTTTTTTTATGTTGTGATTTCTGGAATATTGAGAAAAATTTCTAGTATTTCTGGTTAATTTTTTTTCTTCATAGTGTTGATTAAATTCAACAATCAGAGTTTGCTAAATATCTGACGGAGGTCAAAATTGCTCGCTTTTGGCAATGTTAAAGGACCAAAACTGCTCGCTTTTAGCAATCTTAAAGGATCAAATTGCCCAGTTGATACTTAGGGGACTATTTTGAACCTACCAGTATAGATAAGGGATCAGTTATGTCATTTTCTCCAGATATTGCAGAAATGTCAAAAATAAAACCAAGTAATTAGCCACATATGAAATGTTAAACTATTCAAAAGTTATCAATTCTTAACGGTATCATACCTGTAATCATGATTGCAGATGCTGAACTTTTCAAACGATAACTTGAACAATGACGGAAGGATACGCACGGTTTTCGATGTCGGTTGCGGTGTGGCCAGCTTTGGTGGTTATCTTCTATCCTCTGATATCATATCAATGTCGTTGGCACCAAATGACGTTCATCAGAATCAAATACAGTTTGCCTTAGAGAGAGGAATTCCCGCATACCTTGGTGTGCTCGGAACGAAAAGGCTTCCCTATCCAAGTAGGTCGTTTGAATTTTCTCACTGTTCTCGTTGTAGGATCGATTGGCTTCAAAGGGATGGGATCCTCCTCCTTGAGCTCGATAGAATACTTAGACCCGGAGGCTACTTTGCCTATTCATCCCCCGAAGCATATGCACAGGATGAAGAGGATTTGAGAATATGGAGAAAAATGAGTGCACTTGTCGAACGCATGTGCTGGAGAATCGCTGCGAAAAGGAACCAAACTGTCGTTTGGCAAAAGCCTCTAAACAATGATTGTTACATGGAAAGACCTGCCGGTACTCAACCGCCACTCTGTCGTTCTGATGATGATCCGGACGCCGTTTGGGGTGTGAATATGGAAGCATGCATAACACCTTATTCTGAACGTAAGTCCTTGCCTCTTGTCTATCTTTCTTTAAATGTCCCCCCAAGTGAAACTGTCAGGGCAATAAAGTTTTGGCGGGGACAAGTGGCTTCTTGTTCTCCAAGGGAAGTTAAAAATAAAGTTAAACTCAGCAAACACAAATATGATAATTATAGCCATATTTTGGTTAAAATATACTTGATTCCCAAAAGTAGTAACAGTCTCTCGAATGTGGCCTAGTACAACTTTAACTAATAGCAAGCTAGTTCAGCCGGCTTTTCTGAAGTTCATCTCTCGAAGCATTTAAACAGTCAAACCTGGAATGTATGACCAAAGAGTTTAAAATAATAGCATATATAGTTTTGCAAAGGAGTTTCCACGCAACTAGTTCTGTCCTGAATTCTGTGTTCTAAGTTGTTTTTCTACCCTGGTTTAGATTATCCAATTTTGACTAATTTTGAGGGCTATTTTGAGATTGCAAACATTTCAGTCTAGATTAAACCAACTTGAAGTTGTGTCATTTTATTTTAATTTTGTTAAAGTATCCCACATGGCCACATTATATAGTTTTGGATAATTCTCACCTACTGAGCTAGTTTTTGGTGGAGTTAGACCCAAGGTGGTCTATTTTCTTAACATGGTACCAGAAGCAGACTTATCCATACTCTTGGTTTGCCCAATGTTGGCCCCTCCATGCTCCAAATGTCCAGGCACGTACAAGGGGGTTAAAGTGTCCTGCCTAATGAGTTGTTGTCTCCTTTTATATGTGTCACTAATCTGCTTTCGATCTCATAACTGTAATTTTTCTTGCTTGTGTATTTTAAATATGTTTGGAGTATTTTCTTGTGCTTACGGAGTAGGATTTTTAAGATATACATGAGGCAGTAAGTGTTAGTTGCAGTATTTATTAAATAAATACATTTTTGTTGATTGAAGGTTGTAAGAAACTTGAAAGTTATTTTTCTGCAAAACCTTATTTCATTATTGTCATGTTCTCTCAGATGACCACAAAGTCGGTGGAAGTGGACTGGCTCCTTGGCCAGCTCGATTAAGTAGTCCTCCTCCCCGCCTTGCTGATTTTGGGTATTCAAATGAAATGTTTGAAAAGGACATGGTAAATTTTTAGTAATATTGGTTTACTTGTTTTATTTGATTCTGCGAGAAGTGAAAACTTAATGACTCCTCGCGTTCTTATTAACAGGATACTTGGAGGCAGAGGGTTGATCAATATTGGAGTCTCTTAAGTCCAAAGATTTCTTTGGACACCTTGAGAAATATCATGGACATGAAGGCGAACTTAGGGTCGTTTGCTGCTTCCCTGAAGGACAAAAATGTATGGGTCATGAACGTCGTACCAAAAGATGGACCCAACACTCTCAAGGTTGTATACGACCGAGGCTTGATTGGCACAACTCATGACTGGTAGGTCGATAATCTTATTTTTTGCTAGTCCTCCTTGTGGCATAATTCTTTCATCTTTAGTCTTCGGTTTAGTAAGCACTAAATCAGTGCCCTTCAGGACATTGAACAAGCATATCTTTAAACATCTACTTACAAAAAAAAAAAAAAAAAAAAAAAGGGGCCAAAATTACCCCAGTACTTTACGCCGATGGGCACTTTTGCCCTCCATTAATAGTTTGGCTGTTTTTTTGCCCCTGCCATCACGGATAGGTGACATTTTTGCCCTTTCAGCTAACAAAATCTTTATAAAAAAATCCAAATGTCCATCGGTATAGTTGATCAACAAAAATAAATAAATTGCAACAAGGTAATTATGTTAGATCCTCACTCTTCACATGTCGATGATTACCAATGAACTGATAGAAGATGGAAGCTACACGTTCCTTAGTATCAGCTTGTGTTATGTGTTGTAGCATTGTCGAAAATGCATCAAATATTTTCTTGCCATATCCAACTTTAATTCTAATAAAACTAATGTAATTGTGCATTGTTATTTTAGTCTTTTCATGGTTGAGGAGCTCTAACATTAGTGTGGGTCTCGTCTTTTCCCCGGCGGAACACCCAAATATTCATCTGTAGTACAGTCAAACCTTTCTATAACAACATAGTTTGTCCCAATATTTTTTAGCTGCTATAGAGAAATGTTATTATAGAGAACGTATAATATAACGTAACATGAAAGATCACTTCCACATAAAATTGGTTGTTAATAGTGAAATCTTGTTATAGAAGATGACTGTTACAGAGTGGTCTGACTGTATTAGTGTTGTTATAGTGAAATGTCGTTATAGAGGATGACTGATTACAGAGAGGTGTGATTGTATTTGTTACTTACACGCTCTTTTGTGTAGGTGTGAAGCATTCTCAACATATCCGAGGACCTACGATTTGCTTCATGCTTGGACAGTCTTCTCCGACATTGAGAAGAAAGGTTGTAGTGGTGAGGATTTGTTACTCGAGATTGATCGTATATTAAGGCCTACAGGTTTCATCATCATCCGTGATAAACAACATGTTATCGACTTTGTAAAGAAGCATTTATCTGCATTGCACTGGGAAACAGTTGGATCAACCGATTCCACCTCAGATCCCGAGCAGGACAACGATGAGATTGTTTTAGTTGTGCAAAAGAAGTTGTGGCTCACAAGTAGAGGCATCAGAGATACAGAATAGATGGTAGAGTTTGAATGCATTTTCCTAATTTATTTTCTCCTGTCTTTATAGATGAAGAGAAAAAAAAAAGTGCCCTACAAGATTGGGAGATATCAGTTTGATTTTGTATTGTGTGTGATATTTATTTATTTATCACTTTTCTTTACGCGATTTCATGTAGTTGACAAACTGACAATATGCATTTCAGTGGATACAGAGAAATTGAAACATTAAAACTAAAGTTTAAATTATTTTGAAATTTTAATGAATTTGAATTCTTAAAAGCTGGGAAAGTTGTATACATAGTGTTATAATTGCGTTAAGTGTTTAGAACCTTTCAAAAAGACCGAATCATAATTGATTTTGCAGGAATGGTTAGTTATCATTTGATTGTAAATAATACTACTAGTATCAACTTTTTGACTTTTAATGTCACCTAGTAAAAAGAAAATAACTTTCATCGAAAAAGTGAAACAGTTATCGAATAGGAGTAGGAGATACATATTGCACAAAAAGGTTTTGCCAAACAGTTTATAAAGTGATCATTAGTTAGGATTTATTATAGCCAATTTTATATAGGAATAGTTTTCCTATTTTAAGTTGAAATAGAAAAAATAATTCAAAATTGTAGGAAACTAAAATTGGTAGGATTTAATTTCATATCTAGTTAGTATTTATTATAGTCAAATTTTATATAGGAATATGTTTTCCTATTTTGAGTTAAAATAGGTTTGTACTACTATAAATAGGGATACTACTAGCTATTCTCAATGATGAGTGGAGATTTTAGAGAACTTTCAGTTTATGAATAAAATATATTCTTTCAAAAATTAATCATACAATTCCTCAGGGAAAACAATGGAAAAATTGGCATGGCTTGCTTTCAAGTCCTTAATGTTAGTCATTCTCTTCAATGTCAATCACCGTTTTTCCTTTGAGAAAGAAACTTATGTTTTTTTTCGGTTTTATGGAATTTTATCTTTCTGTTCTTTTTATTCTTGCTACTGCGGAGAAGATGAAACCTACACCAAACTTGTCGTCGTCGGAGGAGGAGAAGGAGGAGACAGGGGCGGAGCTACAGCCATGTAAGGGTGTTCACGTGAACACCCTTCGCCGGAAAATTACACAAAGGTATATAGGTCAAATTCTACTAAATATTGGTATATATAAGAAATTGCACACCCTTGATGCAAACGCAACCTTTAGTCCAGCAGTGAAGGATGTGCAAAGATGCTTTGCGTCTCATGTCACGAGATCGAACCTGCGCTCACTACATCGTGAGCATTTTTTATTGCTGTTTTGCTTGTTTAAAATTAATTGACAAGTGGAATAGAAAGGTCCGTTAATTCTCAATGATTATCTATCTCCCTATTCTCTCTTTCATCCTTTTGTATTTTTTCTCTCCTTAATCAAATTGACTCTCTCTCATTTTCTTATCCCCCTTAATTTTACTTTATTTACCTTTTTAGTCGACCTTTATCTCTGTTTACTCATTGTGTGTGTATGTGTGTATATGTATATATATGAAAGTCATTATAGAAGTATTAATCGTTTTGTCTTTGTTTGGAGCTTAATCCTTTTTGGAAGTTTTCAGTAATTTTACGTCCTCTTCTATATAATTTTGTGTGTAATATATTTGAGTTTTTTTTCAAGTTTATGTACCTTTGATTTCTCCTTTAAATATATTAAATACTGTGGCCGGCTCGATTAAAAGATTAAACGGTTAAAACTAACATAGTAGCTTTATTTAATTAAATCTTCAACACCTTCACTGTCTCCTTTGATTACTCTTTTGTTAACTTCTATATGTTATTTTGATTTGTACGTATTATTTTTTATGGATTTTGACTAGTCGATTTTCTTTAGTTGACTTTTTATATTAGTTATGATTTATACAATTGGTAGTTCTATTACATGTTTTCTTTATGATTTAGTTCAACAATATATAATTTTATTTAAAAATTTTGGTGCATCCATTCACAGGATCTTTTTTTTCTCGCAGCCACGATTTATTTCTTTGAAGTTTGCACACCCTTGCCGAAAAATCTGGCTCCGCCACTGAGAGGAGAAGATGAAACCTACAACAAAAAATCGTATAATTCTCCCCTCTGACATAATAATAGAAATATTCTCAAGACTTCCTGTCAAGTCCTTAATGCGTTATAGATGCGTTTTTAAATTCTGCAATTCCCTTATATCAGAATCAGATTTTGTGCATCTCCATCAAAGTCGCTCCAAGGCTCGCAAATTCTTCCTTGTGCCCAAAACAAAAGGTTCTTACATTATAGAGCAAAAGGAAGATGGCAAAGCCTCTATATGGAACTTTGATTTTCTCTACGACCACTTAATGTGCGCTAATGGTCTGTTTTCCTTATGGACGGAATATACGCAGCCTGTTGCAATTTGTAATCCCAGTACAAGAGAAGTAATACCTCTTCCCCGCCTGAAAGAACCTTTTCCTTCTAAATGTCCATCATTATTCTATGCATTAGGTTATGAACCCGAGGAAAACAAATATAAAGTTTTAATGACAGTGAAAAATACAACACGATCCACAAGAAGCTGGGTTTTCACTTTAGGTATAAATGAATCATGGAGAGAGATCAAAAGTATCACTGATGATTTTCGTTCATATCGGGAGGGAATCTGCATTAGTGGAGTTATCTATATGGTGGATCTCTACGGTAATTTCATAGTTGCATTTGATGCAAAAACTGAAAATTTCAGAAGTATCGGATGGCCGAATGCTTTAAATAACGGTTTAATGTACTTTTATCCATTGTTAGAAGTGAAGGGAAATTTAGCAGTCCTAAAGTACATGAATGGCGTGGATTTGTGGATTTTAGAAAATACTGGAAAAGAAGAATGGAAGAGTCATATCATTTGCTTTCCATCACAATGGAAAGATTTAGGACTATTTAATTCAAGAACAAGAATATGCGGTTCTTGTGATGGAGAGATTATATTCGTCGTGATCAAGTCAGACATGTTTGCATGTTATTGGTTTGACTTTAGGAAAACTAGTTGGAGATATTTGGAAACCAAGGGACTTCCAGATGAGGACTGGATAGATTTTAAGAAAAATAATTTTAGAAATATTTTAAAGCCTCTATATAGTTACGTAGAAACCCTCTTCTCATTGAAAAATATTCCTCACCAAGATTAAGTTAAAGCCACTAATTTGCAATTGTGGTCATCTTATTTTTCTTTGATTTGTTTGTTCTATTAATAAATGCAAAATTTCTTGCATACTAGAAATAGAGATTTTCCCCACCGACATTTGGTTGGAAATTTGTGCCGTAAAACATGATTTTGTCACCTCATGCCCACTGAATCAGCTCACTGGGAAAACTTATGGTGGGAAACATGTTCCCATTGAAATACTGGAAAACAGGTTCCCATTGAAACGCTGGGAAACTTCTTAATTTTTCGTGTGAAAACACAACTATTTAGATTTTTCCAACCGACATTCAGTGGGAAATAGTCACTGAACATTTTTCAGCGAGAAATCGGTGGGAAAATAGAGATTTTTTTTAGTAGTGTTGCAAGTTGCAACTAGTCAATAACAGGCCATGTATATCTCATTTGAATTTTTCTAAGATTTTATCTTCCAATTTATTTCTCTTAACGTTTTGATTCACTTCATAGGAGTATTATATATATGAAGAATGTAAAGAAATTTTTACACTGTTAGGCCAGCAAAATGATATGTACATGTAATTTTCCATAAAACCTCATTAGAATTTGTAATCTCAAAACCGATAATGTAAAATGTTACTACTATTAAGTCATTTACCTGTAACAACTAACATGTTTTTTTCTTTCAAAATTACAAATGTCGCTTTTATGACGGGTTATCTATAAATATTTCTTAGATGATGTGGTAATTGAAATTTTATGTAAAATATTCATAAATTAAAAATAAAATAAAATATGTATTTACTTAAAACAGGTAAAAAAGAAAGACATGACAGCGTAAAAGTTTTCAATCAATGTCAATTGAACTCTTCTATCTAAGGCGAAAACAAGTGTTAATGAAGACAATATTGGGAGCACCAAGCCATGCATCCCTCTATCAGTCCCACTGAATAATATATAGGCGCGGAGTCAGGATTTAAAGTTTGTGAGTTATGAATTTGCCGCAATTCATAACTCGTTCTAATTACTACGTTTGCAATTAAATATTTTACACTGCCTTCGTATCAAAATACTTATCGTCCTTGCTAAAATTATTTGTCTCAAAATACATATCATTTTAGAAGTTCAAGATAGACTTTTTCTTATAGATTTTTTTTTTATAGATTTTTTTTTTCTTTTCATTTTATCCTTAGTAATAATTGTTCTTGAAGATACAAACACCTTAATTATTACACATAAAGTGAGTAAATATTCAATGAAAAAAAATTATTCCTTAAATAAGATATAAATGAGGGTAAAATAGCCAAACACTTTCCTAATTAATATTTTCTTAAGAAGTGTGTAACTGAAAAATATGACAAGTATTTTGATAAAGAGGGAGTACTCAACTTACATGGGCAGATCTACATGAACTCGAGGGGATTCATCCAAACCTCCTTAGTCGGAAAATTATACTGTGTAAATCGAGTCAAATTTTTGTTTTGTGAGTATATATTAAAGGTTGAACCTAATCCTCAACGCAAACCAAAAGCTAGCTCAATAATAAAGGGGTTTCAATATTTTTTAGAGCACCTAGCTAGAGGTTCGCCTCTCGCTGGCAATAGTCTCCTTCATTATTTGAACTCCTTTAACAAAAAATCTTGTCTCCACCACTAAATAGTTTAGCAAAAGTCACTGAGTTAAACCGAACCCGTTCCTTACAGGCTAGCTCCACCCCCCTGGCTAAAAGTACAACTGTGTGCTAGTGAAAAAATACAAAGTCCATGCAAATACAAACATAAAAGAAGTGGCTCCTTATGCATGCAGAAACCACTCGCCACATTACCAAAAGAGCTTCTTCCTATGTGTAAATCAATCAAACACCTTGATCCATGCAAACAAGTACGTGTCAACCATTTTTCTTCAATCCTTTCCCTATAAATTTCTACTCCTTTTCTTCAATTTTCTCATCAGAAATTAAATTTAAGAAAAACAAAATGGCTTCAAAATCCACTCTCCTTTGTTTTTCCTTTTGTTTCCTCTTTCTTTGTCATGCCAGCTTCGCTCAGCTCTTAGGAGCTGAGCGTCAGCAGATATGGCAAAGGCTGCAGCAACAGCAGCAGCACCGGGCGCTCAGGTCTAAGACTGAGTGTCAGATCGAGCGCCTGAATGCTCAGGAACCGAACCGTAGGTTCGATTCAGAGGCCGGTGTCACCGAGTTCTGGGACGCGACCCAGGAACAGTTCGAGTGCGCCGGAGTTCAAGCCGTCAGGCATGAGATCCGGCGCAACGGGCTTTTGTTGCCTTACTATAGCAACACTCCCCAGCTCATCTATATTGTTCAAGGTTAGTCTTCTCTACTCTTGTACTTTTTGTTTCTATCTTTGCATGTTTAGTAAAATTCACATTTATCTTTTTGTTTAGCTATTTGAGATTTGGAAAATGTTTGGTTCGATTAATCCAGATTTGTACAGCATAAGGTCGATCTGTGTAGGTCCAACCAACAACAATTTTAATTCAAAACTTAATTTAAGGAGTTAAAGAGACTTTTCTTTTACCACGATTCTCTTAATTTTTTTTTTTTTTTTTTAGATTTTTTGACTTCTTCATTATGGTAGCTTGCTCTGTTTTTTCTTTGGCTTTTATATATATAAAATTTGTTTCAGAAAATTCGAAGAGTATTTTTTTGTGTATCTCTACTTTAATTTAGTTTTCAAATATATAAAATTTATTTTGAGAAAATTTAAAGAATTTATTCTCGAACTCACATAAAAAGTTAAGTATTTTGACTCATCTGAATATATAAGTTTTATTTCATAAAGTCCGAAAATTCTATTTTCGGATTCACCTTAAAAAACTAATTATTAAAAATATTACAGTATTTTGACCCCAGTACTCTAAACAACACTGTCACATTTAAATTCGAGTACGAACAATATACTCAAATTTAAATACTGAATCAGTTCTATTTTCGGATTCGCCTTAAAAAATTAATTATTAAAAACATTACAGTATTTTGACCCATTACCCCAAACAACATTGTCACATTTTAAATTCGAGTACGAACAATATCGTCAAATTTAAATACTGATGTGTTATGGTTTTAGTTAACATTTGTTTTGATTTTTGTTTCCTTATGAATGTAGGAAGTGGAGTACATTCGACCGTGTTCCCGGGTTGTGCCGAGACGTTTGAAACCGAGTCGCCACAATCGAGGCAGGGAGAGAGAGGAGAGAGAGGGCAGAGACACCTCGATCGTCACCAGAAAGTTAGGCGTTTTCGGGCTGGTGATATTCTTGCATTGCCTGCCGGAGTTACTCATTGGACATATAATGATGGTGAAGAACCTATTATTAGTGTCTCACTTATTGACACTTCTAATCAGGCCAATCAACTTGATCTGACCTTCAGGGTAATTAAACTACTGATTCAATTAATGTTTTTGAGACTAATTTGTGTTCTAAGTGAAATAATGAAAGGATTGATGCTAAAACCAAAGGGTAACTAAAATGGCTCCATTTAGGTGTACTACTAACAGGAATTTCTTGAGAACAATAATTTTTTGATTTTAGTACTCTAAATTTATAAATTGAGTCCTTCCACATTTTCGTTGTTCATTTCTTTGTTTGAAACCCAATGAGTAGGTATATTCTACCTGTTGTGTGACATACTTGCATTTTAGTCTCCTAAAAAGGAATAACGTCCTTTTATATTTAGGAACAATGTTACTTTAAATTTCTCAATTTACCCGTAACATGATGATTTTAAACCCATAAAAATGTCTATGACATGTTTTAGACCACAAGTTTCAAAAGTCTTTCTTTCTTAAACTCTATGTTCAATTAAGATAGTCACATAAATTGGGACAGAGGAGGTAATAAAAAAGTTGTTTCAAGAAATGAATAAGTGACCCATTTTTTTTATGATGAATAGAGTAATAAAATCTATAAATAGAAAACCATCTATGTATGATATGTTTTAACTTTTTAGACACAAAATACTGTAACAAAATCATGGTACTTTTTTTTTTTTTTTGTGATTGATTTTCAATTTTTCAGAAATTCTTCCTTGCTGGAAATCCTCAACGTGGAGTACAACAACAAATATTAGGAAGACAACAAGAGGAAGCCAGCCCATTTGGAACAAGAGGCTCTCAACAAGAGAGTGGAGGCAACATTTTAAGTGGATTCGACGCTGAACTTCTCTCCGAGGCATTCAACGTTGATGCCGAGGTGATACGAAAGCTTCAGGAACAGGCACCCGAGAGGGGAATCATCGTCCGGGCCGAGAACCTTCGTTTCCTCCTTCCGGAAGAATCTAGAGAAGAAGAAGAACGTGAATTCCATGGAAGAGGAGGAAGGCCTATTAATGGCTTGGAGGAAACATTTTGCACAATGAAGCTGAGGGAGAACATTGGTCATCCTACTAGGTCTGACGTGTACAATCCACGTGGCGGACGCATCAGTACCGTCAATGGTAATACTCTCCCGGTCCTTAACTTTCTCCAGCTCAGTGCGGAGAGAGGAACCCTCTACAGAGTGAGTGATTATTGTCCCTATTAAAGAGTTTAACTTTTATATACTGACTTTTATGTTAACATTTTACCCTTTATATATGAGTTTAGCTTATATACTGCCAGGAAATAAAATCAATATGAATAAGCTTGCGATTATGAATAGCTTGAGTTAACTACACGTAATTATCATCATTAGCTACAAATTAGCAGCTTGAGATAACTAAACATTAGTTGCACTATGAATTATTAGCTCGAGATGACTGAATTATTAGCTTGAGATGACTACACGTAATTGCTCACTAGCTACACTTTAATTAGTATCTTGAGATAATTAAACGTTACTTCCACTATGAATTATTAGCTTGAGATAACTACACGTAACTGTCAATATTATTTTTTCAACATGATTAGATATGAGTGTTACCTTTAAAGTTTGAAGTATATACATATCCTTGACAAGTGGAACTAGTACAAAAGTGTGACATTTTGTTGCTTGATTTTTCAGAATGCTATAGTGGCACCACACTGGAACACGAATGCCCACTCAATCATCTACATCATCAGGGGAAGCGGCCGGATCCAGGTGGTCGGGAACGCTGGAAGGTCCGTGTTCAACGACGAGGTAAGGCGGGGCCAGCTAATCGTCGTGCCTCAAAACTTCGCCATTGTGAAGAGGGCAGGGGAGGAAGGGCTCGAGTACATCGCCTTCAAGACCAACGACAACGCCATGACTAACCCGTTAGCTGGGCGGTTGTCAGCTATCCGAGCCATGCCCGAGGAAGTCCTCATGAACTCGTACGATATTTCGAGGCAGGAGGCTAGGAGCTTGAAGTATAATAGGGATGAGCTTACTGTTTTTGGACCAGGAGCTAGATCTAGCAGGCAATATGCCTAAAATGTGAAGTGTAAAGTTATGTAAAATCAAATGTAATAATGTCTCAAAAATCCTATCTTTTGTACTATGTGCAGTGTTGGGATTTGTATGCTGAGGGAATAAAAAATGCCTTTTGTAAAAGGCATGCAGTTCTGGCGTTTAATCTTTGAGTGAACAAAAACGTATTGACTTTTTAATACATATCCTTTTTGTTCCCTTCATTTTTTTTTCTACTTTTGTCGACTGTGTGTACTTCTTGTGTTTGCAAACTACTACTATAAGAAATTATCCTGTATTCGTTACTCGAAGATTAGACTAATTTGAATTTTATTCATCCTGTACTCGGTATTCAATACCCAATGATCGATTAATCCGGATTGTACTTAATGATCTGATTAATCTGGATTCGTAATGCGTACGTAGACTCAGACTCATTAAAGGGAAATGCCATTCCCAGGATTTTTCATTTTGGGGACTTGATTAGAGATTTTTGAAAGGCGAAGGAATTTCATCTATATATACCACCACAAGTTTCAAAAGAATGTTTCTGTTTTAAATTTCGTGATCAATCAAACGACCCACGTAGTTTAAGGGCAAGATGCATTTTTGCCCTTTTCCCTTTGTGTAATTTTCAAGAATGTAAATTTTATTTTAAGAACTTTGAACACTCCATATATACCCAAATTCACATTGAAAACAATAACTAATGTGATCCCCGTGCACTGAACAATTTACATAAGAGAGAGAGGAAGTATTATGTAAAAACTATGTTTTTGGGTGATGGCATGTTACAAAAGAAGACAATACTTCAAAAGCAATAAAAGCTAATTTATGAGATTGGTGACTACACTTCTTCTAACATTTTCAATTAATCTAAAATATTTTTTAATTTAAATTTTATGCATTAACGGTACTATATAAATATTTACACAATTTGTGTATATAACTTAATCAATTTTTTCTTCCCTACATATGGTCCCTCAATATGCAAGTCTGTGTAATGAACATTTTCCTATGCCAATACAGTACTTCCCACTATCTTTATCCATCACTATCAACTTTAGTTTATACTCCATGCTAAAACTAAAGACAAAGAAGTTCAAAAATCAAAGAGTAATACTAAATAATAAAAGAATATCCTAGCTGAAAAGCACTAACTTCAAAATTTTGGTGGTCCTTATTTGGTCAAGAAAAAACAAATGAAATTTCAAACTTGTCGACTCCCAATTTATGATGAAATCCAAAATTGACCCCTCAAAGTTCTGGTAATTCTGTCAAATCCTCAGCCTTTATGAAAAAGTTGAACAAAAAGTCCATATCATCCTCTAATCTTGTTCTACCATCAAACATGTCACAACTTTGAAATCCTTCACCAGCCATAGTAGTAACAAAATTGGAGTTGTTGTCCATTGCTAATTCATCCCAGAAACTCTCGTCGATCTTGCTAAAATACTCCGATGAGTCGATTTCTTCCTGTTTATTCTGATCGTCGATTGTCATGCTCGGGGCAACGATCGATGACAATGAATCGGATGTCACGGCTGACATTTGGCTAGACGATATTTGTGGCGAGTTAGGAGCATGCACGAAACTATTTATTTCATTAATCTTCTTGGAGTGTCTTTTGCAGTTTTGAGGAGGCTGATAATTTTTTAGCCTTTTCTTCAAATGAGTATGCCAAATATTTTTTATTTCATTATCCGTTCTTCCCGGTAATCTTGCTGCTATTGCTGACCATCTGGAAAAAAAATAAAGAAATTTTTATCAGGATAAGGGTATCAAAATCTTTGTAAATTAAACAATGCATTAACCTATATGGAAAGAGGGACCGTATCACATGTGCATTTATATTTTCAATAACAATTAATGCATAGATTTGCCAATGGAATTAATTAATATTCTATTTACCAACTTATCTAATCGAATCTTTTCACATCTACTTGAATAAATACTTTGCAGAAACCAAATAAAAAAAATATGGGCATAAAGAACAGACATAAAGTCTGTGCATGATCGTCACTTTCCGAAACCCTTAATAACAAACTCACTACAAAGAATCAGAGATGGACAATTTCCTTTGTTAAGTAATAAAAATCCGTCGCTAATCCTGTGTAACGATAGACTAGTGATAAATTATCCAAAAAAAATAAAATAAATGATTATGATACTACCTATTATTTAGCAAACATTAATAATGAATTTCTTGGCTATTTCATGTTTTTTTCTTCTGTAGTGAGCATAAATTTTACGACATATTTAAGACTAGAAATTTTGAAATTGCTTTTTTTTTTTTAAACCTTGTGTTCAGTCAAACACCGTCGTATAATGAAATAAAAGGGAAAAAAAGATTTTGAGAATACAATTGATATGAGAATATATTTTGATCTAAAACTGACCTATTGCCAAGAACTTCATGTAAATGGATGATATTATCTTCTTCTTCTTTGGTGAAATTTCCCCTCTTTATATCTGGACTCAAATAATTCATCCACCTGAGTCTGCAACTTTTTCCACATCTCAATAGTCCTGAATAACCAAAAGAGCAAAATAAATATCAGAATGAGTTGTACTTTCCAAAATCTCAAGAAAAGTATAAGTCAAAATTGGATTTTTGATCCTTTTTAAAAAAATCCTTTTAGTACATCATGTTTTTTCTTCAATTTCCACCATATTTTTCTATTAATTTCTTCATAAAAATTTGGTAAATATAATAAGCCTATTAGATAGTCAATCCTTCTGTTTCTTTGTTACCCCGTTTGACTTGACACAGAGTTTCGAAAAAAAAAAAAAAACACCAAAACGAGTTTTATTTTCCCAAATCTCAAGAAAAGTATAAATCAAAATTGGGGTTTGATCCTTTAACACAAAATCCTTTAAAAACATCTAGTTTTCTTCTACTTCCACCATATTTTTATACTAATTTCATCACAAGAGTTTGCTAAATATAATGACCAAGAAAATAGTTACTCCCTCCATTTCATTCTATGTCGTCTTGTATGATAAGACACGAAATTTAAAAAAGAAAAGAAAAGAATAAAGATCTCTTAAATGATCTATCGACCTAAATCTAACATAACGTTTGTGTGATTATTATAATCTTAAAACAAAAAGTTCAAGTCGAAATATTTCCAAATTTAGAAAGCGATTATCGTTTAAGAACACATTAAAAAGGAAATACGTTCACATAAACTGTAATTACCAGCTTGTTTAGGAAGCGCGCGCCAATTACCATGGCCATTTTTTTGAATGTAAGAAATGAGAATTTGGTCTTCTTCATGATCCCATGGCCCTTTCTTCAATCCCATCTTTTCACAACAAGGTGCTCTCACCATTTTTTCTTTTTATGTTGCTCTTTTATGAACTAAATCAATATATAGATTGGGTTTTCTCTATTTTTGTGTGTGAAAAACTATTAGAACTGTCACTCTTTAGTTCCGATTGAAAGAAAGAAATGGAGAAAGGGTTAAGTGTTTAGTAAGGTCACGAGTGGGTATTTATATTACTAACATATTTTAAAAGAAATAAAGGGATAGTCAAAGGTCAGCATTGTATTAAAAAGAGCCCTTTCTTGCAATTTCGACGAAGTTGGTATTTGTTTTTTCTCACTGTCCAAAAAGGTCATATATTTGCGTATTGTATATCCAAGTGTGTGAACTGTGGACCAACAAAATGAGTAAAAAATTAATTAATCAAATGGTCCGTCCAATGAAGGAAATATCTATAAAGTAATACCATCAAAGATTATGATTGGATGGATATGTAGGATTAATGTTCATTAATCAGGTTGGATTCGAGACATGAGAATTTTAAAAAAAAAATCCTGATAGGGAAACTTTCTCATTTAATGGATATTACGTTGTGCGAATCAAAATTAGTTAAGATCATAATTAATATGAGTATCGTATATCGAATGAAAAATCCAAAAAGAAAAGGTAATATATGCTTTACTTATATAAAACCAAGACTATGAATGTTGTAAGAGACAATCAAACTTGACATGTCCTTTATATTGACGTTTTACATATGTCATACTGTACTATTTATGCGACTTTAACTGAAAATTTAGAACTTGAGCTTTATAATATACTACTTACATTTTGTATGAGTATAAATTTTTTTCATTAAAGATAAATAAAAAGTTGAATTTATTGATCCAAAGTTGGGCAAGTTGCCAAGTTGCGTAAATGAAATAATTAAAGATGGACCTTGGTTGAAACCAGATTGATCCATCAGATTTTTGGTCTAAAATAATTATCAGTGGTTCTTTTTCAAAAAATGGGAGAGAGGATTATATGTTTAGAAATTAAACTCTCCACGATCAGGTGAAATTTTAATTAGTCAACCGATTAAGTTACTAGAATTTTTATATCTGATTTACATATAAAAACTTTTAAAATTTTTTAAATTTCTTACTCAATTAAATACTTTCACATAAAATGAGACTATGAATAATATTTGCTTTCTTTGTCCGGCTGCTTTCCTTTTCCTACAATACTTTTCCTTTAGATTCCTAATTGTTGGCCTTAGTGCTTATCATCTGTCTATATTGTCAACACGTTTCCCATTGCCAGTTGGTTCCCTTTTATGGAAGTTTAGTTCAACTCTCATAAAATTCATCAAACTTTAATGAGCTTGAGGGTGTGTTCTGTGCAAGGGAAAATATTTTTTTGGATAATGTTTTCTAGGAAAAAAAGTGAGTTACTTACGTATTTTTTTGTATTCGGTACGTAAGGAAAAAAATATTATTCTAAAAGCATTTATATATAATCTAGACAAATACTATGGGGATGGGGTGGTGCCGTGGTGGGGATTGCGTGGGTGGTGGGGGTAAAGATGAGGTGGGTTCGAGGTGGGGAGGAGAGAATCAAAGTGGAATGCTACTTGTAAAACTTGTTTTCTCTACTTCAATTAAGAAAGTTGTTCTTCCTCATTTTTAAAGAACTTCTTCTAAAAAACGATACAACAACATACCCTGTGTTTTCCTAAAAAACAATATTTTTCAAAAAATTTAACCAACCGAAGAATACTGAAAAATGTTTTCCTATGTATTGAACGCACCCTGAATTTAAATCAAAGCTCAATGAAGTTTGTCACGTGATCTATTTTTAGCGACTATTCACCGATATGGACACAGATATTTAACACATGACTATTAGGGGTGTTAATGGTTCGGTTTGAGTCAGTTATCTTCTAAAAGATAACCAAATCAACTTAGTCGGTTTTTCAAATGTTAGAATCAAATCAAATCAATTAAATCGGTTTTTCATTGCTTCTGTTTTTGTTGATTTTTTCGGTTTTTTGTCGATTTTTATTTAAATATATGACAATATACGTCCAAACACATTTGACCATTTTCTAGCATAACACTACCAATCAATTACTCCTATTTGAGAAAAGAGGGAAATATAAACTTAATCAAGTTATATATGTACTTTCTCCAAAAATTTGTATGCATCATCTAAGAATTTAGTCATTTTTAAGGAACATAAAAAAAAGTTTTTACAATGAATTTGTTTTTGTGTAGTAAATTAAAAATCTAGTTGTGATATATCAAGATATCTTGATGAATAATTAAAGGAATCAAAAACAAGTTATTTTGAACAAGGAATAGATTCTTAGAATAATCAAAATAAAAAATAACAAATCAAACTAGAAAGTAAATACAAAAATTGGATTATTGTAAAGGCAAACACATAGATTATGAATAAGAGTGCAAAAGATTAATATCGTAAAATTTCAAACTTTTTCTATAAAAGTATACATCTATAATTTTTAGATAGTATTTATATTGTCAGTTTGGTTCGATTATTTTGGTTATTTTTTGCTTAAAATAAAAATCAAATCAAATTTTGTCGGTTTATAAAATTAAAAATCAAAATCAAATCAAATCAAATCAAAAAATGTCATGTTTTTTTTCTTCGATTTGATTCGATTTTCGGTTTAGTTTGATTTTTCGTTTTTTCGTGAACACCACTATACTGTCATAGAAATAATATAGCTTCACAAAAACTAAAATATTCAGAAATCCCCTCACTACTATAGTTCTTTCACGTTATTTTTGTCGACTAGAAAGCTATTAGCTTCACTAGCTAAATCAAACGCAAAACATCACCTTTATTCCATATATTAAACCCTCTAACTCATTCGCGACACAAAAAAATTGTGTCGTGTGGCCAAAAAAAGAAAGAATTTCGCTCTTCCATCGTCAGCTTCATTATTTATGTGTAAATTAAAAGTTGTGATTTTGAAATTCTGAAGTGATTCTGAAGATGAAGGTCGATGATAATTATCTTAAAAAACTATATCATGGAGAAGTGATGGTGAAAATTATGATTTGTGTAAGGGTGACGATGCATGAAGAAATTTCAGATATGACTAATGGTGAGTGGTGAATTTTAGCAATAGCTAGGGGCAGTGTTGATATAGTGTTGTGAAGGCAAATTGATTGAGCTAGGGACGGTGGAATAATTTGGTACAATTATTGATTTATGGCTATATGTTGATGGTGAAGGAGAGATGAAATAATTAAATGGCATGGTGGCATGGTTAAAGTTTTTATAGTTAAGGAATGTTGAATAGCATTTTCCTTATTGATCTTGTCTTTTTTACATGTACAAATACATATATATTACATTTGGACTCAAAGTTATACTGGGTTAGCTGGCAATCACCAATTTCTCAACGTCATTAGCAGAAAATATTTATACCTTTTTCCAATATGACAAATACATTTGTTTGGAACATTGTTTAACTCTTAAATTCAATGGGGTTTAAGGAAGTAATTTTTTTTAATTCGAGTCAAAATTGTAATGCTGACATGGATGACCACAACTTTTAACATAGGGCAAAGTTATATCATTTAAGCATATGGTGAAGGAGAGATATATTTAAAGTGGAAGAAGGAATGTTGAATAGCAAGATCTTGTCTTTCGCAAACCATAAGGTCAAAGTTATACTTCTGGCAAACTATAAGGAAAAATTTATACCTTTTTCCAATATGATTTGGAACATTAGTTTCTGAGGGTAATTTCGAGTCAAAATTGTAATACTGACATGGATGACCACAACTTTTAACATAAGGCAAAGTTATATCATTTCACATACTTTAGCAGTATATTTGGTCTTTATACTAGTTTTATAATTACACAACAAATCAAAATCACAAATTTCTCTCTATAACAAATCAAGCTATCTCTCATTGATGACGGAGGGGTAACTTATAGCAATTAATAGTAATCTTAATTTGATAACTCTAAAAATGCAGTAAATTTCCTGGTATAATCCATTATATCAAGATATATATAAAATTTATACTACATAATTCTTTTCTTCTCCCTTTTAAATCTTTAACACTAAAGTGACTGGACATTGACGATGTATGACGATTTAGTTGACTATCTGATTGATTTTTTTTCTTTTATGTGAAATGAATCTAAAATAAACTTTTTTTAAAAAAAAAAAAAAAATAGCCATTGACCAGGATGACGAGCACAAGTCAAAACGTGACTATTTTTGCTAAATAAATGGATTTAGATTTTTAGGGTGCCAGCAATAAGAGCACTTTCACCCAATTAGTCAAAGTCAACATTTTGGGGCGACAGCTTTATAATTGCACACGAATGTGCGTTTGCTTGTGTACTTCCTTTTTAAAAATTAATTTTTAGTGTTCCTTTTTGTTTTTTTGTGCAATAAAAATATGAACCAATTACACGTATTGAGAAGTAATTAAATAAATATAATTATTCCTTCTCTAAAACTAGCTTATGTTTATGGATAAAATGCTCACACAATTCTATATGAAATCATAGCAGGTAAATATCGTGATTTCTATGTTTCTATTTCATCATCACCCAATTTTTTTTAAGAAAAGAGAAAGTTTTACGTGTTTGTGTCGGAAAAAAAAAAGAAGAAGAAGAAGAAGAAGAAACAAGTCCACACATGAGGAGATGTGTTTATCCTGAATGATAAACTTTTATAATCATACAGATATTATGGAATGTTTAATACTACAAATTTAAAAGTTTACCGTCACACAACATTGTTACATACATAATACCATAAGTTGTACAAATTATTCTTTCATTCTTATACAGTATGCCGTGTCAAATAATGTCATATAAATTAAAATCAGAGGGAGTATGTGGTTTAAAAGAAAATATTAATATGGACAAGCAAAACTATGTTAACTTTTATTACGATTATAAACCGTTACAAAGCTTAAAAGCTTTCTTAAGTTTTTGTTTGTCGCTAATTTCTATCTTTTTTGCTGATCAAACTTGAACTCGAACTATTCGACTTCTTTATCATTCCCATCTACTCCCTCATTTTCCTTTGACATTTCCTCCAATGATTTCCCTTTAGATTCTGGTACCAACAATGTAAACAACATCCCAAAAAAATTAATACAACCTAAAACAATCAAAGAATTCCTCACACCAAAGCCAGGAGGGTAGCCAGAATCAGTCTTGTTTGGATCATTAGATTGTGCAGCATAAAGAAATCCAAATGCACCAACTATTGCTCCTGCTTTGCCAGCGGCAGCCGATATCCCGTGGCACGTCGACCGTAGCCTCGCAGGGAAAATCTCCGCGGGGACCACAAACGTGGTCGCGTTCGGACCAAAATTGGCGAAGAAAAAAGTTAAGGAATACATGATAACAAATCCAATCCTGTTTTCCTTGTGTGTCCAGTGATTGTAAGGAATGGCCAACGCGAACATGAACGCGGTCATGAAGAAAAACCCCGTCAATTGGATAGCGAATCGCCCTAATTTATCGATGAATGCCACCGTAAACCAATACCCTGGGACGGTACTACAGAGAGCGATAAGAGTTTGTGCTCTTGCAATTCTGTAAACTTCTTCGAGCGCGTTCATTGTCTCGGGTGGAGGGATCCATCCAATCGCGCTAAAAATGTCTTTTTGGAAAAGATTTTGGCTATAGAAAGCAATGTCCAATAAAAACCACGTGCTAGTCGTTCCGAGCAAGTGAAGTCCGTGGCGACGGAGGAATTGTATCGTGAACAACCCGAAATCGTTCCCTTTTTCTTTCGCAACTTTTTCTTGCTCGGCTTCTATTTCGACTTGTAGCACTCTTGACATGTCACTAGCCGCTTGTTTCGCGTTCTTGGCCACTAAGGCCGTGTAACGCGCTGTTTCAGGCATCTTCATTCGCCAGTAATAAGTAAGTCCCGCTGGCAGAGCGCCAAACATTAAGATCACACGCCACGCGAGATCAGCCTCGGGGGGAGTGGAAGCACTAGGGTTGTCCTGATATGCTGGAGCAGGGTACACTGTTTTAAACGAGGCAGAAACGACAATCGCCACCATCCCGCCAACCAAGATCCCGAAACCTTGCATAGCAAACACAGCCGCTATAAACGCGCCACGTGTCCTTTTGTTGGCGTACTCGGACATTATAACGGCGGACAAAGGGTAGTCGCCACCAATCCCAAACCCGAGCCAAAACCGGAAGAAACAAAGCGTGGCCATAACGCTTTTCCGCGTATGGCCAAAAGAAAGGCCAGAGGCAATTGAACAAATGACCATAATCATAAGTGTCATTCCATAGACTTTTTTCCTTCCTAATTTATCACCAAGCCACCCGAAGAACAATTGTCCGGCGAGGGTCCCACAAAACGCGACACCATTAACCGCGGCAGAGACGTTAGGAGGGAGAGTCCCGGGCTTTGTTGACCCCTCGACGTGATAGTAAATGCGTCCGAGCAATTTCGTGACCAAAGAAATGCAGAAAAGGTCATATGCATCAGTGAAAAAACCCATGCCAGCAACAACAATTGCAGTGAAGTGATACAATTGTGTTTTTGCTACATCAAGTGCACTTAGCACTTCCAATTGCTCTTTAGCCATGAGTCAAAACTCAAAATTCTGCAAAAAATAAAACCAAAAAGTAGTGGAAACATTATTTGAAGATATTTTGAATGTAGTTAATAGAAGCTAATCTGAATGATTATGAGTGTCATCTGTGTAGATTGGGATGGATTATGGATATTGTCAATTTAGTAAAAGATAAAGGTAAGCCAATTCATATTTTGCAACTAATTTGACATCAAGAGTGTGAAAGCAAAATAGAGTCTATGACTTTAACTTATACTAAAAACGTTTTAACTTTATACTTTTCACTTAACTTAAGGGACATGTTCATATAGTCACATAAATACCACGACATGTTTACGAGCATAAATTTTGAAAATATTTTTATATAAAAGTATTTGTATCAAATATTTTTGTACAATAATAGGCTTCTTTTTAATAGCTAAACAACATAAACTGGAAGCACAAATAAGTTCTTATAGCGGCAATCATCAGAACAACAAAAATAGCACTACCAATTTTTATCCTAGAACAGAAAAATCAAAGGGATATAACTGATGACGAACCCAGTAAATTAACTAGTAAAACTCCGAACTTAAAAGCCATAAGCTTCAGATCTTGATTTTGCGCCTATATAAGAAATTCCGCACCTATGCTTGTGATCTCCTAATCACACGAGAGAACTTCTTTTACCGTTGCACTAAAGCTTCCGTTTGCTATAAAATAGAAATATCAAAGACTCGATACCTTTATTTTTTCCATTGAAACAATCATGCATGACCATATCAAAACACACACACAAGAAAGAAGAGAAATGTAAACAAGAAAAAAAAAAAGTATAGGAAAGATAAAGTTATACACTCACCTTTAAAGGGTTTTTTCCACCAAGTTTCACTGAGTAGTCAATTGATAGCGACTAGAAAATGTAGAAATTAAACAAAAGAGTGAACTAGACTTGGTGTTACATGTACTAGATAGTCTGAACAAATATATAAAGCTTTTATAGATAGAGTAAAAATCTGAATTGTGGAAAAAGAGGAAAATATGAGTAAATGAGATGTGGAGAGATCAGTTGTTGGTCCTTGGCATTTTGTGTAAGAATTTAAGTTCTTTGCGTTGACTATATAAACAATATCATATAATCAGATTATTTATTATGTAATTTAAAGTAAATTTGCTGATAAGTATTAATTAATAGTTTTATAAAAATGATGAGTAACATGTTATCCCATGTTAAATTTAGTGACTATCGTGATATTATACTCCAGTTTAAGTTATATACAATGTGAATTATTATTTTACACTATTTTTACATGGAATGGGTTTTGTAAATACATAAACTAACCTACGTTTCATAATTACGCTCTAAAAGAATAGCTATTTATTAATATTAAATAGCAGGCACTCGTGGGGACACCCTGCGCAAACTCTTTCATAAAAGATGGCTGGGCTAAAAACCTGAGTTGAGTCCAGCCCAAACAAAATTATGTGGGCTGGTCCCTTAATGGGCTGGAAACCGACCTGGTCCACTTGACATGCCTAAATTATTAGGGAAAACATCACTAATTGCCCCCAAAATACAAACTATTTTCCCGCCCATGTCCCCTCTCAAACTATTTTCGCTTCTATCCCCACCGGCTGGAGATATTTACCCAAGATACCCCTAGGCCAAATTCCTTCTCTCCGTGATACTATCGCAAAGATATTTATATATCACAATGGTATCATGGAGGACTAGGAGAAGGACTGAAACAGTCCTCCATAATACCATCTTAGTATATTTATATATCATGCTGGTACCATGGTCCTGAGGAGTGACTCATTGAAAGACTGAAGCAGTCCTTCATGATACCATCACGGTATATGTATATAAGACGATGGTATCATATAGGTTTTTTTCGAGCAAAGTGTGTCATTTTTAATAAATGAACATAGATCATTCATATACCGTCTCGGTATATTTATATACCATGATGATATCATGGAGCAGTGGCGGAGCCACACTATGTCGAGGGTGTTCATCCGAACCCCCTCGGTGGAAAAAAACACTGTTTTTACAAGGTTAAAATTATTTTTTATGTATATATAGTAGACGTTGAACCCCCTTAGGCTTCTTCGTATGTTTACTTTTTTATATTTTGAACCCCCTCGACGGAAATTTTGGCTCCGCCATTGTCATGGAGGACTAAGAGAAGGACCGAAGCATCTTCCATGATACCATCTTAGTATATTTACATACCATGATGGTGTCATGGAGGACTAAGATAATGACTGAAGCATCTTCCATGATACCATCTCAGTATATTTAAATACCATGTTGGTATCATAACTGAGGGGCATCTCGGGTAAAAAAAATTAATTTTTTCTGAGGGTACGAAAGTAATGGGGATATGGGCGGGTAATATTTTTTATTTGAGGGGTATGTGTGATCTTTTCCAAATTATTAAGGAGAACTTAAGAAATAAAATTGTCCATCAAGAATATTTGCTTCTAAAATTTTCACTTCAATTTGTTATAGTACATTTTTGTTTCATAATTTAGAATTTGGCGACTTAGAATATTTTAAATATATTTATTTATTTTGCCTAGATATTTTTTCTGTGCACTTTCTGCATTTGAATTGCATATAATTGTGAATGAATCTTCCATATATTTTGTAGTTTTATTTATTTCTTAATCTATTTTACTTATTTTGTTGAGCAACTTTTGCACCTTACAATATTTTGGTGTGTAAAATCCCAAAGGAGCTATGGATTCATGTCTCAAACTTCAGGCCAACAAGTTAAGACTTTTGGTTAAGGTCTTAAGAGTAGAAAATTCTCGGTCATAAATAGTTTTACTTCATTGATACATAGATACCACTTGTATAAACTAATCTAACTCTTTGTTTATGTTATCTTTAATTTTGATTTTTTTGAAGTGATTAGTTTATAGTATTATCGGAAATGTCAATGATTTTGGATTAGATAGTACAATTAAAAATTAATGTCAGATTATCTAGTAGAACCAGTTTATTCTTGAAATAATTAAAAAGGGCACATCCCGCGAATGAAATAGTCGTGCAAACTGCTAATCATTCACGTCATGTAATAATTGTACTTCAAGTGATAGAGATGTACGGTACATAAATAGCTGACTTTCGTTTGGTTTTATTTTATTTATTTTTTGGGTTCCCACTCCAATATCTTCACCGGGACCCGACTAAACTTGTGCGAACAAATCTCACTTTGAGGATAAAATGTTCTCTACCAAAAATAATTTTATTCTCAAAATTTGAACTCAGACCTCTAATTAGGGATGAGTATGGTATGGTAAATATCGATTATTATATTGAAATTGAAATTTTTTATACCGCAATTTCGGTATTATGATATTTGATACGGTATTTGCTATGCATTTTTAAAAAGTTTGGTATTCGGTATTCATAAAGAAAATACCGAATAACGAATATCATACCGAAGTCTATAATTACATACAATTCATATATCTTAGTACTATAATACTAACAAATATATAAGTTAGTGTTATTAGAAAATTAGTTGTTTAAACGTTGGAACTTTGACTACTCTATCTTGATTTAAATGTCTTTTTTGTGTAATTGATTTACGAAGGGGATTGCGTGTACTTTCTTTTGAATATTTTTACATGTGTAAGATGTTTAGTACATAATAATTAAGGCATTTCTTAAGTAGCGGAAGTCATAATTCTCCACGATATGAGTATATATAAGTTGAAGTCGGACAAACTATGATACCGATTTATCGTACTGTAAAATATCGAAACTGCACTTTAAAATACCGAACCATACCGAGTTAATTTGGTACGGTAATGGTATGGTATTTTTAGAAATCGAAAACCGAAATTATCGTATCGAAGTTTCAAATACTGTACCATGCCCACCCCTGCCTCTAATTAAGAATTAAAAAATACTTATACCGCCTTACCATAATCTTTCATGGTCTTTATTTTATTTTGGGATAAGGCACTAATATCTCCTGAACTTTGGCCAAAGTTCCAGAGACACACCTTACCCTTGCGAGAGTCCTATTACCCCTCCGAACTATTTCAAAATGTAATAAACGCAACCCTAAGTGTTGACGCGACATAGAGAACCAAAGTCTTGGGAGGCAGGTATTTACATGCACTGCCACGTGTAATTTTGTTATTTTTTTAAGAAAAAATTATTTCATTTTCTTCCTTATTTTTACTTATTAATTCCAAAATATAATGGAAATATCACTTTATATTTAGAAAAATGAAAAGGACAATTGTTATTTTTATTATTCTTAACTTGAATAAGAATTGGAGGTGCTGAACATATTTGAATGTTGTTGAAGTTTTAAAGTGGAGATTCAAGTGCTAAACTCATTCTAGATCGTTAATTGTTGTTGAGATTCGAAAATGGAGAAAGAATTTTGAATCAACCCTTGTTGAACCTTGAAAAAGCTTGAAGAACAAAAAATGGGTTTTGTCAAAATTCTTGGTTTTTGGCCAAATTGATTACGGGAGTTTGGTGATGATGTTATTGTGAAGTTGCCGTTGAAATTTGAGCTAGATTGGTGCGGATTTGATTGAGTTTTTGTTGAATTTTGAGACCAAAAAATGAAGAAGATGAAGAACATTGCCTTTTTAAAAGTTTTTGAAATCATCTTTTTGTAATGTTAATTAGTTATTACTAATTAGTTGTAAATTGTCCAATTAAAAAAGAACACGTGTCTATATTATTCAGAAATTTAGTTTAGGACCCCGCAAAGGTAAAGTGTGTCGTAGCAACTTTGGCTAAAGTTCAGGGGGTACTAGTACCTTATTCCTATTAAATTGGTTCACCTTTCATACTAAATTATAGGCAAAAGACATTGATTGCACCCTGAAGTTGTCCCGAAATGTCAAGTTCACACTTATAATTTACGGGCGACCTATTACCCCCCTATCCTTATTTAAAATGAAACTAATACCACCCTATGAGGTAAATTACCGGTCTCAGTTATGAAAGAGTTCCATACGCGCGCCACGTCAGCACCACGTTAGCGTCATAGTAAGAAATGCAATAATTTTTTTTTCTCACTATTTTTCTTTGTTTCTTCATTTACCCGGTTTTCACTTTCTTTTTTCTTCTCTAACCACCCGTCAACCACCACTGTAACACCAAAGAAATACGACAGCTGAGATTCAGCCGGACAATGAAGCGGTGCGTGAACCTCGACTGAAAAACGAGCAAAGCCTTGACGAAGACCCAAACAAAGACTCTTGAACCCCCACGGACAACAGGGGTTATTTGGTCTATTGGCGGTGGGCAGCGAAAGAGGTGGAGAAAGTGAACTCGAGCTAGATGTCGTCCCCAATTCTCCTGTTTTGTGCCTATCTACGAATGGAAAAAATCAAGAACAAAAATGCTCCCCGTCCATTTTTCTTCATTTGTGCCTATACCATTTGTCACTCGCTTCATTGTCGTTCTCCATCCCATTTCTTCTTTTAGCATACTTTGAAAAGTTGCAGTGAACAAATTGATAAATGTGATGAGAAAAATAGAGAAAAAGAAATAAGTGGAGCTGGGTGAAGATGAAGAAGAATGGGGGTGACATGAAGAAGAAATGTGGGGGGATTGCAACTGATCGTGAAAAAGAAATGGAGGAGAAGAGACGGGGAGAGAGCCGCGGGGGGGGGGGGGGGGTTTAAAATCAATTTCTTTAATTTAAAAAGATTTTTTTTTTTTTTTTGCCTCATCAGTATTTTGGGTAGCATTAGTTTCACTTTAAATAAGGAGTGGGTAATAGGTCGCCCATAAAGTATAAGTGTGAATTCGAGATTTCAGGGCAACTTCAGAATGTAATCTATGTCTTTTGCCCAAGATATAAAGATTTTGCACATTAGAAGACTATGGATATCTTCCTTTATTTAGATATGGAAGAAAAAGAAGAAGTCATGTTGTTCTTCAGATAGCCCCACAGAGCATGAGTGGAAAGCATTAACTATTTTGTTTACCAAAGTATAATATTTTCCTTTAGTATAAAAATATAAGGATCAGCTAATTTAGTATTATTTCCTTTTCTGGATTTCTTAAAATAAATAGGTATTCACTCCATTCTATTTTATGTAATTTTGAGCGCAATGTTTGGGAAAGAAAATGATTTTTGGAACTTGTGGTTTTAAGTATGCCTTGATATTTATGCGGCTGTAAAATCATATTATTAAAGATAAAATGAAGAATTTGAAGCTAAATTATTTCTAAATTTAAAAATATGTCGTTCTTTTTAGAACACATGACAAAAGGGAATTGTGTCACACTCAGAGGTGAATGTAAAGTGCATTGCTAGGTGTTCAATCGAACCAACATAGAGTATATATGTATATCTATGTTAAAAATACTAAAATTTTAATAAATATTGACACTACACATATTCGTGTTTCACATTTTATCTCGCATAAATTATGTAATAATATAGATTTTCACATACTCAATACGAGTATATATGATTTAATACCGTCAACCAAACATCACGTTAGTTATTTGACTATTATCTCCTTTTCTTACGCAGCCAACAAAATAATATATCTTATGCGGGATTTTCGGTTGGGATTAATTTTTTCAATACCACAACCAACCATCTCAATGATTCATGGTCAACTTGCAAGCATCTGGTTGCAATTTATGATTGATTAATAATATCTAACATAAAATGCCTTCACATATATACGATATAGGTTTCTATTGAGACCGGTGTGACCTGACCAGTTTGTCCGGTCACGTTGGTGAATCCCACGTTAGTGGGAATCCTATTCTAGTCTAATTGTAATAAGTTTGATCTATTTATGGTGAATTTGTAATTATGGTAATATATGATTTGTAGTTCTATTGGAATAGAGTTTCCTTATTAGACCTGGGTAAGGAGGACCTTACTTGTATATAAGGAGGTCATTATGATGAATGCAAAGCAGAAAGAATTCTCCCATTATTCTTGTCTCTCTAAATTCTCGTCCCCGTCTCGATTTTAACAGATTCCATTTGGTTTACCTGAGATTTTAAAAATGATTTGTAAAATTTTTGCATACATAGCAACTTGTTATAAGTTTGTATTTATTTGAAAATATACTTACTCTTAAATTATTGTACATATTATTGTTGTATAGCGTGTTTGCGATACTGCAACAACATTTTATAAAATATTAAAGCAGTGGGCAACGTCAGGATTTATGGCTTTCTAAAATAGTACTCCACCAATTTTTTTTTTTTTTTTTTGGAACCCCTAGGGAAACCCGCAGCCTCTACCACAGCCTCTGCCGTTCGGGTGAGCACTCTGTGGTGAGCGCTCTGAGGTGAGCACTGGGTAAACCCGCCTCTGTGCAATCGCTTGTAAACCACACAGGAGATGTAAACCGTACTAGGTAAACCCCGTGCGACGAGCTAGATTGAGAAGGCATTAGGGGGGGTTCGAACCCGCGACCTTCCTTATGGAGCCCTCCCCTCAAACCAACTCAACCACACCCGACGGGAGTCCGCGACTTAAGTAGCACAAAAAATAAAAAGTTGTACCAAACTAGTGTGAAAAAAAAAAAAATTCCATTAGTAGTATTCACGCACGAAATTCGTGCGTGAAAGGACCAAACTGCAAAAATGCAGTTTGAGCCTTTCACGCATGAAATTCGTGCGTGAAAGTAAACCGTTTTTTTTTTTTTTTTTGCGTTACCTTTCCAAACACGTTTTTTTTTCCATACTTTGGGCAAAGATTAGTCATATTTCAAAATTCTAAAATATCAATATTTTATATAAAATTTAATATCTTTTTTTTGCGTACAATAATGTCGGCTCATTACATCAAGTCCACCTAAACGTTTGGATCGTCGTTTTAGGGGTTCTAAAGTGCCCCGAAGCAAGTTTTGAAACTTGTAATATTTATAGGGTTTTGATTTAAGTGTTTTAATAAT
Source organism: Lycium ferocissimum (assembly GCF_029784015.1). NCBI lineage: Eukaryota > Viridiplantae > Streptophyta > Magnoliopsida > Solanales > Solanaceae > Lycium > Lycium ferocissimum. The sequence continues at coordinate 31,614,821 of NC_081352.1, read as the reverse complement.
AATTCATCCAATACGAGAGGTTTATACTAATTAAAAAATAATTCATTCCATTTAATTACAATACTAATTCAAAGCAATACAATAATAAATTACAATTACAATAACAATACAATCTTCAAGTTCTAGAGGCTCTATTACTTCGAGACGTGCTTGTACTACCACGGCCTTGTTGCCCACACGAACGCTTGTCATGGCCATATTGCTTACATATAGAGCACTTGCGAGAGTAAGTTCTTTCACTAACATCCATTTGATTGGGTCTACGACTCCGTGAGTTAATGCCCAATTTTCTAATGTAATCCTTGTTAGCAACCATCGAAAACGGCTCGTTTGGCCAATAAGCTTCATTACCAAGTGGGTGGAATTGGCCGAATATGCTCTAAGGTAACTTTGGACCTTGTATTCCCCGCCACATAATTTGTTACCGTTTTTCTCATTCTCTCGAAGCACTTGACAAAGATGAGAACACGGCACGTGGTACGTTTGCCACTTACCACAAGTGCATATTCTTGTTGCCTCATAAACGGTATGCACGTTTCCACCCTTACCATTATAATAACCCGTCCTAACTTCATACACATGTTGAATTGGGTCATACTCGGTCATTTGGTGACGCCGACATTTTTGTCTATAATGCTCCATAGTTTTGAAGGGCTTTGGCATCCATGTCCCGCCGTCGGCTAATATCGCTACGCTCCGCCTTGTCCTAACAACAAATCGCTCCACCACTTGCTTGAAAGTCATTCTCACCATTGCGGTGACGGTAGTCCTCGAGCGCATTTCAGCAATCCATTGAAAGACTCGAGCCGTTTGTTGTGAGCATGCCCCATCTTTTTCCTCCATCGGCATGAAGCGTCCATTTTTGAACATCGAGCTTCATCAACCAAACGTATGCGGGTTCACTCACTGGCCTGATCAGATCCATTTTTGCAGCCCATTTTCGTTGTTGATGCTCTATCGCAGCCCCCACATCAATTTGTTTAGAGTGCCATTGTGAAACGTTGATTGCAAATTCGCCTTCAAGTGCCTTAAACAATAGCGATGGTAAACAAAGAGAGGTCGCCACCCCCGTAAATTATCCATATTGTGCAATATGCCTTTATGACGATCGTCAAAGACGCATATGCCGTATCCTTAATAACATGAGTTTTCAAATGGGTCAAAAAGATCCCCCATGTGTCGTTGCTCTCGTTAGCGGCAATTGCGAAAGCAAGAGGAAATATTGACCCATTGGCATCCATTCCTATTGCAATTAGGAGCTTGATGTCGTAGGCACCATATACATGCGTACCATCTATGGATATCACGGTCGGGTAAAAGCAAAACCATCAATGCATGGTTTGAATGTCCAAAATACGAAGTTGAAGATTTTACCTCTATAAGTCGCCACTCTACAACAAAGTATTTCGTATTAAAATGTTGTAGAGCTGCCATATACCTTGGCAGCGATCGAAAAGAAGTATGCCAATTTCCAAAGACCATCTCAAAAGCGCGTCTACGCCCGAGAAATCCCTTTCTGTTGCTTATAGTTTTACTATATACGGCTTGAACGTTTCGAATACAATCTTTAATGGGGAACCCGCACAAATTTAAACAAACAACTTTTAGTAATAATCTTTCAATTGATATAAGACATATAATGTACTAGGTAGGATAAGTTACCTTGGCGTTTCGGCAATGTCTTTAAGTAACACTTGAGCAATCATGTTTGTATCTAAATTATAATGATCTGCTCGATTTTCTTCCATATCACAAGTGTGTCTTTCGCGAAATTTTGTGATAGCCCACATACCATCGTGCTTAACAATTCCCCGAAGCAACCACTCACGTTCGATACCGTCGTCTACAAATTAGCCTCCATATCTTTGAGGTTGACCGATCAACCTTAAACTCTCTCATGTCCTTAAAACAATAAATTTTGACAGCCCGTTGCAAAGCTTTTGGATGCGAACAACATTCCCTTTGCAAGGTAGCATCGATCTTTGTTGAGATCCTTAGGTTCAATCCGTGTTTTTAAGCGACTATCATAATCTTCTCTCAGGAAGACAAATGCATCATCACGACCTGCAGCTATCAAGATAAGGATATTGTTAGAATGCCACCGAATTGGGCTTTCGTTTTTTTCAAATTGGTACGTCTTGGTGCATTGGTTGTTGTTGGTTTTGGCTTTGAGGAATATTGTTGGTCATACCAACTTGAACATCATCATCATCTTCATCATCGGTTACCTCTCCGCATTATTAGGTATTTCATCGTCATCACTTGATGATGACTCATAATAATAAGAAAATCTTCATTATTAAGTGCATTCATCCTCCTACATGAAAAGTAACATATTTTAAATACCAACATCATACATATATATAGATAATTTAATATCAAGGTGATGAACTTACTGTTGTTCATAAGCACTGTCATGGTGTGGAGAATGATCAACTCCACCGAACTGAGAGGATTGACCAACATCCATATTTGGTACCACAGATTCTGTGCGTGAAAGTTCTAGAACTTACGCCCAAAAGTGAAAAAATATGCAAAAAAATTTATGATAAATTTAAAGACTAAATATGCAAAAAATATATATTATTTACGATAAATTTTACAACACTAATGTATATACACTATCGAGGATGGGTCCCACATGTAGTATGCCTGAGACTATCCCTAGGCCTAAGGCTCATACCATCCCCACCAGGCTCGTCATCGTCTCCATCGCCCTTTTTCCTCCTAATAACCGGGCGCTCCAACTCATGATCATCATCTCTTCGCCTGACCCGTGATCCCCAACTAGAACGTGCTTCTTCTTGGGATCCGATCCCGCCGGCACACTCGAACCTCAGCCGAGTTAGGTCCGGTGTCTCGACCTCTACCTCGTCGGGCGTCGCCACCTCGTGCGCCGAAGGATGAACTCGAAAAGTATATAATAATTAGTACCATTCATTATTTATATTGAATACATTAACGTTATTTATTTAATAGAACCCGTGTGTCAACGGGCGCCCGAGTAGGCTCCCCGAGATGGGTCCGTAGGCTCCGAGATGGGTGGGGTGGTGCATATGAGGTAGTCTCTCGGATGGGTCGCTCCGTGGACCCATTAGAACAATGAATCTGAAATAATATATAAATAATTTAGATTTGATTGATTGTAAAATGAACCTTAAATAAACAAATAATTAATAAATTACTTTACTTTGTTGTAAAAGTCAAACCTGTGTGTCGACGGCCTCCTGAGATGCCTGGTGAGAGGGCTCCTGAGCGCCCTGCCGCGTGTGTGATGCGAGATGGTGCCATATCAAACACGAAGTCCTCGAACATGGTGTCGTCGAACCGCAAATGTAGGCCACCCCGTAGATCACGAACCGGCCGCTCACCCCCGTGGATCACGAACCGGTGGATGTGAAAGTGAAGGCCGGGCACATAACCCGAAAAAAGGTCCGGCGTACATAGAGGTGTACGAAGTCGACGGCGGGAATGAGAAGTCGATGGGATATCCGTAGTCGATGGAGCCTCATCACCTCTCCGCCAGCCCTACCACCTCCGCGACGGCCACCGGTTCCTCGGCGACCACGGCCACCGCCGCCCTGTGCGGGGCACCGGAACACGCTCACGGAGACGCTCAAAGTCATGTGCTGTCTCCCATACCGCCTCGGCAAGCTCAATCATCCGTGCCGCATACTCCGCCGTCTCGGGGGACTCCGTACGGGCGGTTTCATAGCGCATCGTCCGAACGGTCCGTACCGCATATGTTTGCAAATATTAACAATTTAATAAATTTGTAAAGTAGTACATAAGACGATGGTTTAAGTTTAAGACTAATAAAACTTACCGGGCCTGCCGTACGCTCCGCGAGAGCTACATATCCCAATCCATCCGGACGACGCCTAGAGGGTTGCCAATAATGATGCGAGTGATCCGCACGTACCACCCATGTACACATGGATGGGAGTGTCATGTCCGACCACCGCTAGGCTCGCCATCCTCACATCCCAACTATGGACCTGCTGCTGCATATGGAGTCGCCACGCATCATCGACGCCCGCACGCTCGTCCCTCGTATAGTGGTCATGCTCCCAAACCGTAGCCGCGGGTATATTCTGTACATACCCAAACTGCCGTAACACGCGATCGGGCGCGTGATACTCAACGATATCCATATGTATCAATGGACACCGCGACATCCACGTGCCGACCAGCCTACAAAAACGCCGGCTCCTCATCCAAAATATGATCATACGGCGTCCATATAAAAGCTCGTAAAAAGAATTGAACTAGTTAACAACATAAGACTAAAATAGTAGTTATGTGGTCTAGCGTGTGAATCCAAAATATGAACATACCGTCCGCGCCGTCACGCGGTCTAGTCGATCCCTAAACGGGAGAAGGCCGCGTGCGTCTCCACACGTCGGCGTACGCCTCGCGACCATCTCCGCGCGTATGGCATCGGGACAGTAAGATAGTCAGCGGGAGGGTCAGTGTATGGGCTGAAAAGGTCTCAACCTAGTCCACACCCATATCTGATATAGTCAATTAAAAAAAGGTCTCAGTCGTCGTTTTAAAAAAAAAATTTTGTGTATAATAACACGCACTTAAATATATAACCTGAAGGAGCGAGCAAAATGCAGGGACCTCTACCCTCGTGCCCATAGAACATCGGCGAGAATCCTCGATACATGTAGCCCGGCCACGGCGGCCGCCCCAACTATAACATCCTATCTCGGCGAGATCGTCGATATACCGAAGATACCTCAAGCTCATATGCGAACCCGAAGTGTTCGGGAATAGGATGGCCCCGAATATGATGAGTAGGTATAGACGCGCACGTCGATCAACATCACCGAGGCGTGTCCTCTCCAATCGGATGTCGCATGTGCCGTGAGGCGCAAGTGAGCATAAAGGGCCGACAACAAAAGCCGACTCTCGGCGGATATATGACCATCCGATAGCAACAAACCGGTGAGCCTAATCAACTCATCTCGGTAAGGCGGCGACAAGTAGGCTCCTCAATATACAACGGCGTCCATCAACCCGTAGCCCATAAATGACCTCCACATCCCGGGGTAATGGTAGCCTCACCGGTGCGGAGATGAAATGTGTGCGTCCTGGCCGCCACCTCTCAATCAATGCCGTCACTAGCGACCTATCGTGCCGTACCCGACCAACTTCGACGCACCGGTAGATACCGCCCCGACGTAGTATATCCGACACGAGGATGTGGGGGCGAGCGCCAAGATCTCCCATGCCGAGTCCCCCAACCGGCACGGACACGTGACTCGGTCACAGGTCGATGTCCATATATGTTGCGACCTATGCTCCTGGCCAAGATACAGAACTCTCGGTCGAAGGGCCCCGATCAAGAGGTGGTGATCCATCTATTTTACGCATTTTATATAAATCATTAACAAGTAGTATTAGTATTAGTATTAGCTATGTAATCTTTTATCGAAAATTTTATTAAAGATTGTGGTGACCCATCCGTTTTACGTATTTTAAATAAATCATTAACAAGTAATATTAGTTACGTAATCTTTTATAGAAAATTATATTAAGGGTTTTCAATCCTAAGCTACGGGTTATGAATCCTAAACTAAGGGTTTTCATTCCTAAAATATAAAGATGAGTTAAATAATTAACAATTAGTTAGGATACAATTAGTATAAATAATTAATAAATAAACAAATAACTAACAAATCAAATAATTAACAAGTTATTATCATATATTTAATAAATAAACAATTAAGTAACTAATCAAAAAATTAATAAATTATTATCGTATATTTAACAAATAAACAATTAATTAACTAATGAAACAAAACAATTAAGAAATTATTAACAAATAAACAATTGGCTTAGCAAAAACAAAATAAATAATTAGCCTAACAATTGAAATAGCTAGTCTAACAATTAATAAATACTTAAGTCGCTAATCCAATAATTAACAAATACTAAATAAACAAGCAATAAATAATTAACTAATTAACAATAGAAAAACAAATAAAAAAAAAAAAAAACCAAAAAATGGGCAGTCCCAACAGTGCACGGATCGCTCTCCAAAAACGCAAAAAAGAAGAAAGGAAAACGAGTAATCCACCACCGTTATACAATGACCATGCTTAGATAATAATATATTTAACAATGTAATAGAAAATTTGTAGTGAAATACCTAGATTGAAGCTTTTTTGAGTTTTTGAAATGTGTTATACGCCGCTCTATTCCGAAATCCAACCTAGAAACTTGTTCCTACACTTCAATATACCAATATTGAGTTTTGGATTGAAAAATAACACGAAATTATAGTTTTAAGGGGGTTGGGACCACCGAAAAAGGGGTTAATGGCGGGTGGGAGAGGAGACGTGATTCAGGAAGATGAGGGGCCGATTTATGGTCCTCACTCGCACGAATTTCGTGCGTGAAAGGCCAAAAGTGAAATTTTGCACTTTACCTTTTACGCACGAAATTGTGAATACTATTAATGGAATTTTTTTTTTTTTTTGCACTAGTTTGGTACAACTTTTTATTTTTAGTGCTACTTAAGTCGCGGACTCCACCCGACGGTGCAAATTTTTTTTTTTTTGGTGTTTTAACCTCTTTTTTCCCCCCAAATAGAACTTCTTGGTATAGGAAGAAGACTTAAAAATTCCACTCTCTAGTTTCCAAGAACCAAATGTAAATATTAGTCACTTATATTATATTAATCTATATTTATGTGTCCAGTTCTGGACGTGCGAGACTAGTAAATAACATTCTGAATTGCATTAAGTTCACGTGCTAACTTGTATCTTTTTCACTGTCAAACAAAAAAAATTCTTGTTTGATAATGGATGGTAGTTAGATTTAAACTCACAAGCTCTGCTGCTTTAGTAAAAGATTGAAGTTGTGGGAACATTTTTTCTAAACTTAATAATCCGTTAGGGAAAATACACTTTTTATTTAATTATAATTATATTTTTAACGGCATTTATCACTCTCTCCACATGCAAATGCTAACTGCTCACGGCAATGCAAATATTTACAAATTGTCAATTACCAAATTGCTTCAAGCCTTTGACTTTGATTATTAAATTAATAAAATACTTTCCAAGAAAAAGATTGATAGTTAGAGATAAGATAATATAGTTAAGGGTGTCTTTTGGGACGAAGGAAAATGTTTTTTCATGAAAAATGTTTTCTTTTCTGACGTTTGGTAAGTAAGTAAAATATATTATACCAGAGGTATTTTACATAATTTAGACAAGCACTATGAAAGTGGGGGTGGAGGATAGGAGTGTGGGGGTGGTGGGGCGGGCGCTATATATGAGGGTGAGGGTTGAGGTGGGATGTGTTGGATGATGAGAAGAAGACAATTAATGTGAATTGCCACTAATAGAACTTTTTTTTTTCTTGTTTTGACGAATCAGAGCGACAAAGGGTTGAATTTCAGTGGATCGTGGATACAAGGTCACTCTGCCCCCTATAACTCTTATTTTCTCAACTCGGAAGTCATTTTCAAAAAATTAAACTTGTTTTTCTAGAGAAAATATTTTCTAAATTCTTTTACCAACAAACATTTAAAAAAAAAAAAAAAAAAAAAACCCTAGGTCGTTTTTCCCTAGCATCAAAGAAGTAAAGAATGCCTTGTTGCTGATCATGAACTCAAGGCCATGGTGCAAACTTCAGCCAGAGAGGATGATATATAAGCACAAACAGATTAGAGGAGAAAAAGAAACGGGGAAATCGGTTATTTGGTTGACTTTATATATATTTTCTGGTTTAATCGTCCGTTATCTGAAACTTACTGATTCGACCAATCCAGATAGTACTATAGGAGTAAAGCGCTCTCTGCCAAGAAGTTTCCCATTCTCAGGACTTGAACCCGAGTTTTTTTTGAAGTTCCGTGTCCGCACAAACACCATCACATGTATAAAATGGGACGATGAGGGGACTGTGTTATATAATATCTATACGAAGACATTAATATTTAAAATAAAGATGATGGTGTGCATTCACAAGATTAACAACTTGCCAGCTTATTACAGACAGCTTCAAAGACCAAGTATGCTAATGCTAATACTTAAATGGGAGTACTTAGTAAACAATTACAAAGATTATTATGATTATCATGCTTAACTTAAACTAGTAAGTTTGACATGCTATAAAGGTATATGCCCATAATATTCCGGAGATTATTCTGTTTGTGTCTGAA
>NC_081352.1:31595296-31606542 GCF_029784015.1 Lycium ferocissimum | reverse complement strand
TGAGAGTGCCCAAGTGGGGTATTCCTAACAATAGCAAAAAAATGGCATGGGATCTCTTGTCAATCCTCTTCGCTAAAGGGGGGGGGTTTCGGAAGAGAGTGGATAGTTCTGTACCAATAAATCCCCTTAAAAACCCCGAAAATCCCAATCCTTTCGGACCGGATCCATTGATCATCTTTTTGGAGTTATGTTTTCTTATGGTTTTCCCATCTTGTGCGAATAATATTTCGCCCCTTTCCCCGAAAAAACCCCCCGGGACGTCGTAATAATAAAATGACTTTTTTTCTTCCGGATTTTTTCCAAGAGTTTGTATAATTTTGTGCAAAACCCTATAGTCACTCTTTAATTGTGATAGGATTAGCTACCTTGGGGATAAGAGTAATTGATGTACAATTGATTGTCCTGTAAAGTTTCCCAATATCAAAGAAATTTTTTATTGCCTCTAATATCTCATATTTGATGATGTTCCATGATTTTTTAAAGAATACTGCATTGTAGCCATCCACTCCCGGTGCTTTATCATCTCCAATTGATGAGAGACCATCAATAATTTCCTTATCTATAATGGGTGCACATAAGAGTAGTGCTGATCATGTGTCAAAATAGGTCCCTTTCTCATAACTTCCATATTTATTGTTGTTGTAGGCAATCTTTGTTCCTATTAGAGTCTTGGTAAGTTTGTTACTTCCGTTTTAATCTCATCAAGTTGTAGTAGTCTACCTCCTGCAAATGCTTCCATTTCTTTGAGGTGTTTCCTTCATTTTCTTTCCTTCAAAAACGCTGAAAAATAACTAGTGTTAGCATCCCCCAATTTTATCCAAGCGACCCTGGATTTTTGTTATAGTATGCTTTCTTCTATAAGTGTCCATTTCTCCAACTGTTGTATGATAGTTCTTTCCTGTATACCAAGTTCATCAGTGTATTGCATACTGATGTTGGTTTGGAAAACAACTAATGTAGCTCTAGCCTGTTCAATTCGGGTAGCAATTCATTTAAACTTAGTCTCATTCAATCTCTTCAACTGTGGTCTGAGGAGCTTCAGTTTCAACCAAATATTTTTCATCTTGTACTGGTAAGACTCCTGCTTCAAGCAACTCTCTACTATTGATAGGAATTTTTCATGTGTGGCCCATATATTGAAGAATTTGAACGAGGATACTACTCTTGTGTCATCACTGGAAATGGTCAGGTGTATTGGAGAATGATATGAGATGCGAGGTGCGAACATACTCGCTAATACCGCCTCTCAAAATGCATCATCCACTCTGAGTTCCCTAATGCTCTGTCTATCCTGCTCCACACTCTATTTTCCCCTAGTTACTTGTTTGACCATGAATAAAACTGCCTTTTCCATGGTAATTCATTCAACATCAAGTCTTGAACAAGTTCTGAAAAATCTCTAATTTCTAGTTTTGTGACTCCATTTCCATTAAGCCTATCTTGTGTATAAAGGATGGTATTAAAATTCCCCCAAATGACCCAAGGTTTTGTGCAATTTTGGGCAATGTTTCTCAGCTGCAGCCATAGTTGTTTCCTCTGTTCTATGGTGTTGTATCCATAGACAATAGTCATCTCACAAGCCTTCGGTTAACATTGATCATCACACCGCAATGTATGAACCGAGCTTCTGGTCTAACAAGTGTGATATCAAAAGCATTACTATCCCACAGTAACCACACCTTTCCATTTAATGCTTTGTATAATTAAATTCAAATTCTCTTCCAACGTGGTGCAATTTTGTTGTGATAGCTTTGCTAGTTTCGATTTCTTGTTTCTACTAGTCCAGCTAATTTCACTTTATTCTCTCTAAAGTAACTAATTATTTCCCTTTGCTTATATCTTTTATTCAGGCCCCTGACATTCCGGGCTAGCTAATTCATTAGTTACCTATTGAAAATCCCCCTTCTGAACTGGAAGGGAGCAAGTTGGTTATCATAATGTCTCTTACTTATGAATGTTCTAAGAGCTCCTCGGTGATTCATTAGTAGCTACATCAGTGAGAGGATTACCGTCTAAGACTTTTTCCCTTTTAATATCTGTTTAGCCTTTTCCTGAAGATCTCTCGAGTTGAGCTATTTGTGATTCAGCAGGAGCAGGTGGATTTACTTGGTTTTGCATCACTGGCACACGACTCGCTTGTTGAACACCAACAATTGTAGTATGTGGAGCTGGTTTAACATTCTAATGTGGCACCATTTTTTTTTTCCCTCTTTGGTTTAGCTGGCTTTGGCTGAGGCTCATTTTGTTTCTTAGCAGCACAGTTATGCCCAATTTTGAGACATTCTTCACAGTATAGAGGTTTCCATTCAAATTCAATATCCTGCTGATAGCTCCTCCCCGATGAATCCATCATCACATTATCCGTGGGCTTAGTACGATGTTTACTTCAATAAGCATACGAGCATGGGATATTCGAGTTTGTTTGGTGAGACACTCATTTGCATATTTTGGCACACCTATAGCACTGGCTATACCACTCAATGAGTCACAACTCCAATAACTCATGGGGAGCTTTGGAAACTTGAACCAAAGGGGAATATCAGTCAGAAATTTAGAATAAAACCAAGTGTCCACTGTTTTAGTATCAGGGGTTTGTTGTTCATCGTGTAAGGCCCAACAAATAATATCTCATTAAGGTCATCAATAGTTGAGAATTTAACCACATAGTACCCCTCTGCATGGTAGTAGACAATTGGATCCGCAACACTATTCCAAGTATGAGAGATGAATCTACACATCTGGTTATAACTTGGGTTTTCACCTACCACATACACTATTATGGCATTCTTCCAGTTTGCAATTTCCCTATCAGTTTCCACCTTATCCAACTTAACCGTAATATTACCTTCAATAATTTCTGGAGGTATGTAATTGGGAAGCCATTACACCATTATTCGCTACTCGATTGTTGGTAAATAGACACCAAGAAGCTTTTCGGCCGGTTCTTTAGACGGGGTGCTACCTTTGTTCTAACCTTTGGGTAGGCGTCGCATTGTTTGTCGGCTCTTCATTCGATGTGGACCGATCTATCAAAGCAGCTTGGATTCCCTTGTCTCTCAGCTGTTGGATACCAAGCTGCAATCGCTTGCTTACCTCTGTACTTGTTCCACTCGCGGAACCCAAATTCAGAGGAAGAGGGCAAATCGGCACAGTTGGGGTTGAAACCCTTTGTTCATTCCCTTGTTCTAGGGTTTCAGCTATCACGCGAGCACTCACTGAGCTTCCTACTGTTAATAGTGTTTCTTTCCGTGGTCTTCCTCTTTTTCTAGCCATGTCCACCATCTCCGGCGAAGTTGTCATAACGTACGCCAAAGCACAGAGCTTATTTTAGTCTTTATCTTTTGGTCTACCTTTCTCTATTTTCCCTGCATAAGGACGACACGACTGCAAATAATTGTCAAAAAATTGATTACCTTTTATATCGGCCTAATTTTCCAAATACTAGAAAGTTCAATTTACCTTCATTATACTTAGTTAATAAAATTTGGATTAGTTTTCTTATCTATCTCTAAAAAATAGAAAGAAAAAAAAATAGAGGAAGCACAAAAGAAGAAAGTGAAAGACTAATAAACTTACACAAAATTGCATGATAACTAAAAGATGAAGACTTGAGAAGTAAAATTTCACGTACAAATCGATATATGGATATTGGATAATCAAATACCATGCATCATTAAGCTTAACCATGAACAGTCGTATGTTTCATAACAACCCGAAGAAAATATAAAAGAAACACAAAAGGGATTACAGAACTGCAAATTAAAATTAAAATAATAAATCAGAAAACCTTTACTGGATTACTAATTAGAATTCTTACTGGCACAAATCAACAAAGAAAATCCAATCTTTTTTTAGTAGTGCCAATTTATTAACCCATTCAATGACCAGAACAAACACGCATATTTATTCCCAAGCAACGGTTTCACAATTTTCTATCAAGAAAGATATTAAATGAAGGATAAATTAAATGTTGTGGATAATGAGGCAGTGGGGCTGCTTTAATATTTATTTAGTAGGGTCTTTGTGGTTATATTTATCAAGTTGATTGGTTAGTAAATTCTTGGCGTCGGTTCATTTGCCCAAAATAACTAACAAAAGGAGAAAAACACTTCAATTTCTAGAGGGAAGATGAGAGATAAAATGAATTAGTATAATTAAGGGAATTTACAATATCATAACTAAGGGAATTTACAATGCCATAACTAAAGAATTAAAGTGCCTTTATGTAATTGAGATATTATTATCTAATTAGATATTTAATTAAATTTTGATTTAGTGTAAAGGTTGTATACGGTAAAAACCTGGTCAATGTGTGACCGGTGAGACCGGAGCCGAAGATAAGTCCAAATGAGCACGAGCATGTTCGGTCTTTTCTTCACATCGCATCGTACGTACGTAATTGACCCGGACAAGCTAAAAGCGTGTCCGTTAGTCCGGGTATGCCGAGCCAAAATCAACGTGTCTCTGTTGGTCCTAAGTAACTGGCCGCGGGTACGTTTACGCATCGAGCTTGGTCTCCGCCATTTGCACCGACGATCGTACGGTGTCGTACAAATACGGTCCCACCTTATCTTTAGGTTTTTTTTTATTCATAAGGGCTTTTGTATTATATACCATGGCGGAGTAAGCGCATACCTATAAATAGAAGGCATTCTTCCCCTTTTTAGGGTTAGCTCCTTTTTCAAATCTCAATATTGTAATCATCAAACTTATTAAAGCTCTCTCTCAAAGATATTGGTCCGGATTTTTGTGGTGTTCTTCCTTAGCTTTACTTATCCATTCAATATATTACTTAATATATATATATATATATATATATATATATATATATATATATATATATATATATATATATTTGCATAAATCACCAATCATAGTATACGTTCACACAGCACAAATACGCACACATACAACTACAAACAAATCCATCAACATTTCATTCCAACCTAAATAGATTAAAGCTCATCAACATATCCTATACCTCACTTGCAAATTTAATTGTTACCAAAATTCGGGGTAAACAAAGGTAAAATGGTAATTCAACTTTAAAGATAGGAGCTTCCTATTTTTAGTATAACTAGTTTCTCTGTATGTGCCTCACACGTAAATCTCCAAATGAAAAAAAAAAAGATTAAAAAAATAATAGGATAATGTAAGAAAGTAGATATTAATAGTTTCCGATTGTTAACATCGTAAGATATTCTAATCTATATATAATATAAAATTAGGCATAGACAATCCTTTGTGGCACCTCTCTATGACTTTCATTGGCATTTATCTTTTTTCTCCTTTTTCACTCATTTCTTTTACTTATTTTATTTTAAAAATCATCTCCATAACTCATACCTCTTAATTGCTCCATTAGTATACTAATTTAGCCACATAACAATTTGCAATAACACCCAAATTAATGTTTTTCTGAGCAGTCCACGTAGCAGCACAACATAAATATATATAGCCTCCATTAACTATTCCTCCATCTTTCCTATTCATTGTAAACAATCCATATCTATAATCTATAAGCAATATAATGTTAAAGAAAAGAAAGGATGCAGTATTTTCTCTACGACAAAGTATTCTTATTTATCTTTTTTTATCAATTTTTTGACATTTAACCTTATTTTTCTGATTAAAAATTGAATATTTTCATAGAAAAAAAACTTCATTCAATGCAAGCATAAAAAGATTACTTATTACAATTAAATACTCAATGTTCATCTGTAAAAAAAAAAAAAAAAAAAAAAAAACAATCGGCTCATATTCATTACCATTGTCCGTTGATCTGACACATTTAAGTGAGCATTGACATTTACTTTTTACCTATTATTTTGCATTTTCCTCTCTATTCTTTCTTTATTAATGTTCTCTGTAATAATGCTAGAATCTCAAAAGTTGTGATGTTTTGCACATGATAAGAAACTGGCCAGCCACAATAATCAATATGGGAGAAGTTGACGGTAACTTTCAATTAATTTGAAAACTGAAAAAATTGATGGTAACTCCATCACGAAATTAATAATGGAACTGAAAGGGGTACAACACCATATATATATGCACACACTTGCACTTATGCTTCAGTATAGAGAATTTGAATGCAATATACATAAATTTAGTTCTTTAGGTTAGGTCAACGTACAACTGTAAGTAAATCTCTTTCTTTTTGTTTTCAGCTATATTACACTACACAAATATAGATCTTTCCATTTGCTTCTTCGAAAATTATAACTAATGTTTTTTGTAGGTGCAAGAAATGATTGAATTTTTACACAATCGACATAATGCAAGTTATTCAATATTATAATGCAAGTTATTCAGTATATATACTAGACTATTGAAGAATTGTGGTCTCAGCATGAATGAGGTAAAAAAGAAGCAGTTCGGCGTACTAAGTTCCCGCTATGCGTGGAGTACAAAAAAAGATCGGATCACAAGGATATATGAATAGAAAAATTACACGTAACGCATAATTTAATTAATGTACTTTATAATTCGGTAAGTCTTGTATATTTTTGGCTTTTTGGTCTTTTGAATCAATCTCCTTTAGCGGATAACAAATTCTTCACTCAAAGGCGTTATTTAGATAAGATTGTACCGGTATTCTTGCATTGCCTCTTATTTTCTCTTTTTTCCTTCTTTAATTACCTTCTTGTTTGTTGTTATGTTACTTTTCGTTTTCATGACTTTTTATTTAAATTGAAGAAAAGTTAATATTTCATTTTAATATTTAAGGAAACAAGAAGTCATAATTAATTAGAAAAAACTTAAATACGCATCTTTGGTACACTACCAGAAAGTATAGAAATGAAAACAACGTTTTTGGCAACAAAAAATTCAATATTTGGCAACAACTTAGTTTTGTTGTTGGCATATATGATGAATCTTTTAAAAATGAACATTTTTGTTGCCAAACAATTTAATTTTATTGACATAATATTGACTATTGTTGCACATCGTTACAATAACAGCCGTTGGGAAAAGTTTATGCAACAACAAAAAAAAAATGTTATTGCCAAAAATACTTTTTGCAATAATAATCTATTTATGGCGATAAAAAAAATTTACGTGCAAATGTCTTCTTTCTTATAGTGGTAGTATAAAGTTTATATAGCATAATATATATATGCTTTAAGTATATAAACTAATAGATGATTTAACTCAAATGTATACTCATTATTTATAAGCATTATCTTTCTAATTTTAAAAAAAAAAAGGAATTGAAACCTTTTTTCACCATTGATCTTTGGTAGCTGCGCGAAGCACGAACAAGTTTACTAGTACATATAATTAAGTGATGCGCCATTAGTTGGGCGTAAGATCAAAACCTTATCTTACAATAATTGCAATTAAATAATAATGATTGTGCTCCATTAGTCAAAATGTTCTTGAGTCCAAAAAGAAATCTAAAGGTTCTGGACGCTTACTCCCCCGATGGTCCCATATATATTTACCATAATGCTGTAAAATAACATTCCCATACACCGTATGTGCGAGTTATGATAGTAAAACTAGTGAATATATCTCTCCTTCGCGCGATTATTAATGAAAACTAAAATATGACTAAATAATTGTTCTTATAAGTTTTATATTAAAAATATCTATTTTAACTATTGATCATTTTTATCACTCTACACCAATACATCATCGTAATACTATTGGTTGTTTCTTGATATAAATGTGTTCTCAAGGTTAATTAATTGCTCTTTTTTATATCATCCGACTCTTTTCTGATATCACTGACAGAATCATATTATCCCATTAAGCGATTCAATCTCTTAGATAAACGAACTTTAAAAGTAAATATTTTATATTTCATACTGAATGAAAAATTCAACACAACATATATATTTTTTTAGGCATTATTGCAATATTTTTATAATCTTTTGAGAAGTTTCAAGAATAATAAATATTTAAAAAATAATTCAACACAGGGTTCAGTTTTATATTCTTTTAAATTTTTGCATCATTCTATATAATAGATATACACCTATGAATAAAAACACTTTTTAATCATGATTTTGATGAAAATAAAATGTTAAGATATAGAATAAAATACACCTACAATTTTTTTTATCTTTGTGGTATCACACTCTCTGAAATTGTTTCTTCGAACTGTAGTAACATCCTAAAAAAATAGTTTTGTCAAAATACGTCTAATTTAAGATTTTAAGGAAAAATTAAAGGCCCGAACCTTGTAACTTTCCTTTTTCAGCATACCTATATGGTGCCTTTTTGTATGCCTCTAACGATCTGTACGCTAAAATCTGCATCATAAAATGAGAAATCAAAAGTTTAGTAATCATAAAAAAAGATAAAGCCTAATAGTCATTGATAGGTCATTACCTCTTACCCAAAAAGAAAAGAACATTCTTTTGAAGCAGAAGAAATATGTGTCTAAACAAGTCCACAATAATTTATCAGTTTTAGGAAATCTTTTTCTTCGTGTGCCCGAAATTTCTTGTGTGTTCTTTGCTAATCCACTATGTGAGTGACCATGAGTGGAAAGAAAGATCCCTCAAAAAATTGTTGTGTAATCCCTTGGTGAATTCCCACTATGCAAAGAATTGCTTGCTATGTTTTTCCTCCCCTCTCTCTTCTCTATGTGTGGAATGACTATTCACTATCCTTATTTATAATAATTCTTTATTACCTTCACAATTCGTTATTATATTTATTGATATTAATTTTGCAGTTATAGGTACACATTTAATTCTATTGTAATCATATAAATATATTAATTTTATTAGAGAAATTAGGTAAAAAGGTTTGAAGGGGAGCCTTAGCGTAACTGGTAAAGTTGTTGTCGTGGCCAAGGGAGGCCGTTGCTGTTCATAGTGGAAATGCCTATGCCTCTTGTAGAAATGCGAGGGTAAGGTCACAAGAATAGACACATGGTCCGACTCCTCCCCGAATCCGCGTATAATCTTAGGCTAGTGCTTAACCTTAAATTAGGTAACAAGGTAAAACAAAATTTGAGGAAATGGACATCATGGTAGCATCTCTTGCTAAGCAATTAAGTTTAAAATCCTTGTCTTGTTCCTTTGCCTCAAGCAATTGGTTTAGAAGAAAAGAAAAATTATCAGGCATCAAGCATAACTTTTGAATTAGCAAATTAAATAGTCAACAACTTGCCTCATTGGAGAAGCTTCCACGACTCCAAATTTGATTGAAAAATGAAGATCTTTCACTTCCAAATTAGAATTAGCAAATGAAAATGTAAAGCAGCGTTGCTCTAGTAGACCACTTCCTCTTCTAGAATTTTTTTGACATCAATTATAAAGATTTACCTCAAACTTTGATCAAAGTAATGAGTGTTAATGGGAATGAACGTGGGTGCGTAAATAGGAATATAATCAAGGTTACATTTGATTAAATAATGAGATTTAATGGGGAGAGAACGTGGGGATACAAAAACGGAAAAGCAATTGAATAATCATCTTGTATAGATTTTTATTAGAGAACTTAAGTAAAAAGCTCAAAAAAATGAGAAAAAAGATAAATGGGAATGGTGGGCACATAGAGAGGTCTTGCTTTGTACATCACTTCGTTTATCTGCCTAACTTATATTATATATAAATATAGATAGATTGGTAAAAGACAATAATATGATAGCAACATTATTTTGATGCGAGTATTAATCCAATTAACCGGTACAGATTGGTGAATTTGAGCTGGAGTCAATTAATATTTTAGACATGATGGAATGCTCTTCTCCTGCTCTAACATGTTCTCTTTACAATTTTACTTTCCATTCGTTTTTTCTTCATCATATATAACAACAATTGAGTCGTTAACGAATCACCGTAGTAGTTAAATTTAATGGTTCAAAAATGTAAAAAGTGGATCCACATATAGATATAAATACATTGTGCCAACAAATTGGAGAAGGTAGATTCATAAATTTAAAAATTAAAAAAAAAAAAAAGTAGTGGTTATGAATTTTTTATTTAATCATAGGATATCTAAGATTCACAGACAAACTTATCTAACTATAGCCATGAGTTAAATGGGTTAGTGCGCTGAGGTAGTATTCTTGGCGCCATCTCGGTTCAAGACATGAAACATTGATATATATTCCTTCTGTCTTGGCTTTAAATTATGTCTTATTTTACTTTTTTTTCGTTTAAAAAAAGAATGACTTTTTATATTTAGTAAGTTGGGCTCAAACATTATACATAAGTTTATAACCACAAGATTTTAAGGGACATTTTGAAGACATTATACATATCTTTAATTTAGTGATTACATACAAGATTCAAAAGTCTCTCTCTTTATTTCTTAAACTCTGCCAGTGTTTACAACCAAGACACTTAAATGGGGGAGGAGTAGTTATAACCACAACAAGAAATTAGACCAAGTTTGAACACAGTGCTTCAACCAGATCAAACTCCTGATCATAGCCACGGACTTGATCTTTTGCGAGGATCGGTTATTACTTGATCTCGGGTGCCTCTTACACAACTATTTCCAAAATATCAATCTCAAATAGATGTTTTACTCTTCATTCTCCAAGTAATTGTCAACTAAGAGTGAAAATATATATATATATTTTTTTTTGGTCGAACAAACTATCTTATTAATCAGTCAAACAGTTAAGTCACTTTACAACCTATCCAGCTCATAGCAAAGGAAAAAAAGATCAAAATGACAACAGAACAGACCAAAACCAAAACTGAGCCTATGCTCCTACTACAGGTAAATCAGCTATGCATCGACCCAAGCTACAACTCTTTCCATCCAGTTTCTATCCTTTGCACTTTGTCTCCTGTGTATATTATGTACAGTTCTTGCCTTGCATTCCATTTGATTTTCCTACAAATTATCTGAGTTTGAGGCCTTGTACTGCCAGAGTGCTTCATTTCTGACCTCCCATCTATGGTAAATTGCAGCAGCTAGCATTGCCCTAAGAGTGAAAATATAATTACATAATCTTGATTCTTGAAGTTCATTCAAAGTCAATCTAATTGACCATGTATTATCGTCCAAATGCATTAGTGTGCGGATGGAATTTCACATCACGTTAGTCATTAAGTAATTCTACTACTATTAGTTAGTTTGAAAACTATATTTTAGGTACTTAATAGTTAATGTTACCATTTTATCCAACATTCTATTATTTTTTTTGCCGACAAAAAATTACGGCCCCAACCCCTTTGGGGGGAAACCCGGGTAACTACCAATTTGATACAAAATGCAATAAATCTATTATTATAAGAAAATTTCCCAAAAACGGTCTAGACTCCAAGGGA
>NC_081352.1:31581640-31595196 GCF_029784015.1 Lycium ferocissimum | reverse complement strand
GGTAGATTTGATTTTTCCTTTATTTAATAGGGTCTTTGTGGCTATATTTATCAAGTTGATCGGTTGCTTTGATAAATTCTTAGCATTGATTCATTTTTCCAAAATAATTAACAAAAGGAGAAAAGCACTTCAATTTCTAGAGGGAAGATGAAAGATAGAATGAATTAGTATAATTAAGGGAATTTACAATATCATAACTAAGGGAATTTACAATGTCATAACCAAAGAATTAAAGTGCCTTTATGTAATTACAATATTATTATCTAATTAGATATTTAATTAAATTTTGATTTAGTGTAAAGGTAAATGGTACTTCAACTTTAAAGATATGAGCTTTCTACTTTTAGTATAATTAGTTTTTATGTACGTGTCTCGCGCGTAAATCCCCAAGTGAGAAAAAAAGATGAAAATATAATAGCATAATGTAAGAAAGTAGATATTAATTGTTTCCGATTTTAGGTGCGGCTAATTGTTAACATCGTAAGATATGCAAATACTTATAATTAAGTGATACGCCATTAGTTGGGCGAAAGATCAAAACCTTATGTTACAACAATTGCAATTAAATAATAATGATTGTGTTCCACTCGAGTCGAGGGTCTTTCTTAAATGCCCTCCCTATCTTCCTCGAGATAGTGGTGAGGCCTCCTGTGATACACTTTACCTCCTGCACCCCACATGCTAGGTTTCACCTAAGTATGTTGTTGTTATAAAGTTTCTCAAAATGTTCTAGAGTCCAAAAAGAAATCTAAAGGTTCTAGACGCTTCCTCCCCCGATGGTCCCATATATATTTACCATAATGCTGTAAAATAATATTCCAATACACCGACTTTCCCGAAGTAACTAAGGATTCAGTATAGTTGCGAGTTATTATAGTAAAACTAGTGGATATATCCGCGGATCGCGCGATTATTAATGAAAATTAAAATATGACTAAATAATTATTCTTATAAGTTTTATATTAAAAATATCTATTTTAACTATTGATCAATTTTATCACTCCACACCAATACATCAATCGTAATAGTATTGGTTGTTCCTTGATATAATTGTATTCTCAAGGTTAATGCTCTTTTTTATATCCTCCGGCTCTTTTCCGATATCATCGAGAGAATGATATTATCCCATTAAGCAATTCAATCTCTTAGATAAAACAAACTTTAGAAGTAAATATTTTATATTTCATACTAAAAGAAAAATTCAACACAACATATATTTTTTAAGACATTATTGCAATATTTTTATAATCTTTTGAGTAGTTTCAAGAATAATAAATATTAAAAAAATAATTCAACACAGGTTTCAGTTTTATATTCTTATAAATTTTTCCATCATTCTAAGATATAGTATAATAGATATACACCTATGAATAAAAACACTTTTTAATCATGATTTTGATGAAAATAAAATGGTAAGATATGTAATAAAATACACCTACGAATTTTTTTATCTTTGTGGGTATCACACTTTCTGAAATTGGTTCTGCGAACTCTAATAACATCCTCAAAAAATAGTTTTGTCAAATATGTCTAATTTAATCTTTTAAGGAAAAAATTAAAGACCTGAACCTTATAACTTTCCTTTTTCAACATACTTATATGGTGCCTTTTTGTATGCCTCTAACGATCTGTACTCTAAAGTATGCGCCATAAAATGAGAAATCAAAAGTTTAGTACTCATAAAAAAAGAAAAAGCCTAATACTTATTGATAGGCCATTACCCAGAAAGAAAAGAACATTCTTTTGAAACAGAAGAGAGATTGTTCTAAACAAGTCCACAATAATTTATAAGTTTTAGGGAATCTTTTTCTTCGCCCAAAATTTCTTTGCTATGTTTTTCGCCCCCTCTCTTCTATATGCGTGGAATGACTATTCACTATATCCTCATTTATAATAGTTCTTTATTACCTTCACAATTCGTTATTATCTTTATTGATATTAATTTTACAGTTATAGGTACACATTTAATTCTATATTTCTATTGTAATCACATAAATATATTAATTTTATTAGAGAAATTAGGTAAAAAGGTTTAATTTGAAGTGGAATCTTCGGCGAACTAAGAAAGCTACGCTTGGCGCGACCGTGAGCCACGGGTTCGTTTAGTTGGCGCTCTGTAAATGCGTAAGTGCTACGGCATTGCACCTCATGGTCCGACTCCTCCCCGAATCCCCGGCGTGATAATGGAGCTTAGTGCACCTAACCTTAAATTAGGTAAAAAGGTAAATTAAGTTTAAAATCCTGGTCTTGTTCCTTTGCCTCGAGCAATTGGTTTAGAAGAAAAGAAAAATTATCAGGCATCAAGCATAACTTTTGCATTAGCAAATTAAATAGTGAACAACTTGCCTCATTTGAGAAGCTTCCACGACTCCAAATTTGATTGAAAAATGAAGATCTTTCACTTCAAGCAAATTAGAATTAGCAAATGAAAATGTAAAGCAGCGTTGCTCTAGTAGACCACTTCCTCTTCTAGAATTTTTTTGACATCAATTATAAAGATTTACCTCAAACTTTGATCAAAGTAATGAATATTAATGGGAATGAACGTGGGTGCGTAAATAGGAATATAATCAAGGTTACATTTGATTAAATAATGAGATTTAATGGGGAGAGAACGGGGATACAAAAACGGAAAAGCAATTGAATAATGATCTTGTATAGATTTTTATTAGAGAACTTAGGTAAAAAGTTCAAAAAAATGAGAAAAAAAGATAATGAGAATGGTGGCTATAGAGTAGTGCCAGAGCGCTTGCCATCACTGCTTTTATGCCTAATTTTATATTATATATGATGGATTGGTAAAAGACAATAATTTGATAGCAACATTATTTAGATGCGAGTATTAATCCAATTAACCGGTACAGATTGGTGAATTTGAGCTGGAGTCAATTAATATTTTAGACATGATGGAATGCTCTTCTCCTGCTCTTACATGTTCTCTTTACAATTTGACTTTCCATTCTTTTTTTCTTCATCATATATAACAACAATTGAGTCGTTAACGAATCACCGTAGTAGTTAAATTTAATGGTTCAAAAATGTAAAAAGTGGATCCACATATTATAAATACATTGTGTCAACAAATTGGAGAAGGTAGATTCATAAATTTAAAAATTAAAAAAAAAAAGAAAAAGTAGTGGACATGAATTTTTTTATTTAATCATAGGATATCTAAGATTCACAGACAAAACTTATCTAACTATAGCCATGAGTTAAATGGGTTAGTGCGCTGAGGTAGTATTCTTGGCGCCATCTCGGGTTCAAGACATGAAACATTGATATATATTCCTTCTGTCTCAGCCAGTTCGTCTTATTTTACTTTTCGTGTGTATCTCGCTTTAAAAAAGAAATGTCTTTTTTATATTTAAAAGAAGAGCTCGATAATTCAAACATTATACATAAGAAGTTTATAACCACAAGATTTCACGACATTTTAAGACATTATACATATCTTTAATTGCGACTACATACAAGATTCAAAAGTCTCTCTTTATTTCTTAAACTTCGCTTACCAAAACAAGACATTAATTTATATCGCACGGAGGGTAGGGGCTATAACCACAACAAGAAATTAGACCAAGTTTGAACACAGCGCTTGATCTCGGGTGCCTCTTACACAACTATTTCCAAAATATCAATCTCAAATAGATGTTTTACTCTTCATTCTCCAAGTAATTGTCAACTAAGAGTGAAAATATATATATATATTTTTATTTTGGTCGAACAAACTATCTTATTAATCAGTCAAACAGTTTAGTCACTTTACAACCTATCCAGCTCATAGCAAAGGAAAAAAAGATCAAAATGACAACAGAACAGACCAAAACCAAAACTGAGCCTATGCTCCTACTACAGGTAAATCAGCTATGCATCGACCCAAGCTACAACTCTTTCCATCCAGTTTCTATCCTTTGCACTTTGTCTCCTGTGTATATTATGTACAGTTCTTGCCTTGCATTCCATTTGAATTTTCCTACAAATTATCTGAGTTGGAGGCCTTGTACTGCCAGAGTGCTTCATTTCTGACCTCCCATATATGGTAAATTGTAGCAGCTAGCATTGCCCTAAGAATGAAAATATAATTACATAATCTTGATTCTTGAAGTTCATTCAAAGTCAATCTAATTGCCCATATATTATCGTCCAAATGCATGAGTGTGCGGATGGAATTTCACATCACGTTAGTCATTAAATAATTCTACTACTATTAGTTAGTTTGAAAACTGTATTTTAGGTACTTAATAGTTAATGTTACCATTTTGTCCAACATTCTATTATTTTTTGAAAGGCATAAAAGTCGATCAACATTTTAGGAATTTTTTTGTCGTTCAATATTTAATCATTTTTAGTCCACTACTAAAAAAATAAGAATTAGCGATGAACAAATTCTGTAACTGAAGTATTGTCGCCATGATGCTATTTAGCAACAGATTATTAAAAAAATATGTTAGCTACGAACAATTTAGCATCAGATTAGCGACGAGGTTCTTAACCAGTTCAATTTGGTAATAGCTGGTCCAGCTCGGGATTTAGAAATAATATAAGAAAAATCAGCTCACGAGAATGAGACCTCTAAACAGTTTCAGTAATGATGTATAAACTATAAACATTCATACTAAAGCAATTACAATTAGACCATCTAAATTTTATAAGAAGTAAGCATCAACAATAACTGACATATTAGAATCCAAAAGTTCAAAGAATGAAAGAATGGAGTCAATTTGAATATGATAATCAAATCTAAATAGTATCCATAAAGCAGTAAAATTGAGAGATGATCCAACGATGCTTTAGATGAGAACAACTTACCTACCAGCATTACTTGATGGAGCAGAATTTGATATGCCTGAATTATATTGTAAAATTCGCATTAAACGTAAGAGATACTGATCTAATACTTGGTATACAAGAGTTTGATTTTCATCCAAGTAATATACTTTACGTATTTTTTTTTATAAGATATCAATATAGCAAAGAATATGATCCTATCTCGGATTTGGATTCTACGTTTTCTTTGACTATGCAACTAATGAAATACTTTTTTCGTTTTTGACATTAAATATTACTCCCTCCATCCCATAATAAATGTCACCTTACTAAAAAAAACACGCATATTAAGAAACTAATAATGCAATGTGAAATTTACTAAACTACTCTTATATAATAAAAATAAATTACTTTTCCCTCTTGATTAGAGCATGCATGAGTAGTCCTTTTGACATTGGGAATCCAACAATACCAAGTTACTATGGTCCTTCTGTCTTGAATACATAAACTTGTCACTTTTTGTGTAAGGGTAGAGTTGGAAAAAATTAGTCAATTTTGGTTTCCTAAAGTGAGATAATTTTTTTTTGGTTAAGGTGACACTTATTATGAGACGGAGGGAGTAGTAATTATAAAGATATCTAATTAATATAGAAAATAAAATTCATGAAGTTTCAAGAATGCATTGTTGCATGTCACCATATCTTCAGCAAAAAATTAAACCCACAAACCCATCCAATTATCTTGAGTCCACCTAAGGCAACTTGATGCATAAATAGGGTTTGGAGATCCATTTACTGTGTGGCCAAAAGAGATGATGCATTCTGTGGCACTGCACCAAGCAAGCTATGTAATTAATAGGCTTCATCAAGTGGACAAGAATCATGGTTTTGATTTCTAAATCCTAGTATGAGTAGAATTTTGTTTTTATAAGATTTTGATTACGAATAGGCTTACACCATTTTATATTTTGATTTGGACTATACAACTAACGGAGTAATTTACGTTTTTGTACATTAATATTATAGAGATTTGTAAATAATTAAGGGCATAAAAGTCAATCAACATTTAGAGGATATTTTTGTCGTTCAACATTTAGCGAAAATTATTCGTGCTTTTATTATATGTAGGTAGATATGATGAACACGGGTATTCATAAGACACACTTATGTCTAGGGGTGTACAAAGTAAACCGACAAACTGCACCAAACCGATAAACCGAGTCAAACCGAGAAAAAAACCCGACTAGTGGTTTGGTTTGACTTGGTTTGAAAAAAAAAAAACCGACCATAATTGGTTTGGTTTGGTTTGGTTTTAGCTAAAAAGTCAAATCGAACCAAACCAACCCGACATTACATGTATTCAATTTTTAAAATATTTTATACATAAAAATATTTATTTGTAATGTAATTTATACATATTTCTTAAAACTTTTTGTAGTTTTTTATCTATTATCATATTATTCAAGCTTGAACTTAGAATTTTGAATGTCAATAAGTTTTATATCTTATGGATGTTAGTAACTCATATAAAGTCCAAACCAAAACCAACTCAACACTAATACTAACAAAAGAAATTCAATTTTACCACTAGGAATGACAATAATGTTGAATATCTATTCTTTAGTTTTGCATAATTGGTTTAGAGAGAAAATACATAACTTAAGTTTTTTTTCTTGTCATGTAATTAATACTTATTAGCCGTACTTATTTTAGCATGACATAACACTTTTAGATTATGGTCATTTTCTTTATGGCTTATTAATTAGCAATATTTATTTTAACCGATTTTATTATCTTTTGTTGAATATTTTAATACAATGTCATCACTCTTCTCACATTTTGTGTTATTTTCTTATGAAACACCTTAATTATATAGTTGTATCTTACTAGGACTAAAGAAATATTTGAAGTAAAGGTTATATGTTTTGTATCAAGACTATTCCGGAAAAAAAAAAATCGAAAAACCCGAGAAAATCCGAAGTTGAAAACCCGAATTTTATTGGTTTGGTTTGGTGTATAAACTTAAAAACCCGAAGCAATTGGTTTGGTTTGGTGTTTAAAAAATCCGAACCAACCCAGTCCATGTAAATCCCTACTTATGTCACACACTTATGTCAAGTAAAAGTGTCTTATCTGATCATTAGCTAAATTAGAGCGTCTAATTTATAAAACGTGTAAAATTTAAGGGGATATTTAGATATATAGCAAATTTTTTGTATATCTACACATTCAAGTCAATCGAGAAAATCTTCTCCCTAGTCCCTACCCCTTTATTTTATGAATTATGAATGTTTTCTCCTTCTGATGATGTATAACTTTCTGTTACATTTTTTTGCTTCTAAGTTATTAAATTTTCAATATTTTTTTCGGTTCATCATCATATATTTTTCTAGTTGTATGAAAGATTTTGTTTTAATGAAATTACAATGAATAAAATTAATTAATATGATTAAGATTCGTCACGCAGTTACTTCCTATTAATTCATCTTTTATTGATTCATGTAAATTTATGTTTTACCTATCTAATATTCTTTTTTTTTATACAATATATATATATATATATATATATTGATAATAGCCAAACATTTTAAATGATGTATCCGGTGGTGATACATCAAAGCATATTATACCTCCAAAAAGTTGCAAAAATAGTTTAAAAGCTAGTGTTCTTCACCAGATCTACTGACTTTTAACGTACAAAACAATTGTTTTAGTTATTAAAATTTTATGAAAATATCATTTTGTGTGCCAAAAAAGTTACGGACCGATATGAGTATATGTGGACATTATAATGTGTGTATGACAATATTTGAAAAAACGTCACACGGGAAACTATTTTTATAGTGGATCCATTCATAACCCAAATATATAATA
The DNA here is from genome assembly GCF_029784015.1 of Lycium ferocissimum. NCBI lineage: Eukaryota > Viridiplantae > Streptophyta > Magnoliopsida > Solanales > Solanaceae > Lycium > Lycium ferocissimum. Next base: position 31,587,556 of record NC_081352.1, on the reverse strand, counting down.
CTAAACTAGAAATGAACATGCCAAAAGAGACATGAATATGGAGTTTTGGCATGGTCTTTGGCGAAGTTTTCAGAACTTATAACAGCTCACCATCAACACTGTGTGTCGCCATAATGAAACATACACAGCCTGAGTTGTTTGATGAGGTATTGCCCATTTAATTGGTCAACACCTTATCCTCAACGCAAGTGAGGATTTTATTGAACACTACAATGATATTCAAGAATTAGATGATCACTCTGCTAATCAAGAATTGGATAATCACTCCATTGCGCTATTCGGGATGAACTCATCCCTATCCCTGACCCGACTGATTTTAAAGATTATGTGCCTTTTGATTCTCAAGGCGACGTGATTATGATGATTGATATTCCAAATGTGGTAGTTGAAGCACCAGTGTTGACTGATGAGGATGGAGACTTGATAATGACAGATGTCCAAATGATCTGATCTGATTGCATTGTTTGTTGATAGAAACATGATTTTGTTATACTTTTATCTGACTGCATTGTTTGTTGATATAAACATGATTTTGTTTTTCTGTTAAGTGTAAACTTTGGTAAATCAACTTAGTTTCGAAGATTTTGTTCGAGTTCATTTGAGTAATATTCGGTTCTGCTAAAAAAAAAATGGGTGGCACATGCCTGAGGGACTCGGGAACATTTTGGAGCACCTGAACTTGAAATAATGGCCTTATGTTCGTTGACCAAAGTCAACAATTCAAGTAAACGAGCTTGCATTCCTAATTAAAAGGTTATGATAGGTCCGTATGATGAATTTGAATTTGTCTTTTAAATTTAGATGGAAGCTGATATCGTTTGGTAGGTTTTTTGCAACGGTTTGCGATTCGGTGGTTTTCAAGCATCATACGTCTCATTTCGGGCATGTGGGTCCAAATGAGAATCTGCGATGATGTTTAAATGTAATCATTTTTTATTTAACTCCGATGAACTTCGGACACGTTTTGAACGTGTTTGGTGTTTTAGCGTTGTTTTGAGCATAAAAGTGTAACGACTCAAATGTCTATTTTTAGTTCTAGAGATTGGAATTTGATTCTGAGACTTTCTGGAGTTCTAGAATGATTTAGAAAGTTTGGTGTAATTCCGATAAGTCTCGCTCGAATTTTTAACGCAAAACGTAAAATTAAATCTTTAATGAACGAAAACAGCATCGCATTGAGCGAACGAGCTTAGAATTATGGTTTGAAAATTCCTAAATACCATATTATTAAAATTACTGTGCCAAAAACTTCGATTTCGGTATGATTATATGTGGAAGTATGCTCACCCCTAATTACATGTTTGGATACAACAATGACGAAACGAATAAGTCGGTTTTGTCTAAAGTGATGGTAACATTCTTTGAGTAAAATGATTGATATTTTCTCGAATTAAATCGGTTTACAATAAATATCATATTTTCCACTACAAAAAGTAGATACTAGTTGATGATATTTTTTTTCACCAACAATAGCAATATTTTTTTGTTAGCTTTAATAAATGGCAGAAATTTATATAATTATTGGTATATATATATATCAATATTTTGGTATATTTTTTTTTTTTGTAAAATAAATTTAAAGCATAAATATATCCCAACATTATATTTTCATGGTTGCTAAAAATATTTTCATCATTGATAAATGATAAAGTACTTAATTATCTTGATAACTTTTTTCGATTTTTATTATTTAAAAGGTTTAAATATTTTTTTGAAAAATAATATTAGTGTATTTAAGAGATTCAAAAGATAAAAACAATTTGTCAAATACGTAAATATATTAGTCATATTATTAAGTAATTTGTGTTCATGTTTTATTCAAGAATTTCAAAAGATACATATTTATTTTCTCTTTTTTTTAATCAAAGACGTGAATAATGATTTTCAACAAACAATATTTATCCTCTTTCTAAATTTCATAAAAATCGTTATATAAAAACTTCGTATTTATAATGTTAATTTGTCTATAATTTTTTTTTTGGGGCAATTAAAGGAAATTTTATTAATCACCAAATTGTATATTTACAAAACGGGGGTGGACTAAACTAAATCCGAAACCCCTCTCGGTGTTCAAACCTCTATGCCTCTTAGTCAACATATCCTAACCTGTACTACCAGTGCTGCCTAAGCTCTTAAGGAGCTGATATAACTAAATAAGTTCATATTGTCTTCAGCTGCAATAGATAGGTGCAATCATCTCATGCGTACGTGCTCCTTGGTGGTTTCCGTCAAAGATTCTTCCGTTCCTTTCAATTCATATACACAACAAAGGGCCAAGCTAGCTTTTAGGAGTGCTTTCCTGTGATGCTTACTTTTGACTTTTGTTTGACCCATTGCCATTCTAGCTCCCACTCTTCGTATTCGTTCATCCGGTTAACAAGTTAGCAGACTGTAAATATCATTTGTGAACCTACATTCAAAGAACGGAGGAGATGGTTTTTGTCTCTTGTCTACAGCATGTTATTGCATAACACACGATCTGCATTCATTGCCATTCCCAGTTTACCGGTTGTCCTCGGGTCCTCGGTTTTCCATGAAGATTCGCCCGTAGTGTAAAAGTTCGCGTTGGCTCAAGAAAGTTCCTCGCAGAGCAATCTATTCCAAGCAACATCCAATACTTCACCCCTCATTCTGAGTGGCAGTAGCAAGATGAAATTTTCCTTAATGATCGGGCTATTAGTGTCCCCCCAAAGTGCATTTTCACCCAGACAATCTTCCTTATCATCCAAAACGTTTTAGAATGCATTGTAAATATGTCTTCATTGATGTAATAAGTATAGATCCAGCATATCACAACTTATCCTTTTTTCGACTTAATGCCTAAAGTAGCTTGCATATAGCTACTTGATTCCATATTCCGAGATTTAGAATGTTTAATCCTTTCCTTTATTCATATTTTATCCCAAATAATTAAAAGCCTTCTTTGTAATAGTAGCCTCCTGGACACAAGTAACTTCCTAGCTTGACCAGATCGATTCAATCGGTTTATCACTTTCTTAGGCATTAGAAACGATTGAGACAGAGTTCGGACCCAAAATACTGATCTTGATCAATTGAAGCCTCCCGGCAAGATAGAGAGGTATTTGACATATCCAACCTTTGTGATTTTTGTAGTAATCTTGTCAACCAATAGTTTCGTGACCGTTGGATAGTTAATCTCTTGGTGAAAGGGGCACTCAGTATATGAATGGAAGCCTTCCTTCCTCATACCGCAGTTGTGTCTCGTAATGGCCTTGTTTAGTCGCTATATCCACTCCTCCAAAATACACTTCACTTTTGTTCAAATTTTGCTTTCAATCCGAAGCTTCGGTAAATAAAGCAAACTTATCCTTCAATAACATCACACATTGCAAGTCTCATACAAACAAAAAGCAAGTCATGCAAGCCAGATGTGTAATTCTAGCTTCTGGCACCTTGGATGGTAGTTAAAATCAGGGTCTCTGTGTAAGCCATTCAAACACCTATTTAAATACTTCATCAGTAAAACAAAAATGTATGGTGATATGGGATCTCCCTGTCGTAATCCCCTTTTTGCTTTCATTGTATTAGTCATTTCCCCATTCACCATAAATGTGTAACTGACAGTTTCAATATAGTTCATGATCCATAGTACCATTTTCCTGCAGAATCAACCATATCTGTTCAATGAAGTGCCACTCAGCAGGATATAGGCTTTGCAATGAAATCCACTTTTATCGTACATATAGGAGACAACCCGGCTTCACATAGTATACCCGCTGACCGTTCGTAGCTCGGTATGATGTTGGTTGAAATTAGCCTCCCTGGGATGAATGCGAGCTGGCGGTGTCCCATGATACCATCGATGACCCACTTTTATTCTTTCGAGAGATAACTTTGGAAATGATTTTATAAGGTATGGAGCAACAAGCTATGGGTCTATAATCTTTCATTATCTCGGGATGGGATTTTTAGGGACAGAGTGTAACTATTGTGTTGTTAGCGGCTCTAAGTAGTTTGTTCGGTGAAAGAATTCCGGAAGCGCGCTTCATAGACATCATCGCGCACAATATGCCATGCTTTTGCGAAAAAATAGTGCCTTGAATCCATCAATGCAGGGCTTTATTGTCTCGATGCCAAACGGAGGCTTGTTTTATCTCTTCTCTTGTAATGTTGGTGCACCTATCCACAAATTTGTTGTTGTATGTTACGGTGCTGAGCGCACTCACAGGATATTTAGGTTTATCCGGTATCCTGGTTGCGGCGGAACCTAGTAAATCCTTATAGAAATAAAGAATTCTGTTTAAATCTCTTGTATGCCTTTGTAGTATATTTCCTGCTTGGTCTTTGAGGAGTGAGATGGAATTTGAGCTTGCTCTAGCCTTAAATACAATTGAAAAAATACCTATTATTTCCTCTCTTTCCTTTATCCAATGAGCTTTAGATTTTTGCCTTAATCCCTTTTTCCCCCGATATTCATCCATTTTGTGAATTCCCCCCTAACTATCTTTTTTTGTGCCATAATTTTTGGGGGTTGGGATGTTGTAATATGGTTTTGGATTGTTTCAAGCTTGTTAATTTCCCTCAATTCTACTATCAAGCTTCCCAATCTATCAAAGTTTTTTCTGGTTCCTTCTAATTCAATTTGGGGAAGCCTATACAAAAAGGGGCATTGGGAAAATTTTTTATTGAAAATTTCCCCCCCTGTGCAAAAATTGCCTATCATAATATACTTAGTTATCGATACACCTCCTAGGAGGTGTAAATATAATATTTTATAGTATAGAAATATAAGTATTTACTTTTAAACTATAAGGGTTTGTTTGATTTGAATACAACGTATGCTGGAGTTAGTTACGTTGGGATTAGTTATACTGAGATTAGTTATGTTGAATTGGTTATCATTGTATTATTTCTTATTGACCGTTTGGCTTGTTGTATTAAAAACAACACGTGTTTTGCCATAGATTTTGAAGTCGAAACTTGAAAAATTGAGTTTTTAAAGTTGTGTTTGGACATAGATTATACTCGGAAAGAATTAAAGTTTTGTGAGTGAAGGTGAAATTTCTTCCAAAACCTGGTCTGAGCCAGCTTTTGGAACTTGAAATAATTTTGAAGATAAATTTTCATAATCTGATCCAAAATTTATGACCAAACGCTAGCTTAAGAAGAAATTATTTACTTACCAAATTAACTTTCACCTTATTTAGTAGAAAAAGGGTTTGAAGAACCTCAGAGCTATTTTTTTTAAATCATTTTCACTATTTTATATAGAAATAACTAATTCTGGTACTATTATTCCACCATACGGCGGGGATTACTTATCCGATACTATTCTAACCCTGATATAATCATTATTGAATTTTCCCAAGATTATTTATGTTTGTCCGGCATACAAAAATCCTTTTAGGGTGTATCTGACTTGTGAACCCAAAAGGGTAAAACCCCAACAAAGCCTTTTGCCTCTTACAATTATGGCCACTTTTGCCGCCAGTACAAAATAGAGACAAATCATGCAAACTTCTTTCACTTCTCTGAACCTATAAATAAAACCCCAACAAAGCATGTATTAGTCTCTCCTTATTACAATTATGGCCACTTTTGCCGCCAGTACAAAACAGGGGATAAGCCGTGCAACTTCTTTCACTTCTCTGAACCGATAAATAAAACCCCAACAAAGCATCTAGGGCCGTTTGGCTTAGGTTAAAAAAAAAAAAAATTATAGGGAAAAAAAAGGGTTATAAACCCAAAAAAAAGGGGACTACCCAAATTTTTTTTTGGGGAAATCCTTATATACATCTTTGAGAAATATTTACAAAACGCGGCGCCGTTTTATTTACAAAATATAAAAGGAGAAAACTTACAAACCTATACAAAAATTAGACGGCCAAAACCCTAATCCCCAAAAACCGTTGGTTCCTACTCTTCCCTAATATTTTCCCCCAAAGAAATTTTTTT